>NC_083404.1:2693050-3004050 GCF_020745735.1 Hemiscyllium ocellatum | reverse complement strand
CCTAATGAACCCGGATATCAGGCATTCCATCCGAACCCTAATGAACCCGGATATCAGGCATTCCATCCAAACCCTAATGACCCTGGATATCAGGCATTCCATCCGAACCCTAATGAACCCGGATATCAGGAATTCCATCCGAACCCTAATGAACCCGGATATCAGGCATTCTAATGGAACAATAATGACCAAAACTTCCAATGGGCTCGGCAGGTTTGGGGCCGATTGTCCCCTATCTGCTGTGGTTTGCTTTTTTGTGCTGTGTGTCACCTTCTCCTGCAAAACAGACACTCTCTCTCTCACACATACACACTCACAATACACACTCTCTCACACCCACACACTCATACACACTCTCTCACACGCACACACTCCTGCAAGACAGAGAAATGAACCAGTTTTCACTCTGTCTCAGGGCTGTGCCCATCTTTTCTGAACAGCTGAAGTTGTATGCAGTCAGCAGGAGGCATGTGTGAACCTATGTGTGTGTGTGTGAACCTATGAATGTGTGTGTGTGCGCGCATGCGCTCATGTGTGTGTGAATGTGTATGTGAATTAGTGCGTGTGTGTGTGTGAGAGTGAATGTGTGTGTGAGAGAGTGTGTCTGTGAGACAGAGAGAATGTGTGTGCATGATAGAGACTGTGTGTGTATGTGTGTGTGTGTGAGAGTGTATATGAGTGTGTGTGTGTGTGTGTGACTCTGCATGTATATGCGACAGAGTGTGAGTGAGTGTGTGTTTATGTGTGTGAGAGTGTATGTATGTGCGCTTGTGAGTCTGTGTATGAGAATGTGTGTGTGAGAGAGTGTGTGTGTGAGTGCGTGCGTCATAGAGACTGTGAGTGTGTGTGTGTGAGAGAGTGTGTATGAGTGTGTGCGTGTGAAAGTGTGTGTATTGTGAGTGTGTGTGTGAGAGAGTGTGTATGAGAGTGTGAATGAGTGTGTGTATTGTGAGTGTGTGTGAGAGTGTGTGTGTGTGTGCGAGAGTGTGTGTGTGCATGTGAGTGAGTTTATGTCTGTGTGTGAGAGAAAGTGTGTATGAGTATGTGTGTGTATGTGTGAGTGTGTGTGAAAGAGAGTGTGTGTGAAAGAGAGTGTGTGTGTGAGAGAGAGTGTGTGCATGAGAATATGTGTGACTGTATGTGTATATGACAGAGTGTGTGTTTGTGTGTGTGTGAGAGTGTGTGTAAGAGTGTATGTGTGTGAGACAGTGTGTGCATGTGAATATGTGTTTTTGTGTGTGTATGTGACAGAGCGTGTGTGTTTTTGTGTGTGTGAGTGTGTGTGTGTGAAAGAGTGTGTGATAGTATGTGTGAGAGAGAGTGTGTTTGTGTGTCTGTGTGTGTGAGAGTGTGTGTGTGAGTGTGAGAGAGTGTGTACGTGAGGGAATGTGTATGTGAATGTGTGTGTGTGTGTGAAAGAGTGTGTGTATGAATGCGTGAGTGTGTGTGTGAGAGTGAGTGTGTCGGTGTGGGTGAGAGAGTGAAGATGTGTGTGAGACTGTGTGTGTGTCTGTGTGTGTGCATGATAGAGACTGTGTGTGTATGTGTGTGAGAGAGAGTGTATGTGTCTATTTATGTGTATGTGAGAGTGTGTGTATGAGTGTGTGCATGTGAGAGTATGTGACTGTGCGTGTATATGTGACAGAGTGTGAGTAAGTGTGAGAGAGTGTGTGTGTTTGAGAGAGTGTGTGTGAGTGAATGTGTGTGTGAGTGCGTGTGTGATAGAGACTGTGAGTGTGAGAATGTGAGAGTGTGTGTGTATTGTGAGTGTGTATGTGAGAGAGAGAGTGTGTGTGTGAGAGAGTGTGTGTGTGTGTATTGTGAGTGTATGTGTGAGAGAGAGTGTGTGTGTGAGTGTGTGTATTGTGAGTGTGTATGTGAGAGAGAGAGTGTGTGTGTGAGAGAGTGTGTGTGTGTATTGTGAGTGTATGTGTGAGAGAGTGTGTGTGTGTGAGTGTGTGTATTGTGAGTGTGTATGTGAGAGAGAGAGTGTGTGTGTGAGAGTGTGTGCGTGTGCGTATTGTGAGTGTGTGTGTGAGTGTTTGTGTGCATGTGAGTGAGTCTGTGTATTTATGTGTGTGAGAGAGAGTGTGTATGAGTATGTGTGCGTATGTGTGTAATAGTGTGTGCCTGTGATTGTGTGCGTGTGTGAAAGAGAGTGTGTGAGTGTGAGAGAGAGAGTGTATGCATGTGAATATGTGTGACTGTGTGTATGTGACAGTGTGTGTTTTTGTGTGTGTATGTGTGTGTGCATGTGTACAAGAGTGTGTGTGAGAGCATGTGTGTGAGAGAAAGTGTGTGTGTATGTGTGTGTGTGTGTGTGTGTGAGAGAGTGTGTGCGTGAGGGAATGTGTTTGTGCGTGTGAATCTCTCCACTCTGCAGACTCTCTCCCTCTATTCCAGATGAAGGGCTTTTGCCGAAACGTCGACTTTCCTGTTCCTCGGATGCTGCCTGACCTGCTGTGCTTTTCCAGCACCACTCTAATCTAGAATCTGGTTTCCAGCATTTGCCATCCTTGTTTTTATCTTTGTGTGTATATGTTTGAGTGAGTGTGAGAGTGTGTGCACGCGTGAGTGATTGTGTGTGTGTGCGCGTTCCCAGTCCCATCAGCCCCATTGTGTGGTAAATTAAGACAGAATATATTGGAAACATTCATCATATTTGGCAGTATCGTCTTCAAACTAACCTAAAGAAAAGTCATTTTGGTCTTGGAATGTTAACTCTGCTTCTCTCTCCAGAGATGCTGCCAGACCTGCTGAGTTTCTACAGCACTTCCTGTTTGTATTTCAGATTTCTAGCATTCGTGGTATTTTGCGTTTATCCCATTACTGGATTGAGGTCTTTGAGGACCTTTGCATCTTCTGGAACCAGGGCACCTGTCTTGCCTACACCTGAATGTCTCACCTTGAAGCCTTCTCTCTGCCCGAGTGTACCCTTTGACTTATTCACAATTGCAACAGCAACATCCAGCACCACTCTTCTTTCAGTTAGTGTAGTTTACCCTGAAGGACAGACTGCAGGTCAGAGGAGAGGGCTGGTTACACTTGTGCTGTTGCCGACTGATGCTGAGTCTCCGCCCGGCACTGACACTGTCAGGCACTGATTGGATGCACAATAACAGAAACAAGAATGGCAGCATCAATTTCTGTCCCAGTAATTTATTTTCCTCCATTTACATCACTAAGCTCCATGTACGACAGAAGTTTCTGAAACATAAGCATGTCAATTGATATGCGTGGAACATCCGAGTGATTGCACCGAGAGGCATCATTGCTGCCTGCCTTTGTCGGAAACAGCGTGTATAAATTATTATTCGCAATCTACACATCCAACCAATGTCACAGACAAATCTTGGCACTCAGTAGTCATTCACAGAATGGGGTTGTCGCTGGCAAGGTTAGCCCATCCCTATTTACCCAGAGGGCAGTTAGGAGTCAGCCACATTGCTGTGGGTCTGGAGTCACATGTAGGCCAGACCAGGGAAACACGGCAGATTCCTTCCCAAAAGGACATGACTGAACCAGATGGGTTTTTCCAACAATTGACAATGGATTCATAGTCAATAGACTGAGACTTTGTTTTTCTTACGTTATGGCTAGACATTCTGTCACGCGCAACTGAAGTTCTCTTCCCACCATCAAACCATTCCTGACTTGTGTCTTGTAGATGGTGAACAGGCTTTGGGAGTAATTACCACCATCAGAAAATCAGCCATGGTTTCAACTGAATCATTGACATGCAAAGCCCATGAAAAGCAATGCAGACCATGAAGGAGGGAAATCATTAGACTCACATTTGCATTCAAATTCCACCTTCTGCCAAGTTCCCAGAACATTACCTGGGTCTGGGCATCTGGGCTGTTTGCTGTTGTTAGTAATTCACTGAGCTGTTTCTTGTTAGAAATTCATCTGGTTCACTGGGCAGTTTGATGTTATTAGTAATTCACAGGGTTCACTGGGCTGTTTGCTGTCGTTAGTAATTCACTGGGTTCCCTCGGCTGTTTGCATTGTTAGTAATTCATAGGGTTCTCTGGGCTGTTTCTTGTGAGTAATTCACAGGGTTCACGGGGCTTTTTCTTGTTAGAAATTCATAGGTTTCACTGGGCTGTTTGCTATTGTTATTAATTCACAGGTTTGTTTGATGATGTTAGTAATTCACAGGGTTCACTGGGCTGTTTGCTGTTAGTAATTCACAGGGTTCACTGGGCTGTTTGCTGTTAGTAATTCACAGGGTTCACTGGGCTGTTTGATGTTATTAGTAATTCACCGGGTTCACTGGGCTTTTGCTGGTGTTAATAATTCACAGGTGGCACTGGTCTATTTGCTGTTGTCAGTAATTCACAGGGTTCACTGGGCTGTTTGATGTTATTAGTAATTCACAGGTTTCACTGGGCTATTTGATGTTATTAGTAATTCACAGGTTTCACTGGGCTTTTTCTTGTTAGTAATTGACAGGGTTCATTGGGCTGTTTGCTGTTGTCAGTAATTCACAGGTTTCACTGGGCTTTTTCTTGTTAGTAATTGACAGGGTTCATTGGGCTGTTTGATGTTGTTAGTAATTTACAAGGTTCCCTGGGCTTTTTCTTGTTAGTAATTAATAGGTTTCACTATGCTGTTTGTTGTTATTAGTAATTCACCAGGTTCACTGGGCTGTTTGATGTTATTAGTAATTCACAGGGTTCACTGGGCTGTTTGACTTTATTAGTAATTCACGGGGTTCACTAGGCTGTTTACTGTTGTCAGTAATTCACAGGGTAAAAAGTGAGGTCTGCAGATGCTGGAGATCAGAGCTGAAAATGTGTTGCTGGTTAAAGCACAGCAGGTTGGGAAGCATCCAAGGAACAGGAAATTTGACGTTTCAGGCCAGAGCCCTTCATTAGGAATGAGGAGAGGGTGCCAGGCAGGCTAAGATAAAAGGTAGGGAGGAGGGACTTGGGGGAGGGGCGATGGAGATGTGATAGGTGGAAGGAGGTCAAGGTGAGGGTGATAGGCCGGAGTGGGGTGGGGGCGGAGAGGTCAGGAAGAAGATTGCAGGTTAGGAGGGCGGTGCTGAGTTCAAGGGAATCGACTGAGGCAAGGTGGGGGGAGGGGAAATGAGGAAACTGGAGAAATCGGAGTTCATCCCTTGTGGCTGGAGGTTTCCCAGGCGGAAGATGAGGCGCTCTTCCTCCAACCGTCGTGTTGTTATGTTCTGGCGATGGAGGAGTCCAAGGACCTGCATGTCTTCGGTGGAGTGGGAGGGAGAGTTTAAGTGTTGAGCCACGGGGTGGTTGGGTTGGTTGGTTTGGGCGTCCCAGAGGTGTTCCCTGAAGCGTTCTGCAAGTAGGCGGCCCGTCTCCCCAATATAGAGGCCACATCGGGTGCAGCGGATGCAATAGATGATATGAGTGGAGGTGCAGGTGAATTTGTGGCGGATATGGAAGGATCCCTTGGGGCCTTGGAGGGAAGTGAGGGAGGAGGTGTGGGCGCAAGTTTTGCATTTCCTGCGGTTGCAGGGGAAGGTGCCGGGAGTGGAGGTTGGGTTGGTGGGGGGGTGTGGACCTGACGAGGGAGTCACGAAGGGAGTGGTCTTTGCGGAACGCTGATAGGGGAGGGAAATATATCCCTGGTGGTGGGGTCCATTTGGAGTTGGCGGAAATGATGGCAGATGATACGCTGTATACGGAGGTTGGTGGGGTGGTAGGTGAGGACCAGTGGGGTTCTGTCCTGGTGGCGGTTGGAGGGGCGGGGCTCAAGGGCGGAGGAGCGGGAAGTGGAGGAGATGCGGTGGAGGGCATCATCGATCACGTCTGGGGGGAATCTGCAGTCCTTGAAGAAGGAGGCCATCTGGGCTGTACGGTGTTGGAACTGGTCCTCCTGGGAGCAGATGCGGCGGAGACGAAGGAATTGGGAATATGGGATGGAGTTTTTACAGGGAGCAGGGTGGGAGGAGGTGTAGACCAGGTAGCTGTGGGAGTCAGTCGGTTTATAATAGATGTCTGTGTTGAGTCGGTCGCCCGAGATAGAAATGGAAAGGTCTAGGAAGGGGAGGGAGGAGTCTGAGACGGTCCAGGTAAATTTGAGGTCGGGATGGAAGGTGTTGGTAAAGTTGATGAACTGTTCAACCTCCTCATGGGAGCACGAGGCAGCGCCGATACAGTTATCAATGTACCGGAGGAAAAGGTGGGGGGTGGTGCCAGTGTAGTTGCGGAAGATGGACTGTTCCACATATCCTACAAAGAGACAGGCATAGCTGGGGCCCATGCGGGTGCCCATGGCAACTCCTTTAGTTTGGAGGAAGTGGGAGGATTGGAAAGAGAAGTTATTCAGGGTGAGGACCAGTTCAGTCAGTCGAAGGAGGGTGTCAGTGGAAGGGTACTGGTTGGTGCGGTGGGAAAGGAAGAAGCGGAGGGTTTTGAGTCTTTTGTGATGGGGTTGGAGGAAGAACGCCTCATCTTCCGCCTGGGAACCCTCAAGCCACAAGGGATGAACTCAGATTTCTCCAGTTTCCTCATTTCCCCTCCCCCCACCTTGTCTCAGTCGATTCCCTTGAACTCAGCACCGCCTTCCTAACCTGCAATCCTCTTCCTGACCTCTCCGCCCCCACCCCACTCCGGCCTATCACCCTCACCTTGACCTCCTTCCACCTATCACATCTCCATCGCCCCTCCCCCAAGTCCCTCCTCCCTACCTTTTATCTTAGCCTGCCTGGCACCCTCTCCTCATTCCTGAATGAAGGGCTCTGGCCCGAAACGTCGAATTTCCTGTTTCTTGGATGCTGCCTAACCTGCTGTGCTTTAACCAGCAACACATTTTCAGCAGTAATTCACAGGGTTCACTGGGCTGTTTGCTGTTAGTAATTCACTGGTTTCATAGGGCTATTTCTTGTTAGTAATTGACAAGGTTCACTGGTTGTTAGTAATTCGCAGGTTTCACGGGGCTGTTTCTTATTAATAATTCACTGGGTTCACTGGGCTGTTTACTGTTAGTAATTCACAGGGTTCGCTGGGTTATTTGCTGTTGTTAGTAATTCGCAGGATTCACTGGGCTGTTGCCTGATGCTTGTAATTCACAGGATCCACTGGACTGTTTGCTATTGTCAAGAATTCACAGGGTTCCTGGGCTGTTAGCTCTTGTTAGTAATTCGCAGGGTTCACTGCACTGTTTTCTGTTGTTAGTAATTCACAGGGTTCACTGGGCTGTTTGCTGTTGTTACTAATTCGCAGAATACACTGGGCTGTTTCCTATTGTGAGTAATTCACAGGGTTCACTGGGCTGTTTGTTGTTTTCGGTAATTCACTGGACTGTTTGCTCTTGTTTGTAATTCAGTGTTCACTAGAATTTTTGCTGTTGTCAGTAATTCACAGGGTTCACTGCAATGTTTGCCATTGTTAGTAATTCGCAGGTTCAATGGTCTATTTGCTATTGTTAGTAATTCACAGGGGTCATTGGGCTGTTGCAATTGTTAATAATTCAGTGTACACTGGGCTGTTTGCTGTTGTTAGTAATTCACAGCGTTCACTGCACTGTTTACTGATGTTAGTAATTCACCAGGTTCACTGGGCTGTTTGCAATTGTCAGTAATTCACAGGGTTCTCTGGGCTGTTTGCTGTTATGCCTCACTATACACTTTACATTCAACAATCAGATATACGAACAAATCAACGGAACACCCATGGGCTCACCAATCTTGGGACTCATAGCAGAGGCAGTTATGCAAAGGTTAGAACAAACAGCCCTACCACAAATTCAACCCAAACTCTCGGTCAGATATGGCGATGACACTTTCGTAATCATCAAAAACACGGAAATAGAAAAAACACACCGGATCATCAACGCCACACTCACAGGCATCCGATTCACGAGAGAAGTAGAAAAGGATAGCCAACTCCCATTCCTAGACGTGATAGTACAGAGAACACCGAACGGAGAATTCACCACAAGGGTACACAGGAAAACAACACACACAGACCAAGTCCTAAACTATGAAAGTAACCACCCCAACACACACAAACGAAGCTGCATCAGGACACTATTCAAAAGAGCTACAACACACTGCAGTACACCAGAACTGCGAAAAGAGGAAGAGGAACACCTATACAAGGTATTCGCCAAAAACGGATACCCGCGCAACTTTATCAACAGATGCCTAAGAGATAGACCACGGAACGAGGACATGCCAAACCAAAAGGACTAGCCACACTACCATACATCAGGAGCGTTTCAGAACTGACAGCCAGACTACTGCGACCCCTAGGACTCATAACAGCACACAAACCAACAGCCACGCTCAGACAACTTACTAGAACAAAGGAGCCAATACCCAACATGAGCAAAACTAATGCAGTTTATAAAATACCATGCAAGGACTGCACAAAACACTATATAGGACAAACAGGAAGACAGCTAACAATCTGCATACATGAACGCCAACTAGCCACGAAACGACACGACCTTGTAGCCACACACTCAGACAACAAGCAACATGAATTCGATTGGGAAAACACTACTATCATAGGGCAAGCCAGACAGAGAACAGCCAGGGAATTCCTAGAGGCATGGCATTCATCCACAAATTCCATCAACAGACACATCGACCTGGACCCAATATATACCAATCACTACAGCGGACAGCTGAAACTGACACCCGGAAGCGGCAAGGACAGACCACTATAAATGCCGGAAGAAACATCAAAGAAGCGCTTCGCAGGAGGCTCCACAGCACTGATGATGTCTCCTAGCCAGGGGATGAAACGCTTGCAACAAAAACTTCCAGTTCGGCGAACAGAACCACTACAACAAGCACCCGAGCTACAAATCTTCGCACAAACTTTGAACACTTACGGGCGAGAGACGCTGAGACAAGCCAGGAAATGGGAATCCTGCGCTAACCGCCTCAGCGCAACATAGGAACAACTCCGGTTTCTACACGAATGCCGAAAGAATCAAATCCTTCCACAATGTGTCAGGTACAGACCACCAGTCAATAATCCACAAGCCAGGGAAACAGCCAAGCAGAACGGACTCAGGATGATCCAGGTAATGATCACAGACGCTCACAACCGACTGCACAAATACAAACAAGAAATTGCGCGCCAAAAGTCGTTAATTTCAAAGACCGCTAATCATGAATGGACCCGGACCATAGAACAGGCTGTCACTATAGGACAGAACAGGACAACACATCGCCAAAAAACGGCACTAAAAGAAAAACTGGCCAAACTAACACACAAAAAAGAGGACACTACAACACACACCTGGGTTAAAAACCTCTCCCACAGATAGCTCACAGACATGGAAAGAACTATACTGACCAAGGGACTCAACTACAACCACAGGGACGCCAAGACAGCAGACTTCCTAGCAGCACTGGAATGCACACTCAGGAACAATGGACTGACTGAAGAGACACAACAAACAGTGAGACAAACGGTCGTACCTATGATGATAAGAAAAAGACAAACACATAACCTCAACACCAAGGAGAGGGAAGCACTGAAAGCACTAAGAAATGATAAGAACATAATCATACTACCAGCAGATAAAGGCAGAATGACTGTCATAAATCAGACTACATCAAAAAAGCACAACACCTACTAGCAGACACCAACACCTACCAAATGAAGGATTCGGACCCCACACCACAACTCACCAATAGAATAAATAACACTCTAAGGAATCTACAAAAAAACGGACAGATAACCAAAGCGGACCTACGAAGAATGAAACCGGAAAGCAACAACACCCCCAGATTCTATGGACTACCCAAAGTACACAAACCAGACATCCCACTCAGACCCATAGTATCACTACCAGGGACACCAGCATACAAACTGGCCAAAGAACTACAACAGAAACTGAAACACCTGGTCAGCGGATCCAAACACTCCATACAATCAACACAGGAATTCTTGGACGCCATCAGGAATACACACGTAGACAAAGAAGAAACCATGATCTCATTCGACGTGACGGCACTGTTCACTTCGATTGACAAAACCCTAGCCAGAGAAACAATAGCCAACCTACTGGACATACATAACAGAAAACAGGAGGCGGAACCTATCAACAAAGACGGCATACTTAAACTACTGGACTTATGCCTCACTACACACTTTACATTCAACAATCAGATATACGAACAAATCAACGGAACACCCATGGGATCACCAATCTCGGGACTCATAGCAGAGGCAGTTATGCAAAGGTTAGAACAAACAGCCCTACCACAAATTCAACCCAAACTCTGGGTCAGATATGTCGATGACACTTTTGTAATCATCAAAAACACGGAAATAGAAAAAACACACCGGATCATCAACACCACACTCACAGAAATCCGATTCACGAGAGAAGTAGAAAAGGATAGCCAACTCCCATTCCTAGACGTGATAGTACAGAGAACACCCAACGGAGAATTCACCACACGGGTACACAGGAAAACAACACACACAGACCAAGTCCTAAACTATGAAAGTAACCACCCCAACACACACAAACGAAGCTGCATCAGGACACTATTCAAAAGAGCTACAACACACTGCAGTACACCAGAACTGCGAAAAGAGGAAGAGGAACACCTATACAAGGTATTCGCCAAAAACGGATACCCGCGCAACTTTATCAACAGATGCCTAAGAGATAGACCACGGAACGAGGACATGCCAAACCAAAAGGACTAGCCACACTACCATACATCAGGAGCGTCTCAGAACTGACAGCCAGACTACTGCGACCCCTAGGACTCATAACGGCACACAAACCAACAGCCACGCTCAGACAACAACTTACTAGAACAAAGGAGCCAATACCCAACATGAGCAAAATTAATGTAGTTTATAAAATACCATGCAAGGACTGCACAAAACACTATATAGGACAAACAGGAAGACAGCTAACAATCCGCATACATGAACACCAACTAGCCACAAAACGACACGACCAGCTATCCCTAGTAGCCACACACTCAGACAACAAGCAACATGAATTCGACTGGGAAAACACTACTATCATAGGGCAAGCCAGACAGAGAACAGCCAGGGAATTCCTAGAGGCATGGCATTCATCCACAAACTCCATCAACAGACACATCGACCTGGACCCAATATATACCAATCACTACAGCGGACAGCTGAAACTGACACCCGGAAGCGGCAAGGACAGACCACTATAAATGCCGGAAGAAACATCAAAGAAGCGCTTCGCAGGAGGCTCCACAGCACTGATGATGTCTCCTAGCCAGGGGACAAAACGTTTGCAACAAAAACTTCCAGCTCGGCGAACAGAACCACTGTTTGCTGTTAGTAATTCATAGGGGTCACTGGGCTGTTTGCTATTGTTAGTAATTCACAGGGTACCCTGGGTGGCATGGTGGCACAGTGGTTAGCACTGCTGCCTCACAGCGCCTGAGACCCGGGTTCAATTCCCGACTCAGGCGACTGACTGTGTGGAGTTTGCACATTCTCCCCGTGTCTGTGTGGGTTTCCTCCGGGTGCTCCGGTTTCCTCCCAGTCCAAAGATGTGCAGGTCAGGTGAATTGGCCATGCTAAATTGCCTGTAGTGTTAGGTAAGGGGTAAATGTAGGGGTATGGGTGGGTTGCGCTTCGGTGGGTCAGTGTGGACTTGTTGGGCCAAAGGGCCTGTTTCCACACTGTAAGTAATCTAATCTAATCTAACTGGGCTGTTTTCTGATGTTGAAAATGTGTTGCTGGTCAAAGCACAGCAGGTCAGGCAGCATCTCAGGAATAGGGAATTCGACGTTTCGAGCATAAGCCCTTCATCAGGAATGAGAGAGAGTAGCCAAGCAGGCTAAGATGAAAGGTAGGGAGGAGGGACTTGGGGGAGGGGCGATGGAGGTGGGATAGGTGATGTTAGCAATTCACAGGTTTTGCTGGGCTGTTTGCTTTTGTTAGTAATTCACAGGGTTCACTGGGCTGTTTGATCTTCTTAATAATTCACAGGGTTCACTGGGCTCTTTACTGTTGTCAGTAATTCCCTGGGTTCACTGCACTGTTTGCTGTTGTCAATAATTCACAGGGCTCACTGGGCTGTTTGCAATTGTTAGTAATTCGCAGCGTTCACTGCACTGTTTTCTGTTGTTAGTAATTCACAGGGTTCACTGGGCTGTTTGCTATTGTTAATAGTTCAGTGTTCCCTGGGCTGTTTGCTGTTAGTAATTCACAGGATTCATTGGGCTGTTGGCTGTTGTTAGTAATTCACACGTTTCACTGGGCTTTTTCCTGTTGTTAGTAATTCACAGGGTTCACTGGGCTGTTAGCAATTGTTAGTAATTTGCAGTGTTCACTGCACTGTTTTCTGATGTTAGTAATTCACAGGGTTCACTGGGATGTTTGCTGTTGTCAGTAATTCACAGGTTCAATGGTCTATTTGCTATTGTTAGTAATTCACAAGGGTCACTCGGCTGTTTTCTAATGTTAGTAATTCACAGGGTTCACTGGGCTGTTTGCTGTTGTTAGTAATTCACAGGGTTCACTGGGCTGTTTGTTGTTAGTAACTCACAGGGTTCACTGGGCTGTTTGCTATTGTTAGTAACTCACAGGGTTCACTGGGCTGTTTGCTATTGTTAGTAATTCACAAGGTTCACTGGGCTGTTAGCAATTGTTAGTAATTTGCAGCGTTCACTGCACTGTTTTCTGATGTTAGTAATTCACAGGGTTCACTGGGCTGTCTGCTGTTAGTAATTCACAGGTTCAATGGTCTATTTGCTATTGTTAGTAATTCACAGGGGTCACTCGGCTGTTTTCTGATAGTAATTCACAGGGTTCCCTGGGCTGTCTGCTGTTAGTAACTCATAGGGTTCACTGGATTGTTTGCTGTTAGTAACTCACAGGGTTCACTGGATTGTTTGCTGTTAATAATTCACAGGCTTCACTGGTCTGTTGACTGTTGTTAGTAATTCACAGGGTTTACTGGTCTATTTGCTATTGAGTAATTCACAGGCTTCACTGGTCTGTTGACTGTTGCTAGTAATTCACAGGGTTCACTGGGCTGTTTGCTGTTGTTAGTAATTCACAGGGTTCACTGGGCTGTTGACTGTTGTTAGTAATTCACCAGGTTCACTGGTCTATTTGCTATTGTTAGTAATTCACAGGGTTCACTGGGCTGTTTGCTGTTGTTAGTAATTCACAGGGTTCACTGGGCTGTTTGCTGTTGTTAGTAATTCACCGGGTTCACTGGGCTGTTTACTGTTAGTAATTCACAGGGTTCACTGGGCTGTTGACTGTTGTTAGTAATTCACTGGGTTCACTGCACTGTTTTCTGTTGTTAGTAATTCACAGGATTCACGGACCTGTTTGCTGTTGTTAGTAATTTGCAGGTTCAATGGTGTATTTGCTATTGTTAGTAATTCACAGGGGTCACTGGGCTGTTTTCTGATGTTAGTAATTCACAGGGTTCTCTGTGCTGTTTGCTGTTGTTAGTAATTCACAGGGTTCACTGAACTGTTTGCTGTTGTTAGGAATTAATAAGGTTCACTGGGCTGTTTGCTGCTGTTAGTAATTCACCGGGTTCACTGCACTATTTTCTGATGTTTATAATTCACAGGGTTCATGGGCTGTTTGCTGTTGTTCGTGATTCAGTGTTCTCCGGGCTGTTTGCTGTTGTTAGTAATCCACAGGTTCAATGGTCTATTTGCTGTTGTCAGTAATTCACAGGGTTCACTGGGCTGTTTACTGTTGTCAGTAATTCTCAGGGTACACTGGGCTGTTTGATGTTAGTAATTCACAGGGTTCTATGGTCTATTTGCTGTTGTCAATAATTTGCAGGGTTCGCTGGGCTGTTTGCTGTTGTCAATAATTCGCAGGGTCAGGACGCAACGTGTACCGGGAAATAGAGAAGGCATGTCAGAAAGGCAAGGTCACAATGATCATGGGAGACTTCAATATGCAGGTGGACTGGGTAACTAATGTTGCTAGTGGATCCAAAGAAAGGGAATTCATGGAATGCTTACAGGATGGCTTTTTGGAACAGCTTGTCATGGAGCCCACAAGGGAGCAGGCTATTCTGGACTAGTGCTTTGCAATGAACCTGACTTTATGAAAGATTTTAAAGTAAGGGAACCCTTAGGAATCAGCGATCATAATATGGTAGAGTTCAGTCTGGAGTTTGAAAGAGAGAAGGCAAAATCAGATGTAATGGTGTTCCAGTTAAATAAAGGTAATTATGAGGGCATGAGAGAGGAACTGACAAAAATAGACTGGAAGCAGAGACTAGCGGGGAAGACAGTAGAGCAAAAATGGCAGGCGTTTGTGGGTATAATTGAGGACACTAAACAGAGGTTCATTCCCAAGAAAAGAAAGATTATCCGGGGAGGGATTAGACAACCATGGCTGACAAAGGAAGTCAGGAAATGTATTAAAGAAAAAGAGAGATCCTATAAAGTGGCCAAGTGCAGTGGGCAATCAGAAAATTGGGAAGGCTACAAAAACAAACAGAGGATAACAAAGAGAGTAATAAGAAATGAGAAGATCAAATATGAAAGTAGATTAGCCAGTAATATTAGAAATGATAGTAAAAGTTTCTTTCAATACATAAGAAACAAATGACAGGCAAAAGTAGACATTGGGCCACTTCAAACTGATGCTGGAAGCCTCGTGATGGGAGATAAGGAAATAGCAGGACAACTTAACAAGTACTTTGCGTCAGTTTTCACAGTGTAAGACACGAGTAATATCCCAACAATTAAAGGGAGTCAGGGGGCTGAGTTGAGTATGGTTGCCATTACAAAAGAGATAGTGCTAGAAAAGTTAAAAAGTCTTAAAATTGATAAATCTCCTGGCCCCGATGGGATACACCCTAGAGTTCTGAGAGAGGTGGCTGAGGAAATAGCGGAGGCATTGGTTGTGATCTTTCAAAAGTCACTGGAGTCAGGAAAGGTCCCGGATGATTGGAGGATGGCTGCTGTAACCCCCTTATTCAAGAAAGGATCAACACAAAAGATGGAAAATTATAGGCCAATTAGTCTAACCTCGGTTGTTGGTAAAATTCTTGAATCCATCATTACGGATGAGGTTTCTAAATTCTTAGAAGAGCAGAGTCTGATTAGAACAAGTCAACATGGATTTAGTAAGGGGAAGTCATGCCTGAAAAACCTGTTGGAATTCTCTGAAGAGGTGACAAGTAGGTTAGACCAAGGAAACCCAGTAGATGTGGTCTATCTAGACTTTCAAAAGGCCTTTGATAAGATACCTCACGGGAAGCTGCTGAACAAGGTGAGGGCCCATGGTGTTCGAGGTGAGCTACTGGGATGGATTGAGGATTGGCTGTCTGACAGAAGGCAGAGAGTTGGGATAAAAGGTTCTTTTTCGGAATGGCAGCCGGTGACAAGCGGTGTCCCGCAGGGTTCAGTGTTGGGGCCGCAGCTGTTCACGTTATATATTAATGATCTGGATGAAGGGACTGGGGGCATTCTAGCGAAGTTTGCAGATGATACGAAGTTAGATGGACAGGCAGGTAGTACTGAGGTAGTGGGGAGGCTGCAAAAGGATCTAGACAGTTTGGGAGAGTGGTCCAGGAAATGGCTGATGGAGTTCAACGTGAGCAAATGCGAGGTCTTGCATTTTGGCAAAAAGAATAAAAGCATGGACTACTTTCTAAACGGTGAGAAAATTAGTAAAGCCAAAGTACAAAGGGATCTGGGAGTGCTAGTCGAGGATTCTCTAAAAGTAAACATGCAGGTTGAGTCCGTGATTAAGAAAGCGAATGCAATGTTGTCAGTTATCTCAAGAAGGTTGGAATATAAAAGCAGAGATGTGCTACTGAGACTTTATAAAGCTCTGGTTAGGCCCCATTTGGAGTACTGTGTCCAGTTTTGGTCCCCACACCTCAGGAAGGACATACTGGCACTGGAACGTGTCCAGCAGAGATTCACACAGATGATCCCTGGAATGGTTGGTCTAACATATGAGGAACCACTGAGGATCCTGGGATTGTATTCTTTGGAGTTTAGAAGATTAAGGGGAGACTTAATAGAGACGTACAAGATAATACATGGCTTGGAAAGGGTGGATGCTAGGAAATTGCTTCCATTAGGTGAGGAGACTAGGATCTGTGGACACAGCCTTAGAATTAGAGGGGGTCAATTCAGAACAGAAATGAGGAGACATTTCTTCAGCCAGAGAGTGGTGGGCCTGTGGAATTCATTGCCGCGGAGTGCAGTGGAGGCCGGGACGCTAAATGTCTTCAAGGCAGAGATTGATAGATTCTTGTTGTCTCCAGGAATTAAGGGCTACGGGGAGAACGCTGGTAAGTGGAGTTGAAATGCCCATCAGCCATGATTGAATGGTGGAGTGGACTCGATGGGCCGAATGGCCTTACTTCCACTCCTGTGTCTTATGGTCTTATGGGTTCACTTGGCTGTTTGCTATTGTTAGTAATTCACAGGGTTCACTGGGCTGTTTTGATATTGTTAATAATTCGTAGGGTTCATTGCACTATTTTATGTTGTTAGTAATTCACAGGGTTCACTGGACTGTTTGCTATTGTTAGTAATACACAGGGGTCACTGGGCTGTTTACTGTTGTTAATAATTCACAACGTTCACTGGGCTTTTTGCTTTTGTTAGTAGTTCACTGGGCTGTTCACTGGGTTCACTGGGCTGTTTTCTGATGATAGTAATTCACAGGGTTCACTGGGCTGTTTGCTTTGTCAATAACTCACAGGGTTCATTGGGCTGTTTGCTGTGGTTAGTAATTCGCAGGGTTCACTGGGCTGTTTTCTGATGTTAGTAATTCACAGGGTTCACCGGTCGATTTGCTGTTGTCAGTAATTCACAGGGTTCATTAGGCTGTTTATTGTTAGTAATTCGTAGGGTTCACTGGGCTGTTTGATGTTCTTAGTAATTCACAGGGTTCACTGGACTGTTGTCTGATGTTCGTAATTCACAGGGTTCATGGTCTATTTGCTATTGAGTAATTCACAGTGTTCACTGGGCTTTTGCTGTTTTTAGTTATTCACCGGGTTCACTGGGCTGCTCGCTATTGTTAGTAATTCGCAGGGCTCACTGGACTGTTTTCTGATGTTAGTAATTCACAGGTTTCCCTGGGCTGATTGCTGTTGTCAGTAATTCACAGGGTTCACTGGTCTATTTGTTGTTGTTAGTAATTCACAGGATTCACTTGGCTGTTTTCTGTTGTCAATAATTCACAGGGTTCACTGGTGGATTTGCTGTTAGTAATTCATGGGGTTCACTGGGCTGTTTACTGTTTGTAGTAATTCACAGGTTTCACAGGGCTGTTTGCAGTTGTTTGTAATTCAGAGGGTCACTGGGCTGTTTGCTATTGTACGTAATTCACAGGATTCACTGCACTATTTGCTATTGTTAGTAATTCACAGGGTTCAGTGGTCGATTTGCTGTTTAGTAATTCTCGGGTTTCACTGGGCTGTTTGCTGTTATTATTTCGAAGGGTACAATGGTCTATTTGCTGTTGTTAGTAATTCACCGGGTTCACTGGGCTGTTTGCTATTGTTAATAATTCACAGGGTTCACTGGGCTGTTTGCTGTTGTTAGTAATTCGCACGGTTCACTGCACTGTTGTCTGATTTTAGTAGTACACAGGGTTCACTGGGCTGTTTACTTTTAATTCAAAGGGTTCACTGGCCTATTTGCTGTTGAGAGTAATTCACAGTGTTCACTGGGCTGTTTGATGTTATTAGTAATTCAAAGGGTTCACTGGGCTGTTTGCTTTTGTTAGTATCTCACAGGATTCACTAGGCTATTTTTTGTTGTCAATAATTCACAGGGTACACTGGGCTGTTTGCTATTGTTAGTAATTCACAAGGTACACTGGGTTGTTGGTGTTCTAAGTAATTCACAGGGGTCACTGGTCTATTTTCTGTTAGTAATTCACAGGGTTCACTGGACTGTTTGCTGCTGTTAGAGAATCCTGTGAATTACTAACCTGTTTGATGATGATAGTAATTCACAGGGTTCATGGTCTATTTGCTATCGTGAGTAATTCACAGCATTCACTGGGCTTTTGCTGTTTTTAGTAATTCACCGGGTTCACTGGGCTGCTCACTATTGTTAGTAATTCACAGGGGTCACTGGGCTGTTTGCTGTTTTTAGTAATTCACAGGGGTCACTGGGCTGTTTGCTGTTTGTAGTAATTCACAGGGTTCACTGGGCTGTTTGATATTCTTAGTAATTCACAGGGTTCACTGGTCAATTTGCTGATGTTCATAATTCACGGGGTTCACTGGGCTGTTTGCTGTGGTTAGTAATTCACAGGATTCACTACACTGTTTTCTGACGTTAGTAATTCACAGGGTTCACCGGGCTGTTTTCTGTTGTTAGTAATTCACAGGGTTCATGTTTTATTTGCTATTGTGAGTAATTCACAGCATTCACTGGGCTTTTTGCTGTTTATAGGAATTCACCGGATTCACTGGGCTGCTCGCTATTGTTTGTAATTCACAGGGTTCACTGCACTGTTTTCTGATGTTAGTAATTCACAGGGGTCACTGGGCTGTTTGCTGTTTGTAGTAATTCACAGGTTTCCCTGGGCTGTTTGTTGTTAATAATTCACAGGGTTCACTGGTCTATTGTTGTTGTTCATAATTCACAGGATTCACTGGCTGTTTGCTGTTGTTAGTGATTCGCAGGATTCACTGGGCTGTATTCTATTGTTAGTAATTCGCATGGATCACTGCACTGTTTTCTGATGTTAGTAATACACAGGGTTCACTGGGCTGTTTGCTTTTGTTAGTAATTCACATTTTTTCACTGGGCTGTTTGCTATTGTACGTAATTCACAGGATTCACTGTGCTGTTTGCTGTTATGAGTAATTCAGCGTTCACTGGACTGTTTGCTGTTGTTAGTAATACACAGGGTTCACTGCAATGTTTTCTGATGTTGGTGTTTCACTAGACTGTTTGCTACTGTCAAGGGTTCACTGGTCTACTTGCATTTATTAGTAATTCACAGGGTTCACTGGGCTGTTTGCTGTTATTAGTAATTCACAGGGTTCACTGGTCTACTTGCAGTTATTAGGAATTCACATGGTTCACTGGTTTACTTGCAGTTTTTAGGAATTCACAGGGTTTGCTGGACTGTTTGCTGTTGTCAGTAATACACAGGGTTCACTGCACTGTTTGCTGTTGTTAGTAATTCACAGGGTTCACTGGGCTTTTGTGTTAGTAATTCACAGGGTTCACTGGGCTATTTGCTGTTATTAGGAATTCACAGGGTACACTGGGCTGTTTTCTATTGTTAGTAATTCGCAGGGTTCACTGCATTGTTTGCTGATGTTAGTAATTCACAGGGTTCACTTGGCTGCTTGCTGTTGTTAGTAATTCACCGGTTTCACTGGGCTGTGTTCTATTGTTAGTACTTCGCAGGGTTCAATGCACTGTTTTCTGATGTTTGTAATACACAGGGTTCACTGGGCTGTTTGCTGTTGTCAGTAATTCTCAGGGTTCACTGGGCTGTTTACTGTTGTTAGTAATTCGCAGGGTTCACTGGTCTGTTTACTGTTGTTAGTAATTCGCACGGTTCACTGCACTGTTGTCTGATGTTAGTAATTCACCGGGTTCACTGGGCTGTTTTCTATTGTTAGTAATTCGCAGGGTTCACTGGGCTGTTTGCTGTTGTCAGTAATTCTCAGGGTTCACTGGGCTTTTCCTGTTGTTAGTAATTCACCGGGTTCCATGGGCTGTTTGCTATTGTCAATAATTCACAGGGTTCACTGGTCTGTTTACTGTTCTTAGTAATTCACAGGGTTCACTGGGCTGTTTCATGTTAGTAATTCACAGGATTCACTGACCTGTTTGCTGTTGTTAGTAATTCACAGGGTTCACTGTGCTGCTTGCTTTTGTTAGTAAGTCACAGGATTCACTGGGTTCACTGTCTGTTTGCTGTGGTTAGTAATTCACAGAGTTCACTGGGCTCTTTGCTGTGGTTAGTAATTCACAGGTTTCCCTGTGCTGTTTGCTGTTGTTAGAAATTCACAGGGTTCACTGGGCTGTATTTAGTTAGGAAATCAGTGTTCAGTGGGCTGTTTACTGTTGTTAGTAATTCGCAGGGTTCAATGGTCTATTTGCGATTGTGAGTAATTCACAGCATTCACTGGGCTTTTCTGTTTTTAGTAATTCATAGGATTCACTGGGCTGTATTCTATTGTTAGTAATTCCCACGGTTCACTGCACTGTTGTCTGATGTTCGTAATTCACAGGGTCCACTGGACTGTTTGCTGTTCTTAGAAATTCACAGGGTTCACTGGGCTGTATTCTATTGTTAGTAATTCGCAGGGATCACTGCACTGTTATCTGATAGTAATACACAGGGTTCACTGGTCTGTTTGCTATTGTCAATAATTCACAGGGTTCACTGGGCTGTTTGTTGTCAGTAATTCAAATGGTCCACTGGTCTATTTGCTGTTGTTAGTAATTCAGTGTTCACTGGGCTTTTGTGTTGTTAGTAATTCACAGGGTTCACTGGTCTATTTGCTGTTATTAGGAATTCACAGGGTACACTGGGCTGTTGGTGTTGTTAGTAATTCACAGGGTTCACTGGTCTATTTGCTGTTATTAGGAATTCACAGGGTTCACTGGGCTGTTTTCTATTGTTAGTAATTCGCAGAGTTCACTGGTCTGTTTACTGTTGTTAGTAATTCACAGGGTTCACTGGGCTGTTTGCTATTGTTAGTAATTCACAGGGTTCACTGGGCTGTTTGCTATTGTTAGTAATTCACAGGGTTCACTGGGCTGTTTGCTATTGTTAGTAATTCACAGGATACACTGATCTATTTGCTGTTGTCAATAATTCAAAGGGTTCACTGGTCTATTTGCTATTGTGAGTAATTCACAGCGTTCACTGGGCTTTTGTGTTGTTAGTAGTTCACTGGGCTATTTGCTGTTATTAGGAATTCAGAGTTCACTGGGCGGTTTGTTGTTAATAATTCACAGGATTCACTGGGTTCTATTCTATTGTTTGTAATTCGCAGGGATCACTGCACTGTTTTCTGATGTTAGTAATACACAGGGTTCACTGGGCTGTTTGCTTTTGTTCGTGATTCACATTTTTTCACTGGTCTGTTTGCTATTGTACGTTATTCACAGGATTCATGGAACTGTTTTCTAATGTTGGTATTTCACAGGTTTCACTGGACTGTTTGCTATTGTCAACGGTTCACTGGTCTACTTGCAGTTATTAGGAATTCACAGGGTTCACTGGACTGTTTGCTGTTGTCAGTAATACACAGGGTTCACTGCACTTTTTGCTGTTGTTAGTAATTGTCAAGGTACACTGGGCTGTTTGCTGTTGTTGTCAATAATTCACAGGGTTCACTGGTCTATTTGCTGTTGTGAGTAATTCACAGCGTTCACTGGGCTTTTGTGTTGTTAGTAATTCACAGGGTTCACTGGGCTATTTGCTGTTGTGAGTAATTCACAGGGTTCACTGCAATGTTTTCTGATGTTGGTATTTCACAGGTTTCACTGGACTGTTTGCTATTGTCAAGAGTTCACTGGTCTACTTGCAATTATTAGTAATTCACAGGGTTCACTGGACTGTTTGCTGTTGTTATTAATTCACAGGGTTCACTGCAATGTTTTCTGATAGTAATTCACAGGGTTCACTGGGCTGTTTGCTGTTGTTATTAATTCACAGGGTTCACTGGTCTATTTGCTGTTGTGAGGAATTCACAGGGTTCACTGGGCTGTTTTCTATTATTAGTAATTCACAGGGTTCACTGGGCTGTTTGTTGTCAGTAATTCAAAGGGTTCATTGGTCTATTTGCTGTTGTGAGTAATTCACAGCGTTCACTGGGCTGTTTGCTCCTGTTAGCCCAGTGAATCCTGTGAATTACTGTTTGCTGTTGTTAGTAATTCACAGGGTTCACTGGGCTGTGTTCTATTGTTAGTACTTCGCAGGGTTCAATGCACTGTTTTCTGATGTTTGTAATACACAGGGTTCACTGGGCTGTTTGCTGTTGTCAGTAATTCTCAGGGTTCACTGGGCTGTTTACTGTTGTTAGTAATTCGCAGGGTTCACTGGTCTGTTTACTGTTGTTAGTAATTCGCACGGTTCACTGCACTGTTGTCTGATGTTAGTAATTCACCGGGTTCACTGGGCTGTTTTCTATTGTTAGTAATTCGCAGGGTTCACTGGGCTGTTTGCTGTTGTCAGTAATTCTCAGGGTTCACTGGGCTTTTCCTGTTGTTAGTAATTCACCGGGTTCCATGGGCTGTTTGCTATTGTCAATAATTCACAGGGTTCACTGGTCTGTTTACTGTTCTTAGTAATTCACAGGGTTCACTGGGCTGTTTCATGTTAGTAATTCACAGGATTCACTGACCTGTTTGCTGTTGTTAGTAATTCACAGGGTTCACTGTGCTGCTTGCTTTTGTTAGTAAGTCACAGGATTCACTGGGTTCACTGTCTGTTTGCTGTGGTTAGTAATTCACAGAGTTCACTGGGCTCTTTGCTGTGGTTAGTAATTCACAGGTTTCCCTGTGCTGTTTGCTGTTGTTAGAAATTCACAGGGTTCACTGGGCTGTATTTAGTTAGGAAATCAGTGTTCAGTGGGCTGTTTACTGTTGTTAGTAATTCGCAGGGTTCAATGGTCTATTTGCGATTGTGAGTAATTCACAGCATTCACTGGGCTTTTCTGTTTTTAGTAATTCATAGGATTCACTGGGCTGTATTCTATTGTTAGTAATTCCCACGGTTCACTGCACTGTTGTCTGATGTTCGTAATTCACAGGGTCCACTGGACTGTTTGCTGTTCTTAGAAATTCACAGGGTTCACTGGGCTGTATTCTATTGTTAGTAATTCGCAGGGATCACTGCACTGTTATCTGATAGTAATACACAGGGTTCACTGGTCTGTTTGCTATTGTCAATAATTCACAGGGTTCACTGGGCTGTTTGTTGTCAGTAATTCAAATGGTCCACTGGTCTATTTGCTGTTGTTAGTAATTCAGTGTTCACTGGGCTTTTGTGTTGTTAGTAATTCACAGGGTTCACTGGTCTATTTGCTGTTATTAGGAATTCACAGGGTACACTGGGCTGTTGGTGTTGTTAGTAATTCACAGGGTTCACTGGTCTATTTGCTGTTATTAGGAATTCACAGGGTTCACTGGGCTGTTTTCTATTGTTAGTAATTCGCAGAGTTCACTGGTCTGTTTACTGTTGTTAGTAATTCACAGGGTTCACTGGGCTGTTTGCTATTGTTAGTAATTCACAGGGTTCACTGGGCTGTTTGCTATTGTTAGTAATTCACAGGGTTCACTGGGCTGTTTGCTATTGTTAGTAATTCACAGGATACACTGATCTATTTGCTGTTGTCAATAATTCAAAGGGTTCACTGGTCTATTTGCTATTGTGAGTAATTCACAGCGTTCACTGGGCTTTTGTGTTGTTAGTAGTTCACTGGGCTATTTGCTGTTATTAGGAATTCAGAGTTCACTGGGCGGTTTGTTGTTAATAATTCACAGGATTCACTGGGTTCTATTCTATTGTTTGTAATTCGCAGGGATCACTGCACTGTTTTCTGATGTTAGTAATACACAGGGTTCACTGGGCTGTTTGCTTTTGTTCGTGATTCACATTTTTTCACTGGTCTGTTTGCTATTGTACGTTATTCACAGGATTCATGGAACTGTTTTCTAATGTTGGTATTTCACAGGTTTCACTGGACTGTTTGCTATTGTCAACGGTTCACTGGTCTACTTGCAGTTATTAGGAATTCACAGGGTTCACTGGACTGTTTGCTGTTGTCAGTAATACACAGGGTTCACTGCACTTTTTGCTGTTGTTAGTAATTGTCAAGGTACACTGGGCTGTTTGCTGTTGTTGTCAATAATTCACAGGGTTCACTGGTCTATTTGCTGTTGTGAGTAATTCACAGCGTTCACTGGGCTTTTGTGTTGTTAGTAATTCACAGGGTTCACTGGGCTATTTGCTGTTGTGAGTAATTCACAGGGTTCACTGCAATGTTTTCTGATGTTGGTATTTCACAGGTTTCACTGGACTGTTTGCTATTGTCAAGAGTTCACTGGTCTACTTGCAATTATTAGTAATTCACAGGGTTCACTGGACTGTTTGCTGTTGTTATTAATTCACAGGGTTCACTGCAATGTTTTCTGATAGTAATTCACAGGGTTCACTGGGCTGTTTGCTGTTGTTATTAATTCACAGGGTTCACTGGTCTATTTGCTGTTGTGAGGAATTCACAGGGTTCACTGGGCTGTTTTCTATTATTAGTAATTCACAGGGTTCACTGGGCTGTTTGTTGTCAGTAATTCAAAGGGTTCATTGGTCTATTTGCTGTTGTGAGTAATTCACAGCGTTCACTGGGCTGTTTGCTCCTGTTAGCCCAGTGAATCCTGTGAATTACTGTTTGCTGTTGTTAGTAATTCACAGGGTTCACTGGTCTATTTGCAGTTTTTAGTAATTCACAGGGTTCACTGGGCTGTTTGCTATTGTTCGTAATTCACAGGGTTCACTGGGCTGTTTGCAGTTGTTAGTAATTCACAGGGTTCACTGGACTGTTTGCAGTTTTTAGTAATTCACAGGGTTCACTGGGCTGTTTGCAGTTGTTAGTAATTCTCAGGGTACACTGGGCTGTTTGCTGTTGCTGCAAATGTGTTGCTGGTCAAAGCACAGCAGGCCAGGCAGCATCTCAGGAATAGAGAATTCAACGTTTCGAGCATAATTTGCTGTTGCTAGTAATTCACAGGGTTTACTGATCTATTTGCTGTTGTGAGGAATTCACAGGGTTTATTGGGCTGTTTGTCAGTAATTCAAAGGGTTCACTGCACTGTTTGCTATTGTTAGTAATTCACAGGGTTCACTGGGCTGTTTGCTATTGTTAGTAATTCACAGGATACACTGAGCTGTTTGCTGTTGTCAGTAATTCACAGGGGTCACTGGTCTATTTGCTGTTAGTAATTCACTGGGTTCACTGGACTGTTTACTGATATTAGTAATTCACAGGATACACTGAGCTGTTTGAAGTTCTTCGTAATTCAAAGGGTTCACTTGGCTTTTTGCTGTTGTCAATAATTCACAGCGTTCACTGGGCTGTTTGCTGTTGTTAGTAATTTGCACGGTTCACTGCACTGTTTTCTGATGTTAGTAATTCACAGGGTTTACTGGGCTGTTTGCTATTTTTAGTAATTCACAGGATACACTGAGCTGTTTGCTGTTGTCAGTAATTCACAGGGTTCACTGGACTGTTTACTGATGTTAGTAATTCACACGTTTCACAGGGCTGTTTGATGTTCTTAGTAATTCGCAGGGTTCACTGGGCTGTTTGATGTTCTTAGTAATTCACAGGGTTCACTGGGCTGTTTACTGTTAATAATTCACAGGGGTCACTGGTCTATTTGCTGTTAGTAATTCACTGGGTTCACTGGACTGTTTGCTGTTGTCAGTAATTCACAGGGTTCACTGCACTGTTTTCTGATGTTAGTATTTCACAGGGTTCACTGGGCTGTTTGCTATTAATTCACAGGTTTCACTGGTCTACTTGCAGTTGTTAGTAATTCACAGGGTTCAATGTGCTGTTTGGTATTAATAATTCAAAGGGTTCACTGGGCTGTTTACTGGTATTAGTAATTCACAGGGTTCACTGGGCTGTTGCTGTTGTTAGTAATTCACAGGGTTCAATGTGCTGTTTGCTGTTAGTATTTCAAAAGGGTTCACTGGGCTGTTTGCTGTTGTCAATAATTCACATGGTTCACTGCAATGTTTTCTGATGTTAGTAATTCACAGGGTTCACTGGGCTGTTTGCTGTTGTCAGTAATTCACAGGGGTCACTGGTCTATTTGCTGTTAGTAATTCGCAGGGTTCACTGCACGGTTTGCTGTTGTTAGTAATTTACTGGGTTCACTGAACTGTTTGCTGTTTGTAATTCACAAGTTTCACAGGGCTGTTCGCTGTTAGTAATTCACAGGGTTCACTGCACTGTTTGCTATTGTTACTAATTTGCAGGGTTCACTGGACTGTTTTCTGATGTTAGTAATACACAGGTTTCCCTGGGCTGTTTGCTGTTGTTAGAAATTCACAGGGTTCACTGGGCTATTTGCTATTGTGAGTAATTCACAGCGATCACTGGGCTTTTCTGTTTTTAGTAATTCACAGGGTTCACTGGGCTGTTCGCTATTGTTCATAATTCACAAGGTTCACTGGGCTGTATTCTATTGTTAGTAATTTGCAGGGTTCACTGCACTGTTTTCTGATGTTAGTAATACACAGGGTTCACTGTCCTGTTTGCTATTGTTTGTAATTCACAGGATTCAGGGGACTGTTTGCTGTTGTCAGTAATTCACAGGGTTCACTGGGCTTTTTTCTTTTGTTAGTAATTTACCGGGTTCACTGGGCTGTTTTCTGATGTTAGTAATTAACAGCGTTCACTTGGTTGTTTGATGTTAGTAATTCACAGGATTCACTGACCTGTTTGCTATTGTTAATAATTCGCAGGGTTCAATGGTCAATTTGCTTTTGTTAGTAAGTCACAGGGTTCACTGGGCTGTTTGATGTTCTTCGTAATTCATAGGGTTCCCTTGGCTTTTTGCTGTTGTCAATAATTCACAGCATTCACTGGACGGTTTACTGTTAGTAATTCGCACGGTTCACTGCACTGTAGTCTGATGTTCGTAATTCACAGGGTCCACTAGACTGTTTGCTATTGTCAAGAATTCACAGGGTGCACAGGTCTATTTGCTGTTGTTAGTAATTCAGAGTTCGCTGTGCTGTATGCTTTTATTAGTAATTCACAGGGTTCACTGGGCAGTTTGCTGTTAGTAATTCACAGGGTTCACTGGGCTGTTTACTGGTATTAGTAATTCACAGGGTTCACTGGGCTGTTTGATGTTAGTAATTCACAGGGTTCACTGGGCCGTTTCCTGTTAGTAATTCACAGGGTTCACTAGTCTATTTGCTGTTAGTAATTCACAAGTTTCACTGGGCTGTTTGCTATTGTTAGTAATTCACAGGGGTCACTGGAATATTTGCTGTTATTAGTAATTCTCAGGGTTCACTGGTCTACTTGCAGTTATTAGTAATTCACAGGGTTCACTGGACTGTTTGCTGTTGTCAGTAATTCACAGGGTTCACTGCACTGTTTTCTGATGTTAGTAATACACAGGATTCACTGGGCTGTTTACTGTCTTTAGTAATTCACAAGGTTCACTGGGCTGTTTGCTGTTATTAGTAATTCACAGGGTTCACTGGTCGATTTGCTGTTAGTATTTCAAAGGGTTCGCTGGGCTGTTAGCTGTTGGAAATAATTCACAAGGTTCACTGGGCTGTTTGCTGTTGTCAGTAATTCGCAGGGTTCACTATGCTGTTGCCTGATGTTATTAATTCACAGGGTACACTGGGCTGTTTGCTGTTATTAGTAATTCACAGGGTACAC
This sequence comes from Hemiscyllium ocellatum, assembly GCF_020745735.1. Classification (NCBI taxonomy): domain Eukaryota; kingdom Metazoa; phylum Chordata; class Chondrichthyes; order Orectolobiformes; family Hemiscylliidae; genus Hemiscyllium; species Hemiscyllium ocellatum. The sequence goes on along the minus strand of NC_083404.1, from coordinate 2,976,690 downwards.
TGGGCTGTTTGCTGTTATTAGTAATTCACAGGGTTCACTGGGCTGTTTGGTGTTTTTAGTAATTCACAGGGTACACTGGGCTGTTTGGTATTAATAATTCAAAGGGTTCACCGGGCTGTTTACTGGTAGTGGTAATTCTCAGGGTTCACTGGTCTACTTGCAGTTATTAGTAATTCACAGGGTTCACTGGACTGTTTGCTGTTGTCAGTAATTCACAGGGTTCACTGCAATGTTTTCTGATGTTAGTATTTCACAGGGTTCACTGGGCTGTTTGCTGTTGGTAATTCACAGGGTTCACTGGGCTGTTTGCTGTTGTTATTAATTCACAGGGTACACTGGGCTGTTTGGTATTAATAATTCAAAGGGTTCACTGGGCTGTTTACTGGTATTAGTAATTCACAGGGTTCACTGGTCTACTTGCAGTTATTAGGAATTCACAGGGTTCACTGGACTGTTTGCTGTTGTCAATAATTCACATGGTTCACTGCACTGTTTTCTGATGTTAGTAATTCACAGCATTCACTGTGCTTTTCCTGTTAGTAATTCACCGGGTTCACTGGGCTGTTTGCTATTGTTAATAATTTGCAGGGTTGAATGCATTGTTGACTGATGTTCGTAATTCACAGGGTCACTGGACGGTTTGCTATTGTCAAGAATACAGGGTTCACTGGGTTGTTAGCTCTTGTTAGTAATTCACAGGATTCACTGGGCTGTTTGCTGTTATTAATTCACTGGGTTCACTGGTCTACTTGCAGTTGTTAGTAATTTACAGGGTTCACTGGGCTGTTAGCTGTTGGAAATAATTCATAGTTTTCGCTGGACTGTTTGCTGTAGTTAGTAATTCACAGGGTTCACTGGGCTGCTTACTGTTTTTAGTAATTCACATGTACATTGGGCTGTTTGCTGTTATTAGTAATTCACAGGGTTCACTGGGCTTTTGCTATTGTTAGTAATTCACAGGGTTCACTGTTGTTAGTAATTACTTGGTTCCCCTTTGCTGTTTGCTGTTGTTAGTATTTCACAGGGTTCACTGGGCTGTTTGCTGTTAGTAATTCGCAGGGTTCACTGGGCTGTTTGCTGTTGTTAGTAATTCACAGGGTTCACTGGCCTACTTGCAGTTATTGGTAATTCACAGGATTCACTGGTCTATTTGCTGTTAGTAATTCACATGTTTCACTGGGCTGTTTGCTATTGTTAGTAATTCACAGGGGTCACTGGAATATTTGCTGTTATTAGTAATTCTCAGGGTTCACTGGTCTACTTGCAGTTATTAGTAATTCACAGGGTTCACTGGACTGTTTGCTGTTGTCAGTAATTCACAGGGTTCACTGCACTGTTTTCTGATGTTAGTAATACACAGGATTCACTGGGCTGTTTACTGTTTTTAGTAATTCACAAGGTTCACTGGGCTTTTTGCTTTTGTTAGTAATTTACAGGGTTCACTGTGCTGTTTTCTGATGATAGCAATTCACAGGTTTCACTGGTCTGTTTGCTATTGTTAGTAACTCACAGGGGTCACTGGACTGTTTGCTATTGTCAAGAATTCACAGGGTTCACTGGTCTATTTGCTGTTGTTAGTAATTCATAGAGTTCACTGTGCTGTATGCTTTTATTAGTAATTCACAGGGTTCACTGGGCAGTTTGCTGTTAGTAATTCACAGGGTTCACGGGGCTGTTTGATGTTCGTAATTCACAGGGTCACTGGACGGTTTGCTATTGTCAAGAATACAGGGTTCACTGGGTTGTTAGCTCTTGTTAGTAATTCACAGGATTCACTGGGCTGTTTGCTGTTATTAATTCACTGGGTTCACTGGTCTACTTGCAGTTGTTAGTAATTTACAGGGTTCACTGGGCTGTTAGCTGTTGGAAATAATTCATAGTTTTCGCTGGACTGTTTGCTGTAGTTAGTAATTCACAGGGTTCACTGGGCTGCTTACTGTTTTTAGTAATTCACATGTACATTGGGCTGTTTGCTGTTATTAGTAATTCACAGGGTTCACTGGGCTTTTGCTATTGTTAGTAATTCACAGGGTTCACTGTTGTTAGTAATTACTTGGTTCCCCTTTGCTGTTTGCTGTTGTTAGTATTTCACAGGGTTCACTGGGCTGTTTGCTGTTAGTAATTCGCAGGGTTCACTGGGCTGTTTGCTGTTGTTAGTAATTCACAGGGTTCACTGGCCTACTTGCAGTTATTGGTAATTCACAGGATTCACTGGTCTATTTGCTGTTAGTAATTCACATGTTTCACTGGGCTGTTTGCTATTGTTAGTAATTCACAGGGGTCACTGGAATATTTGCTGTTATTAGTAATTCTCAGGGTTCACTGGTCTACTTGCAGTTATTAGTAATTCACAGGGTTCACTGGACTGTTTGCTGTTGTCAGTAATTCACAGGGTTCACTGCACTGTTTTCTGATGTTAGTAATACACAGGATTCACTGGGCTGTTTACTGTTTTTAGTAATTCACAAGGTTCACTGGGCTTTTTGCTTTTGTTAGTAATTTACAGGGTTCACTGTGCTGTTTTCTGATGATAGCAATTCACAGGTTTCACTGGTCTGTTTGCTATTGTTAGTAACTCACAGGGGTCACTGGACTGTTTGCTATTGTCAAGAATTCACAGGGTTCACTGGTCTATTTGCTGTTGTTAGTAATTCATAGAGTTCACTGTGCTGTATGCTTTTATTAGTAATTCACAGGGTTCACTGGGCAGTTTGCTGTTAGTAATTCACAGGGTTCACGGGGCTGTTTGATGTTAGTAATTCACAGGGTTCACTGGGCCGTTTCCTGTTAGTAATTCACAGGGTTCACTAGTCTATTTGCTGTTAGTAATTCACAAGTTTCACTGGGCTGTTTGCTATTGTTAGTAATTCACAGGGGTCACTGTAATATTTGCTGTTAACAGTAATTCTCAGAGTTCACTGGTCTACTTGCAGTTATTAGTAATTCACAGGGTTCACTGGACTGTTTGCTGTTGTCAGTAATTCACAGGGTTCACTGCAATGTTTTCTGATGTTAGTATTTCACAGGGTTCACTGGGCTGTTTGCTGTTGTTATTAATTCACAGGGTTCACTGGGCTGTTTGGTATTAATAATTCAAAGGGTTCACTGGGCTGTTTACTGGTATTAGTAATTCACAGGGTTCACTGCACTGTTTTCTGATGTTAGTAATACACAGGATTCACTGGGCTGTTTACTGTTTTTAGTAATTCACAAGGTTCACTGGGCTTTTTGCTTTTGTTAGTAATTTACCGGGTTCACTGTGCTGTTTTCTGATGATAGCAATTCACAGGGTTCACTGGGCTGTTTGCTGTTGTTAGTAATTCACAGGGTTCACTGACCTGTTTGCTGTTGTTAGTAATTCACAGGGGTCACTGGTCTATTTGCTGTTAGTAATTCACCAAATTCACTGGGCTGTTTGCTATTGTTAGTAACTCACAGGGGTCACTGGTCTGTTTGCTATTGTTTGTAATTCACAGGGGTCACTGGAATGTTTGCTGTTCTTTGTAATTCACAGGGTTCACGGTCTACTTGCAGTTGTTAGTAATTCACAGGGTTCACTGGGCTGTTTGGTATTAATAATTCAAAGGGTTCACTGGGCTGTTTACTGGTATTAGTAATTCACAGGGTACACTGGGCTGTTTGGTATTAATAATTCAAAGGGTTCACTGGGCTGTTTACTGGTAGTGGTAATTCTCAGGGTTCACTGGTCTACTTGCAGTTATTAGTAATTCAAAGGGTTCATTGGGCTGTTTACTGGTAGTGGTAATTCTCAGGGTTCACTGGTCTACTTGCAGTTATTAGTAATTCACAGGGTTCACTGGACTGTTTGCTGTTGTCAGTAATTCACAGGGTTCACTGCAATGTTTTCTGATGTTAGTATTTCACAGGGTTCACTGGGCTGTTTGCTGTTGTTATTAATTCACAGGGTACACTGGGCTGTTTGGTATTAATAATTCAAAGGGTTCACTGGGCTGTTTACTGGTATTAGTAATTCACAGGGTTCATCGGGGTGTTGCTGTTGTTAGTAATTCACAGGGTTCACTGGACTGTTTGCTGTTGTTGTTAATTCACATGGTTCACTGCACTGTTTTCTGATGTTAGTAATTCACAGCATTCACTGTGCTTTTCCTGTTAGTAATTCACCGGGTTCACTGGGCTGTTTGCTATTGTTAATAATTTGCAGGGTTGAATGCATTGTTGTCTGATGTTCGTAATTCACAGGGTCACTGGACGGTTTGCTATTGTCAAGAATACAGGGTTCACTGGGTTGTTAGCTCTTGTTAGTAATTCACAGGATTCACTGGGCTGTTTGCTGTTAGTAATTCTCACGGTTCACTGGGCTGTTTGTTGTTTGTAATTCACAGGGTTCACTGGACTGTTCCCATTGTCAGTAATTCACAGGGTTCACTGCACTGTTGCCTGGTGTTAGTTATTCACAGGATTCACTGGTCTATTTGCTGTTAGTAATTCACAGGGTTCACTGGGCTGTTTGCTGTTATTAATTCACAGGGTTCACTGGTCTACTTGCAGTTGTTAGTAATTCACAGGGTTCAATGGGCTGTTTTCTGTTAGTAATTTACAGGGTTCACTGGGCTGTTAGCTGTTGGAAATAATTCATAGTTTTCGCTGGACTGTTTGCTGTAGTTAGTAATTCACAGGGTTCACTGGGCTGCTTACTGTTTTTAGTAATTCACATGTACATTGGGCTGTTTGCTGTTATTAGTAATTCACAGGGTTCACTGGGCTTTTGCTATTGTTAGTAATTCACAGGGTTCACTGTTGTTAGTAATTACATGGTTCCCCTTTGCTGTTTGCTGTTGTTAGTATTTCACAGGGTTCACTGGGCTGTTTGCTGTTAGTAATTCGCAGGGTTCACTGGGCTGTTTGCTGTTGTTAGTAATTCACAGGGTTCACTGGCCTACTTGCAGTTATTGGTAATTCACAGGATTCACTGGTCTATTTGCTGTTAGGAATTCACAGGGTTCACTGGGCTGTTTGCTGTTGTTAGTAATTCACAGGATTCACTGGTCTATTTGCTGTTGGTAATTCACAGGGTTCACTGGGCAGTTTGCTGTTAGTTATTCACAGGATTCACTTGTCGATTTGCAGTTGATAGTAATTCACAGGGGTCACTGGGCTGTTTGCTGTTGTCAGTAATTCACAGGGTTCACTGGGCTATTTGCTGTTGTTAGTAATTCACAGGGTTCACTGGGCTGTTCGTTCTTAGTAATTCACATGGTTCACTGGTCGATTTGCTGTTAGTATTTCAAAGGGTTCGCTGGGCTGTTAGCTGTTGGAAATAATTCACAAGGTTCACTGGGCTGTTTGCTGTTGTTAGTAATTCACAGGGTTCACTGGGCTGTTTGTTCTTAGTAATTCACATGGTTCACTGGTCGATTTGCTGTTAGTATTTCAAAGGGTTCGCTGGGCTGTTAGCTGTTGGAAATAATTCACAAGGTTCACTGGGCTGTTTGCTGTTGTCAGTAATTCACAGGGTTCACTGGACTTTTCCTATTGTCAGTAATTCGCAGGGTTCACTGTGCTGTTGCCTGATGTTATAAATTCACAGGGTTCACTGGGCTGTTTGCTATTGTTAGTAATTCACAGGGTCACTGGAATGTTTGCTGTTGTTAGTAATTCACAGGGTTCACTGGTCTACTTGCAGTTGTTAGTAATTCACAGGGTACACTGGGCTGTTTGGTATTAATAATTCAAAAGGTTCATTGGGCTGTTTACTGGTACTGGTAATTCACAGGGTTCACTGGGCTGTTTGCTGTTGTCAGTAATTCACAGGGTTTACTGCAATGTTTTCTGATGTTAGTAATTCACAGGGTTCACTGGGCTGTTTGCTGTTGTCAGTAATTCACAGGGTTCACTGGTCTACTTGCAGTTATTAGGAATTCACATGGTTCACTGGGCTGTTTGGTATTAATAATTCAAAAGGTTCATTGGGCTGTTTACTGGTACTGGTAATTCACAGGGTTCACTGGGCTGTTTGCTGTTGTCAGTAATTCACAGGGTTTACTGCAATGTTTTCTGATGTTAGTAATTCACAGGGTTCACTGGGCTGTTTGCTGTTGTCAGTAATTCACAGGGTTCACTGGGCTGCTTGGTATTAATAATTCAAAGGGTTCACTGGGCTGGTTACTGGTATTAGTAATTCACAAGGTTCACTGGTCTACTTGCAGTTATTAGGAATTCACATGGTTCACTGGGCTGTTTGCTGTTGTCAATAATTCACAGGGTTCACTGCACTGTTTTCTGATGTTAGTAATACACAGGATTCACTGGGCTGTTTACTGTTTTTAGTAATTCACAAGGTTCACTGGGCTTTTTGCTTTTGTTAGTAATTTACCGGGTTCACTGTGCTGTTTTCTGATGATAGCAATTCACAGGGTTCACTGGGCTGTTTGCTGTTGTTAGTAATTCACAGGGTTCACTGACCTGTTTGCTGTTGTTAGTAATTCACAGGGGTCACTGGTCTATTTGCTGTTAGTAATTCACCAAATTCACTGGGCTGTTTGCTATTGTTAGTAACTCACAGGGGTCACTGGTCTGTTTGCTATTGTTTGTAATTCACAGGGGTCACTGGAATGTTTGCTGTTCTTTGTAATTCACAGGGTTCACGGTCTACTTGCAGTTGTTAGTAATTCACAGGGTTCACTGGGCTGTTTGGTATTAATAATTCAAAGGGTTCACTGGGCTGTTTACTGGTATTAGTAATTCACAGGGTACACTGGGCTGTTTGGTATTAATAATTCAAAGGGTTCACTGGGCTGTTTACTGGTAGTGGTAATTCTCAGGGTTCACTGGTCTACTTGCAGTTATTAGTAATTCACAGGGTTCACTGGACTGTTTGCTGTTGTCAGTAATTCACAGGGTTCACTGCAATGTTTTCTGATGTTAGTATTTCACAGGGTTCACTGGGCTGTTTGCTGTTGTTATTAATTCACAGGGTTCACTGGGCTGTTTGGTTTTAATAATTCAAAGGGTTCACTGGGCTGTTTACTGGTATTAGTAATTCACAGGGTTCACTGGTCTACTTGCAGTTATTAGTAATTCACAGGGTTCACTGGACTGTTTGCTGTTGTCAGTAATTCACAGGGTTCACTGCAATGTTTTCTGATGTTAGTATTTCACAGGGTTCACTGGGCTGTTTGCTGTTGTTATTAATTCACAGGGTACACTGGGCTGTTTGGTATTAATAATTCAAAGGGTTCACTGGGCTGTTTACTGGTATTAGTAATTCACAGGGTTCATCGGGGTGTTGCTGTTGTTAGTAATTCACAGGGTTCACTGGACTGTTTGCTGTTGTTGTTAATTCACATGGTTCACTGCACTGTTTTCTGATGTTAGTAATTCACAGCATTCACTGTGCTTTTCCTGTTAGTAATTCACCGGGTTCACTGGGCTGTTTGCTATTGTTAATAATTTGCAGGGTTGAATGCATTGTTGTCTGATGTTCGTAATTCACAGGGTCACTGGACGGTTTGCTATTGTCAAGAATACAGGGTTCACTGGGTTGTTAGCTCTTGTTAGTAATTCACAGGATTCACTGGGCTGTTTGCTGTTAGTAATTCTCACGGTTCACTGGGCTGTTTGTTGTTTGTAATTCACAGGGTTCACTGCACTGTTGCCTGATGTTAGTAATTCACAGGATTCACTGGTCTATTTGCTGTTAGTAATTCACAGGGTTCACTGGGCTGTTTGCTGTTATTAATTCACAGGGTTCACTGGTCTACTTGCAGTTGTTAGTAATTCACAGGGTTCAATGGGCTGTTTTCTGTTAGTAATTTACAGGGTTCACTGGGCTGTTAGCTGTTGGAAATAATTCATAGTTTTCGCTGGACTGTTTGCTGTAGTTAGTAATTCACAGGGTTCACTGGGCTGCTTACTGTTTTTAGTAATTCACATGTACATTGGGCTGTTTGCTGTTATTAGTAATTCACAGGGTTCACTGGGCTTTTGCTATTGTTAGTAATTCACAGGGTTCACTGTTGTTAGTAATTACTTGGTTCCCCTTTGCTGTTTGCTGTTGTTAGTATTTCACAGGGTTCACTGGGCTGTTTGCTGTTAGTAATTCGCAGGGTTCACTGGGCTGTTTGCTGTTGTTAGTAATTCACAGGGTTCACTGGCCTACTTGCAGTTATTGGTAATTCACAGGATTCACTGGTCTATTTGCTGTTAGGAATTCACAGGGTTCACTGGGCTGTTTGCTGTTGTTAGTAATTCACAGGGTTCACTGGGCTGTTTGCTGTTATTAGTAATTCACAGGGTTCACCGGGCTGTTTGCTTTTGTTAATAATTCACAGGATTCACTGGTCTATTTGCTGTTGGTAATTCACAGGGTTCACTGGGCAGTTTGCTGTTAGTTATTCACAGGATTCACTTGTCGATTTGCAGTTGATAGTAATTCACATGGTTCACAGGCCTACTTGCAGTTATTGGTAATTCACAGGATTCACTGGTCTATTTGCTGTTGTTAGAATGTTAGTAATTCACAGGATTCACTGGTCACTTTGCTGTTAGGAATTCACAGGGTTCACTGGGCTGTTTGCTGTTGTTAGTAATTCACAGGATTCACTGGTCTATTTGCTGTTGGTAATTCACAGGGTTCACTGGGCTGTTTGCTGTTAGTAATTCGCAGGGTTCACTGGGCTGTTTGCTGTTGTTAGTAATTCACATGGTTCACTGGCCTACTTGCAGTTATTGGTAATTCACAGGATTCACTGGTCTATTTGCTGTTGTTAGAATGTTAGTAATTCACAGGATTCACTGGTCTATTTGCTGTTAGTAATTCACAGGGTTCACTGGGCAGTTTGCTGTTAGTTATTCACAGGATTCACTTGTCGATTTGCAGTTGATAGTAATTCACAGAGGTCACTGGGCTGTTTGCTGTTGTTAGTAATTCACAGGGTTCACTGGGCTGTTTGTTCTTAGTAATTCACATGGTTCACTGGTCGATTTGCTGTTAGTATTTCAAAGGGTTCGCTGGGCTGTTAGCTGTTGGAAATAATTCACAAGGTTCACTGGGCTGTTTGCTGTTGTCAGTAATTCACAGGGTTCACTGGACTTTTCCTATTGTCAGTAATTCGCAGGGTTCACTGTGCTGTTGCCTGATGTTATAAATTCACAGGGTTCACTGGGCTGTTTGCTATTGTTAGTAATTCACAGGGTCACTGGAATGTTTGCTGTTGTTAGTAATTCACAGGGTTCACTGAGCTGTTTGGTGTTTTTAGTAATTCACAGGGTACACTGGGCTGTTTGGTATTAATAATTCAAAGGGTTCACTGGGCTGTTTACTGGTATTAGTAATTCACAGGGTTCACTGGTCTACTTGCAGTTATTAGGAATTCACAGGGTTCACTGGACTGTTTGCTGTTGTCAATAATTCACATGGTTCACTGCACTGTTTTCTGATGTTAGTAATACACAGGATTCACTGGGCTGTTTACTGTTAGTAATTCACCGGGTTCACTCGGCTGTTTGCTATTGTTAATAATTTGCAGGGTTGAATGCACTGTTGTCTGATGTTCGTAATTCACAGGGTCACTGGACGGTTTGCTATTGTCAAGAATACAGGGTTCACTGGGTTGTTAGCTCTTGTTAGTAATTCACAGGATTCACTGGGCTGTTTGCTGTTGTTAGTAATTCACAGGGTTCATTGGGCTGTTTGCTGTTAGTAATTCTCACGGTTCACTGGGCGGTTTGCTGTTAGTAATTCGCAGGGTTCACTGCACTGTTTCTGATTTTAGTAATACACTGGGTTCTCTGGGCTGTTTGCTATTGTTAGTAGTTCATAGGGTTCACTGGTTGATTAGCTGTTGTCAGTAATTACATGGTTCCCCTTTGCTGTTTGCTGCTGTTAGTATTTCACAGGGTTCACTGGGCTGTTTGCTGTTGTTCGTCATTCACAGGGTTCACTGGTCAATTTGCTGTTGTTAGTAATTCACAGGGTTCACTGGGCTTTTGCTATTGTTAGTAATTCATAGGGTTCACTAGGCTGTTTGCTTTTGTTAATAATTCACAGGATTCACTGGTCTATTTGCTGTTAGTAATTCACAGGGGTCAGTGTTCTATTTGCTGTTGTTAGTATTTCACAGGGTTCACTGAGCTGTTTGCTGTTAGTAATTCACAGGATTCACTGGTCTATTTGCAGTTGTTAGTAATTAACAGGGTACACTGGGCTGTTTGGTGTTGCTAATAATTCAAAGGGTTCACTGGGCTGTTTACTGGTATTAGTAATTCACAGGGTTCACTGGGGTGTTGCTATTGTTAGCAATTCACAGGGTTCACTGGGCTGTTTGCAGTTATTAGTAATTCACAGGATTCACTGGTCTATTTGCTGTTTGTAATTCACAGGGTTCACTGGGCTGTTTTCTTTCGGTTGTTAAAAACATGGACTGCACCTGCTGATGAAAGGCTTTTGCCCGAATCGCAGATTTTCCTGCTCCTCTGATGCTGTCTGACCTGCTGTGCTTTTCCAGCACTACTCTAATCTGGACTCTGGTTTACAGCATCTGCAGTCCTCACTTCTGCCTCATTGATTGTAACCTTCCTGCGAATCCTCTTGCCAGAATGCCTTTTTGAAGAAGTTCTCCTCTTCTCTCCACAAGAATCTCAGTGAGTCTCTCTCTCTGTCACTGCAAACCTTCGGTCATCTCCTCTGCCCTGAAGCTCTTCAACAGTAAACAACCTCATTTCCCCTCCCCCCACCTCACCCCACCTCACCCCACTTCCATCCTTCCAGCTCAGTAGAACTTAGAACATAGATCAATAGAGCACGGATGTTGTGCCGACCTGTGAACTATTCTCTGCTCATCCCCCTACACTATCCCAAAATCATCCATGACCTTATCTAAGGATTGTTTAAATCTCCCTAATGTGGCTGCGTTAACTACATTAGCAAGTAGGGCATTCCACACCCATACCACTCTGAGTAAAGAATCTGCTTCTGACATCTGTCTTAAATCTATCACCCCTCAGTTTGTAGTTTGCCCCCTCGTTCACGCTTAAGTAATCATCCTAGGAAAAAGACTTTCACTGTCTACCCTATCTAATCCTCTGACCATCTTGTATGTCTCTATCAAATCCCCTCTGAGCCGCCTTCTTGCCAATGAGAACTGACCCAAGTCTCTCAGCCTTTCCTCATAAGACCTTCCCTCCAGACCAGGCAACATCCTGGTAAATCTCCTCTGCACCTTTTCCAATGCTTCCACATTCTTCCTGAAGTATGGGGACCAGAACTGTACACAATATTCCATCTGTGGCCGCATCAGCATTTTGTATAGTTGCAGCATATTATTACGGCTCCGGAACTCAATCCCTTTACGAATGAAACCTAACACACAGTAGATGTGATCCATATGGACTTCAGTAACGTGTTCGACAAGGTTCCCCATGGGAGACTGATTAGCAAGGTTAGATCTCATGGAATACAGGGAGAACTAGCCATTTGGATACAGAACTAGCTCAAAGGTAGAAGACAGAGGGTGGTGGTGGAGGGTTGTTTTTCAGACTGGAGGCCTGTGACCAGTGGAGTGCCACAAGGATCGGTGCTGGGCCCCTCTACTTTTTGTCATTTACATAAATGATTTGGATGCGAGCATAAGAGGTACAGTTAGTAAGTTTGCAGATGACACCAAAATTGGAGATGTAGTGGGACAGTGAAGAGGGTTACCTCAGATTACAACAGGATCTGGACCAGATGGGCCAATGGGCTGAGAAGTGACAGATGAGTTTAATTCAGATAAATGTGAGGTGCTGCATTTTGGGAAAGTAAATCTTAGCAGGACTTATACACTTCATGGTAAGGTCCTGGGGAGTGTTGCTGAACAAAGAGACCTTGGAGTGCAGGTTCATAGCTCCTTGAAAGTGGAATTGCTGGTAGATAGGATAGTGAAGAAGGCGGTTGATATGCTGTCCTTTATTGGTCAGAGTATTGAGTACAGGAGTTGGGAGGTCACGTTGCGGCTGTACAGGACATTGGTTAGGCTACTGTTGGAATATTGCGTGCAATTCTGGTCTCCTTCTTATCGGAAAGATGTTGTGAAACTTGAAAGGGTTCAGAAAATATTTACAAGGATGTTGCCAGGGTTGGAGGATCTGAGCTACAGGAAGAGACTGAACAAGCTGGGGCTGTTTTCCCTGGAGCGTCAGAGGTTGAGGGGAGACCTTATAGAGGCTTACAACATTACGAGGGGCATGGATAGGATAAATAGACAAAGTCTTTTCCCTGGGGCCGGGGAGTCCAGAACTAGTGGGCATAGGTTTAGAGTGAGAGGGGAAAGATAAATAAGAGACCTAAGGGGCAACGTTTTCACCCAGAGGGTGGTATGTGTCTGGAATGAGCTGCCAGAGGATGTGGGGGAGGCTGGTACAATTGCAACATTTAAGCAGCATTTGGATGGGTATATGAATAGGAAGGGTTTGGAGGGATATGGGCTGGGTGCTGGCAGGTGGGACTAGATTGGGTTGGGATATCTGGTCAGCATGGACAGGTTGGACTGAAGGGTCTGTTTCAATGCTGTACATCTCTAGGACTCGATGACACCGTATGCCTTCTTAACAGCACTATATACCCGGATGGCAACTTTCAGGGATCTATGCACATGGACTCCAAGATCCCTCTACACATCCACACTACCAAGAATCTTTCCATTGACCCAGTACTCTGCCATCCTGTTATTCTTCCCAAAGTGCATCACCTCACATTTAGCAGCATTGAACTCCATTTGCCACCTCACAGCCCAATTCTGCAGTTTATCCAAGTCCCCCTGCAACCTGCGACATTGTTCCACACTGTCCACTACTCCACCGACTTTAGTGTTGTCTGCAAATTTACTACTCCACCCACCTATGCCTGCATCTAAGTCATTTATAAAAATGACAAACAGCAGTGGTCCCAAAACAGATCCTTGTGCCACACCACTAGTAACCGGACTCCAGGCTGAATATTTTCCATCAACCACCACTCGCTGCCTTCTTCCAGAAAGCAAGCACTGTCCCCATGACCTGTCCTACCTGCAAATCTCCCTTCCCACCTATCCACTCCACCCTCCTCTCTGACCTATCATCTTCATCCGCACCCCCATTCACCTATTGTACTCTTTGCTACCTTCTCCCCAGCTCCACCCCCCCCCCACCCCCCCCCCCCCCAAATTTATCGCTCCACCCTGGAGGCTCCCAGCCTTTAGTCCTGATGAAGGGCTTTAACCCGAAACATCAATTTTCCTGCTCCTCGGATGCTGCCTGACCTGCTGTGCTTTTCCAGCACCACTCTAATCTAGACTCTGATTTCCAGCATCTGCAGTCCTCACTTTTGCCAGGATGATATACTCAAATGTAGAGTCCATGGTTCAGTGGAATTAAAGGGGCTGTGTTTTGTTGAGGAAGTATTCATTTTGAGTTGCTAAAATCAATCACTTGGGAGAGAGTTTATATTCAAGAGAGGGAGCTGGGCTGAAGAGAGGTTGCAGAATATTCTTGACACTGACATGACTTTCATTGTAAATTTCTCAACTCAAAAGAGTCTCTTTCGGGTAGGAGTTTTAATAGACATTGTTACAAATGAACTGAGACCCTCTCTGCAAAAGACAAGGAAAAATAATAGTATTGTCTCTTCTGCTATTCTCAAATCTAAGTCCAGAAGCTCCACCAAATCTGCACCCTCCTTTCACCAAATGTCCCTTCATTCTCGTTCCCAGAGTTGGCAGACTGTCTCTTGACCTTCGTGCTCCTGTAGTAAGGGACAGCTCATTGGCTCTTCATGGCTGTCCAGATGTCATCAGTTGGCTATGTCTGAGCAGTTGGCTCCAGGCCAATAGCAGACTGGCTGGATCCAAATGCAGACTATCTGCAGGATCCTGGCTTACAGAGCGTGCCTGGCTGCTATTCCCTTGCTCCCATTAGCTGGCTGCAGGCCGTCTGGAGATTGGCTGGAGGTGACTCACTGGAAAGTGTCAGCATCCCCCAGAATTGGCAACTGGCTCCTGGTGCCTGGCTGTGAACTCCCTGCTCTGGTTTGTTTGCTAGCTGCTCATGTTTCAGAGGCTAGCTGTGGTTCAGCAGGCCAGCTTTTGATGAAAGAAGCTAATTGTGAAAACCTACGTGGAGTGGTTTAATTATACGCTGTGCATTTTCCATGTCATAAAGTATTTCTGTACGTATAAACAAATTAGTTCGAATGTGCTTGCAAGTGAGCTTAATATCACTGCCAGTTCCACACTCCCGGTACCTTCCCTGACAAAGAGAGAAGATCCCCTGTATGATGGGCAGGAGATCCCAATATAGATCCCAATATAGCAATATATCCCAATTACTGTGTTCACTTGTACTGGCCTTGATCTCCTTAACTGGGATTAGCTCGTACACTGAAAAACCTGGATCTCTCCAAATCTTATGCTTTACCATTGCATCAGGAAATTGATTTGCAGAATAACGCTACTGTGATCATTTGGTGACCTCTAAAATGTTGATGATGGACAATTTAGCAATCACGATTGGAAGGCGGGGAAATATTGATCGATTACCTTTCTCTGTATTTCTGTCTCCACAGACTGCTGCCTGACCTGCTGAGTATTACCAGCATTTTCTGGTTTTATTTTTGGTACTTTTTTTTGTTGGAGATGGTCATTATTGACATAGTACACCTTTTATCTGTCACTTATTAGTTCATTTCAACAGACCCAAGCCCTGCTATATGAAGACATTGACTATTTCGTTATGGGGGAGTTGTGAATGTAGCTAAGCATTAGAATTATAAGCAAACACTCCCATTTTTAAGCTTATTGTAGAAGATATTAATAACGCAGTTTAACAAAGACACTCCTGAATGTCTCCAGCAGCTATATTCCAAGGTTGCAATAATTGCTCAGTAACCCTTTGTACTGGATGTGATTCCAGTCACTGAGGACGGTCACTTAGCTGTCAATGACCTCAGAATCATTGGTGCCATCCTCAGTCAAAATATGATCATAATATCAAGGGAATTTTCTCACTTATCCTGTACGTAGAACATAGAACATTACAGTACAGTACAGGCCCTTCGGCCCTCGATGTTACGCTGACCTGTCTTACCAATATGAAGCCCATCTAACCTACACTATTCCATGTACGTCCATATGCTTGTCCAATGATGACTTAAATGTACTTAAAGTTGCCGAATCTACTACCTTTACAGGCAAAGCATTCCATACCTTTACTACTTTGAGTAAAGAAACTACCTCTGACATCTGTCCTATATCTATCACCCCTCAATTTAAAGTTATGCCCCCTCATGCTCACCGTCACCATACTTGGAAAAAGGCTCTCCCTGTCCATCCTATCTAACCCTCTGATTATCTTATGTGTCTCTATTAAGTCAACTCTCAACCTTCTCTCTAACGAAAACAGCCTCAAGTCCCTCAGCCTTTCCTCATAAGACCTTCCCTCCATACCAGGTAACATCCCAGTAAATATCCTCTTCACCCTTTCCAAATGTTCCTCATCCTTCTTATAATGCGGTAACCAGAACTGTGCCCAATACTCCAAATGTGGCCGCACCAGAGTTTTGTACAGCTGCAGCATAACCTCATGGTTCCGGAACTCAAACTCTCTATTAATAAAAGCTAAAAAGCTGTAGGCCTTCTTAACAACCCTGTCAACTTGCGTGGCAACTTTCAAGGATCTGTGTACATGGACACAGAGATCTCTCTGCTCATCTACACTACCAAGAATCTTACTATTAGCCCAGTACTTTGCATTCCGGTTACTCCAACCAAAGTGAACCACCTTACACTTGTCCACATTAAACTCCATTTCCACTTCTCAGCCCAGCTCTGCAGCTTATCTATGTCCCTCTGTAACCTACAACATCCTTCGTCACTATCTACAACTCCACCCACCTTAGTGTCATCTGCAAATTTACTAACCCACCCTTCTACGTCTTAATCCAGGTCATTTATAAAAATGATGAACAACAGTGGACCCAACACCGACCCTTGCGGTACACCACTGGTAACTGGACTCCTGGATGAACATTTCCCATCAACCACCACCTTCTGTCTTCTTTCAGCAAACCAATTACTGATCCAAACTGCTATATCTCCCACAATCCCATTCCTCCACATTTTGTACAATAGCCTACTGTGGGGAACCTTATCGAACGCCTTGCTGAAATCCATATACACCACATCAACCAGTTTGCTTTGATCACCTTCTCAAAGAACTCAATAAGGTTTGTGAGGCATGACCTATCCTTCACAAAACCGTGCTGACTATCCCTAATCAAATTATTCTTTTCTAGATGATAAATCCTATCTCTTATAACCTTTTCCAACACTTTACCAACAACTGAAGTAAGGCTGACTGGTCTGTAATTACCAGGGCTGTCTCTACTCCCCTTGAACAGGGGAACCACATTTGCTATCCTCCAGTCTTCTGGCACTATTCCTGTAGACAATGACGATTTAAAGATCAATGCCAAAGGCTCGGCAATCTCCTCCCTGGCTTCCCTGAGGATCCTACGATAAATACCATCCAGTCCAGGGGACTTATCTATTTTCACACACTGCAGGATTTCTAATACCTCTTCCTTGTGAACCTCAATCCCACCTAGTCTAGTAGCCTGTATCTCAGTATTTTCCTCGACAACATTGTCGTTTTCTAGAGTGAATACTGTCAAAAAATATTCACTAAGTGCTTCCCCTATCTCCTCTGACTCCACACACAACCTCCCACTACTATCTTTGATTGGCCCTAATCTTACTCTTGTCATTCTTTTATTCCTTAAATACCTATAGAATGCCTTAGGGTTTACCCTGATCCTATCCGCCAACAACTTCTCATGTCTCCTCCTGGCTCTTCTGAGCTCTCTCCTTAGGTTTTTCCTGGCTACCTTGTAACCCTCAAGCGCCCTAACTGAGCCTTCACATCTCATCCTAATATAAGCCACCTTCTTCCTTTTGACCAGAGATTCCACTTCCTTTGTAAACCACAGCTCCCGCACACTACAGCTTCCTCCCTGCCTGACAGGTACATACTTATCTAGGACACACAGGAGCTTTTCCTTGAATAAGCTCCATATTTCTAATGTGCCTATCCCCTGCAGTTTCCTTCCCCATCCTATGCTTCCTAAATCTTCCCTAATCGCATCGTAATTGCCTTTCTCCCAGCTGTAACTTTTGCCCGGTAGTATACACCTATCCCTTTCTATCACTAAAGTAAACATAACAGAATTGTGATCGCTATCATCAAAGTGCTCACCTACTTCCAAGTCTAACACCTGGCCGGGCTCACTACCCAATACCAAATCTAGTGTGGGTTCGCCCCTTCTTTGCCTGTCTACATACTGTCAGGAAGCCCTCCTGCACACACTGGACAAAAACTGACCCATCTATAATACTCGTACTATAGTATTCCCAGTCAATATTTGGAAAGTTGATGTCCCCCATGACACACACTCTCTCTCTCTCTCTCTCCACTATCAAGAATCATCCTTGCTATCCTTTCCTCTACATCTCTGGAACTATTTGGAGGCATATAGAAAACTCCCAACAGGGCGTCTCTCCATTCCTGTTTCTAACAAGTAGTTATTAGCTCTGCCATCCACAGTGTGACTAAGATTGAGTGGGGTTGGAGCTGAATGAGAACAGAGCACCAGTGAGCAGGTTTTTGGTGAGTTGATGTTATCTGATGGCAGTATAGATGACTCCTCCTATTCTTAGTAAAGGGAAGACCCTTTTAGAATGGTGATAAAGAGAAAATTCTTCAACCAGACAGTGGTGAATCTATAGAATTCATTGCCATAGAAGGCTATGGAGGCCAGGTCATTGAGTAAATTTAAGATTGAGATAGATAGGTTCTTGAATGTCAAGGGATTCAAGGGTCACAGGGAGAAAGTGGGAGAATGGGGTTGAGAAATCTATCATTTCAGCCATGACTGAATGGTGGAGCAGACTCGATGGACGGAATGGCCTAATTTCTGCTCCTATGTCGTACGGTCTTATTGTTGATGATTGAGATGAGGTTTAGGTTTGTTCTGCTTTTTCTTTTAATACATAGAACAGTTTTTCACATTGTCAGGTAGATGCCAACATTGTAGCTACATGAAAATAGCACATTGAATGTGCCAGTTAGGTCGGGTGCACTAATCTTCAAAATTACAGCTGACATATTCCCTGGGCCCACAGACCTTGCAGTTTCGATGCATTCAGCCACTTCTTAGCTATCTTGTGGAATGGACTAAATTTCTGCATGGGTGGAGCCTTGGGGATTGTCCACTTAGAGTCTGCTACAGTACCTTGTGAACACTGCTGCCTGGTCCCTTACACTCTCATACTGGGCTGCACAGGTTTGAGGAGCTGAACAACTGTGGAGTCTCCCACACTCCTTTATTTAGGCTTTTCACCATTCTCCACTGCATGGGTAAGATCATGGAGCAATGTCCTGATCTGTCAATTGTGAGACTGTTTTACTCTATGCCTCATAGTACTGATATGCAAGAAGCTCTACAGAACACGCTGTCAGCAGAAGCAGAGACGATAGCAATGTTTAAGAGACATTTAGACAGACACACGGGCAGACAGGGAATAGAGGGATATAGACCGTGTGCAGACAGATGGGATTAGTTTAGAATAGCATTATGGTTGGCACAAACATAGTGGGCTGAAGGGCCTCTTCCTGTGTTGTACTGTTCTAGGTTTTGCCACAGTCAGCTATGTTGAAGTTGAGTAATGTGTAAGTTTAAGTCATGTCCTTCCTTTGTAACTTCCTGCACCCATCTGCACAATTTGTTTATGTACCGTTAGCTGAGAGTTTGGAAATATAGGTCAATATTCTTTCATCAAAATCAGCAATATTTTCTGCTTAAAAAAGTTAAAGTTCCAATATAAGTCTCTGGGGAACACAACATGTCTTTTCCTGTCAATTAGAAAATGAAACTTTTGTCCCTAGAACTTGTCTCTTATCTCCCAACTGACTTTATCCTGTGTCACAAGGTTAGCTCCATTCCAACTGTACTGTGTACAATTCTGGTCTCCTTGAGAAAGGATGTACTGGCACTGGAGGGGGCGCAGAGGGGGTTCACTCGGTTGATTCCAGAGTTGACGGGGTTGGTATATGAGGAGAGACTGAGTAAACTGGGATTATATTCATTGGAATTTAGAAGAATGAGGGAGTTCTTATAGAAACATTTAAAATTATGAAGGGAATAGATAAGATAGAAGTAGAGAGGATGTTTACACAGGCGGGTGAAACTAGAACAAGAGGACATAGCCTCAAGATTAGGGGAAGCAGATTTAGGACTGAACTGAGGAGGAACTTCTTCACCCAGAGGGTTGTGACTCTGTGGAATTCCCTGCCCAGGGAAACAGTTGAGGCTTCCTCAGTTAATGTTTTTAAAGCTAAGGCTTTTTGGCTCAGGCTTGGAGGGCCGAAGGGCCTGTTTCTGTGCTATAACTTTCTTCGTTCTCTTTATTCTTACATGGCCAATATTTTCAACAGTAAAAAAATTAAGAGTTATGGTGAGAGTGTGGGTCAGAGGAGCTGAGGCCACGAAAAGATCAGCCACGAAGGCAGGGCAGGCTCGAAGAACCAGACGGCCTCCTCCTGCTCCTAGATCTGATGTTCAATACGCTCTCATTCTTCATAATCTTTCTATGAACCTGATTAAATGGCATTATCCGCTTTTATTCCTCTTTCTGCCATGATAATGACTACCTCAAACTGTTCAATTAGATTAGTCAAGTATAACCTATATATCTCAATATCCTAATCCTATAATCATTTTCTTTCATCAGATCATTCCTGTCCAAACATTGAGAATACGCCCTCCCTACAGTCACAGTCACTCAATTTATCATTTCCTCCTGGCTCTCTCGAGTATCTATGTCCTTCTCTTACATGGGGGTGCCTCTGGAGCTACAGCATGATCCCCTCCAGAAACAACAGCATTACCTACTCACTAATATCGCCTTCTTGCCCAGAGATACATCAGAATTTCATGAGTTTTGTACAACATTTTTATCAAACTACGTTCAGAAATGGTAGTGCACCTGATGAAAGTTTTGCGGAGTTCTCAATACTTCTGTGAATGGAGTGTGGTAGAGATCAGTGATTAATTCTTATGCAGGGGTCTATTTTAAGTAGCTCTTTACATTAAATTATATGAGAGCGCGGCCATGTCTCTCTCACGTATTTGAAAAGTTGTGTAGAAGTTCAAATTTACATATATCCTCCCAATCCCTGCCCTAACCTGCCAGGAAGATCATTAAACATCTTTCTGTACGGCACCGATATCCTGGCTGCAGTTTATCCATTTTTGCTAATTTGCTCTGTTCAAGTGTTTTCATGACCTGCCTTCTCTGCCAGAGTAATCGAGCATCATGCCTCCAATTTACTTCCAGATACTGGCCTTGTCAGCAATACATGCAGCTCTAATATTGTCAGTCCTTTATGATGTGTTATAAGATTGTGTTCTTTTATTATTGTTACTAAGGCCCTTGGCCCTTTGCACTGTCATTTAAAAACCATCTCTCCTGGCAATAGTCAGTTCTCAGAAACACTCCAGAATGTTTATGCTGAAATTATGGGTTTCAACACTGATCTCTCAAGCTTCAGTTGCTACCTGATCCTTTGTAAGGTGGGGACAAGAATGTGGTTTTCCCCATGACCAACGGAGAGACCAAACTTAAGGAAACACTTTCAACGTTAGCTTACCCTTGGCTTTTGCCCTCATTCCCTTCTCTAGGCTTACCAGCCTGAAGCTGACAAAATCTACCCTACTACCACCATCACAACAACAGCCACCGCTATCACCATCTCCACCATAATCACCACCATCTCAATCCCCTTCACCATCACTACCAGCGTCACCATCACCACAGAAGGTCTGGTTCCAGTGATGATATCCATTGCTGACTGCCAATAATCTCAGCAGTAGACAGGCAGGAGGCTGGAAGAACACAGCAAACTAAGTTAAAAATCACACAACGCCAGGTTTTTAAACTTTGTACACCCCAGTCCAACACCGGCATCTCCAAATCACGACAGCAAACTAAGGCAGCATCAGGAGGTGGATAAGTTGACATTTCAGGTATAACCCTTCTTCAGGACCGGTTACACCCGAAATGTCGATTTCTCCCCCTCCTGATGCTGCCTGCCTTGCTGTGTTCTTCCAGCCTCCTGTCTGTCCCTCCTGATGCTGCCTGCCTTGCTGTGTTCTTCCAGCCTCCTGTCTGTCCCTCCTGATGCTGCCTGCCTTGCTGTGTTCTTCCAGCCTCCTGCCTGTCCCTCCTGATGCTGCCTGCCTTGCAGTGTTCTTCCAGCCTCCTGCCTGTCCCTCCTGATGCTGCCTGCCCTGCTGTGTTCTTCCAGCCTCCTGTCTGTCCCTCCTGATGCTGCCTGCCTTGCAGTGTTCTTCCAGCCTCCTGCCTGTCCCTCCTGATGCTGCCTGCCTTGCTGTGTTCTCCCAGCCTCCTGCCTGTCCCTCCTGATGCTGCCTGCCTTGCTGTGTTCTCCCAGCCTCCTGCCTGTCCCTCCTGATGCTGCCTGGCTTGCTGTGTTCCCCCAGCCTCCTGCCTGTCCCTCCTGATGCTGCCTGCCTTGCTGTGTTCTCCCAGCCTCCTGCCTGTCCCTCCTGATGCTGCCTGGCTTGCTGTGTTCCCCCAGCCTCCTGCCTGTCCCTCCTGATGCTGCCTGCCTTGCTGTGTTCTCCCAGCCTCCTGCCTGTCCCTCCTGATGCTGCCTGCCTTGCTGTGTTCCCCCAGCCTCCTGCCTGTCCCTCCTGATGCTGCCTGCCTTGCTGTGTTCCCCCAGCCTCCTGCCTGTCCCTCCTGATGCTGCCTGGCTTGCTGTGGTCTTCCAGCCTCCTGCCTGTCTACCTTGGATTCCAGCGTCTGCAGTTTTTTTGTCTATAATCTCAACAGTAGGCACTGTTCCTGCTCTTTAAGGTGGGAGTTCCTATCACTGAAGGGTAGAAACCCCGCCTCCAGCCTAGGAAGGACCTGGAGAGGCTCCTCACTGAATCTCGAGATGATGGTGATTTGGGGTATGGAGCATGGTAAGGTGGTAATGTTGTGACCAAGGCATCCTGTAAAATTCAGCCCAATATCTCCTTATGCAATGAAAATTGTAAGGTTTTTAAACTCTGGGTGAAAGGGTAAGGTGGCATGACATTATCAGGCAACTACATTTCATTGATGAAGGGACACTTTCGATCATGTGCTCATTGCTCTAAGACGTGAGTTATGTTTCTTGTTGCTAACAAGGATGTAGATCAATAACCCAGAGGCTGGTGTCTCAAAACTCAGTCAAGAATTGTTTGGCAAATATGAAATGAAAGCAGGTGTTACGGTGGGTTCAACAATATATTTGACATTAACAGATTATTTTCACGTAGGAGCAATCCTGTATTCAAATTCAAATAAAATGTTTGTTGTGGTACGTATTAGCCCTTTCTCATTTAAATGACTGAAACCCCTATTACAGTGGTTTCCAACACGAGTGTTGATTTTTCCAATGGTACCAAAAGATCTTTTTGCCTAATTTCATTCATTTTTCAAGTCTTTAATTGGACCAGGTCCTCCAATACTGTCTACATTTCATCATTCTGTGTGAAATTGATTGGTGGAGAAGGCAAAGAATTGACCTTCTCCCAACGAACTGTCAAAACCACTTTCATTGGAGCTGTGCACACAATCACTGGGTGAATACAAATAAGGATAAATATGTGGCAGAGTTAGCTCATCCCCTCAAATAAAGAAAGTAAATTATAGCTTGCATCCAAAAGGATTTTAAATAACTCAAGGGCTGTGCTTCACTACTGATACTGGAAATTCATTCAATGAATTATCCATCTTCAGGTTAAATCAATGCCTATTGCCCTGTTAACATCACATTGAAATAATGGCCTGGCTTTATCTTTCATTTACTGTTTAGTAGCGCTTTTGACAAGGCCCCGCACGGTAGGCCCATCCAGAAGGTTAAGATGCCTGGGATCCACGGTGACTTGACCACTTGAATTCAGAGTAAAAAATGAGGTCTGCAGATGCTGGAGATCACAGCTGCAAATGTGTTGCTGGTCAAAGCACAGCAGGCCAGGCAGCATCTCAGGAATGGAGAATTCGACGTTTCGAGCATAAGCCCTTCATCAGGAATATTCCTGATGAAGGGCTTATGCTCGAAACGTCGAATTCTCTATTCCTGAGATGCTGCCTGGCCTGCTGTGCTTTGACCAGCAACACATTTGCAGCACTTGGATTCAGAATTGGCTTGCCGATAGAGGGCAGAGGGTAGTTGTGGAAGGGTATTTATCAAGCCAGAAGGTCTGTATCAAGTGGTGTTCTGCAGGGATCCATACAGCTATTTGTGATATTATATATATTAGACTGAGATGAAAGTGTAGATGGGTGGGTTAGTAAGTTTGTAGACGATACAAAGACCGGTGAGTAGAAGTTTGTCAAGGGATACAGCGGGATATAGATCAGTTGTAGATATGGGCGGAGACATGGCAGATGGAGTTTAATCTGGGTAAGTGTGAGGTGCTGCACTTTGAGAGATCAAATGATAAGGAAAAGTATACAGTCAATGGCAGGACCCTGAGCAGCATTGATGTACCGAGGGATCTTGGGTATCATGTCCATAGCTCCCTGAAAGTGGCCATGCAAGTAGCTAGGCTGGTAAAGAAGGTGTATGGGCATGCTTGCCTCTACTGGTCAGAGAATTGAGTACAAGAGTTAGGACATCATGTTGCAGCTTTACAAGACATTGGTTAGGCCACACTGAGAGTACTGCGTTCTATTCTGGTCACCACATACAGGAAGGATGGGGAGGTGTTGGAGAGGGTGCAGAAGAAGTTGACCAGGATGCTGCCTGGATTAGAGGGTATGAGCTAGAAGGAGAGGCTAGGAAAACTAGGGTTGTTTTCTCTGGTGCAGGGGAGGAGGAGGGGGAGAGTTGATAGCATTAGGAGTGTAGAACACACTGCCAGGGAGGCAGATACGATAGGGGCCTTCAAGAGACTTTTAGAAAAGTATGTGAATATGTAAGGAATGGAGGGATATGGACCAAGGGCCAACCCTGACCGATGAAGATAAACATACCACATGCCTTCATTACCATCTTGTCCATTTGTGTTGTCACTTGCAGGGAGCTATGGTTCTGTGCCCCAGGACCCTTCTGCACATCAATCTCCTAACAATTCAGCCATTTGCTGTATACCTACTTCTTGCATTTGATCTTCCAAAATGTATCTCCTCACATTTACCTGGATTCAAGTTCACCTGCATTTCTCCAATCAACTTTCCAATTGACCTATATCTTACTGTAATCTCTGATAATCTTCCTCATTATCCACAAATCTACCAGTTTCTTGTGTCATATAAAAACTTACTAATTAGATCAACTGCATTTATCCAAATCACTTACACACACAACAAACAACAGAGATTCCAACATCACTGGTCACAAACGCCAGTCAGAAAAACATCCTTCCACAACTAGCCTCTGCCTTCTATGACCAAGCCAATTTTGTATTCCTCTTACTAACTCACCATGAATCCCATGTGACTTAATCTTCTGGTCAAGTCTACCATTGTCAAATGCTGTCACTTCCTTACCCTCATTAATCATCTTCATCACTTCCTCTAAAGACTCAACCAAATTTGAGAGACAAGACCTCTCCACACAAAGCCATGCTGACCATCCCTAATTAGCCTATTCTTCTCCAAATGTAAGTAAATGCTGTCCTTAAGAATCTTCTCCAATAATTTCCTGGATTATTCCTGTTGTTCTTTGTAAAGAAAGGAAAACCATTGCTATTCTTCAGTCTTCTGGGACTTTCTCTGTGGCTAAAGAAGGTAAAGAAGGCCAATGCCCAGCAATCTCAGCCCTTGCTTTCTTCAGTATCCTGGAATAGATCCCATCAGGCCCTGGGATCTTATCTACCTTAATATTTTTCAACACACCCAACAACATCACCTCCTTAATATCAACATGCACCAGAATATCAACATCTTCCTCCCTAGGAGAAAGTGAGGACTGCAGATGCTGGAGATTACAGCTTAAAAATGTGTTGCTGGAAAAGTGCAGCAGGTCAGGAGCAGGAGAATCGACGTTTCGGGCATAAGTTCTTCCTGAAGAAGGGCTTATGCCCGAAACGTCGATTCTCATATTCCTCCCTTGTCACTCTCCATGGTGAACACCAATGTGAGATACACCTTAAGGCGCATCCTCTGGCTCCACACATACACTCTATCCCTTGTCCTTGAGTAAAACTATCATTTCCCAAACTACCTTCTTATTCCTAATATATGTCTTAATTGACTCAGGATTCTTCTCAATCCTACTTGCTCAGGACATTTTATGGAGACTTCTCGCCCTCTGAATCTCTTGTTTTAGTTTGTTTTTGTTCCCTTTATATGTCCTCAGGGGCTTTGTGTGATTTCAGCTTTCTAAACCTTTCATTTGCTTCATTTCCTTTTTGACTAACTTTTCAATATAATCTCATCATCCAGGGTTCCTGAACCTTGCCAAACTCAGCAGGCTTTTGGAAGACTCCCGCATGCCAGATGTGTATTTACCTTCAAACAGCTGCCTCTCCCCCAAAATATAATTTCTCCTGTTCCTGCCCAATCATGTTGTAATTAGCCTTCCCCCAGTTGGGGACTTGCAGCTGAGGACAATCTTATTCTTATCCATAACTGTCCTCAAACTTACTTGGGGTTCAAGAAAGACAAGTCAGCATCTTTTATTAATGGCAATAAAGTGGATAAACAAAAGGATTTCAGTATTCATGTACAGTACACAAATCACTAACAGCTATTGTACAGATGGAAAATATATTCAAAAGAGAAGTTGGAATATCAGGTGGGTATATAAATTGGTAAACCCATTTTTAGGATGGGTTCATGTAAAACCAGCACATATCGAATCCAGCCTAAACACCTTCAAACCAGTCTGCACCTGGATTCTGGGTGCAATAAAAGCTGGAGTTGCTATTAAAGGCATTCTGCATTGGAAGCAAGACTGTGCACATTCTCTGATGCAACATTAGAAGCCTGGGCTGGAAAGGAGATTAAAAGGTGAGTCACTGAGTGGAAAGCTTACCTCGTGAATAGAGGTGCATGCTGAGCAGGAGCAGACACAGGACTGCTGGGTAAGTGAGGTTATATATTTGGGTGGTTGTGTCACCCAAAACACGACTTAAGTAGTGTCTTAGCGAGTCTTGAATAGATTTGTAGCTCAGGTTGAGGTTCTGGATGTAGGTTTGCTCGCTGAGTTGGAAGGTTCATTTCCAGATGTTTCATAACCATACTAGGTAACATCTTCAGTGGGCCCCCGGACGAAGCAGTGCTGATAACTTCTGCTTTATATGTTCGGGTTTCTTTGGGTCGGTGAGTGATGTCATTTCCTGTTCTTTTTCTCAGGGGGTGGTAGGTGGGGTCTAACCTGATGTGTTTGTTAAGTAGTGTCTCCCACC
This sequence comes from Hemiscyllium ocellatum, assembly GCF_020745735.1. Taxonomy (NCBI): domain Eukaryota; kingdom Metazoa; phylum Chordata; class Chondrichthyes; order Orectolobiformes; family Hemiscylliidae; genus Hemiscyllium; species Hemiscyllium ocellatum. Next base: position 2,950,232 of record NC_083404.1, on the reverse strand, counting down.
CATCCGCTTCCTCTAACCAAAAAAAACATTCTGAGTGCTGGATTGATAAGGTAACTAGTTTCTTTTTTATTCTTTATTTCTCAACAGTCTCTTTGGGAATTTAGAATAGTGGGAATGGAGGTGAGGGCAGTTGAATGTTCCTCCTGCAGAATGTGGGAGGTAAGGGTCACCACTAGTGTCCCTGCTGACTACATCTGCGGGAAGTGCACCCAACTCCAGCTCCTCAAAAACCGTGTTAGGGAGCTGGAGCTGGATAAACTTTGGATCATTTGGGAGGCAGAGGGCATTATTGAGAGGAGTTATAGGGAGGTAGTCACACTTCAGGTACAAGAAGAAGGTAGATGGGTTACAGTCAGGGGACGGAAAGGGAACCACAGGGATCCCCTGTGGCTGTTCCCTCAAGTATAATGTTTTGGATACTGTTGTGGGGTGGGGGCAGATTATCAGGTGTCAGCAATGGGGCACAGGTCTCTGGCATAGAAGGGAAGGGGGAAGAGGAGCAGAGTATTAGTCACTGGGGACTCCCTGGTTAGGGGGACAGACAGGAGAGACTCATGGCTGGTGTGTTGCCTCCTAGGTGCCAGGGTTAATGATGTCTTGGATCGTGTTTTTGGGATCCTCGAGAGGGAGGGGGAGCAGCCCCAAGTCGTGGTCCACATAGACACCAACGACATAAGTAGGAAAAGGGATGGGGATTCAAGGCATAAATTCATGGAGCTAGGGTGAAAGCTGAGAGCTAGAACAAACAGATCTCTGGTTTGTTATCTCTGGTTTGTTGCCTGTGCCACGTGCTAGTGAGGCGAGGAATTGAACACGTGGTGACAGAGATGGTGTAGAAGGATAATTGGGGCTCATTCTGGGCTCTACAAACAGGATGGTCTACATCTGAACCAGAGGGGCACCAATATCCTAGGGGGAAATTTGTTAATGCTCTGGAAACCGGCCCTTTGGCGGGTTGGTGTGGAATTGTTGGGCCGAAGGGCCTGTTTCCACACTGTAAGTAATCTAATCTAATCGAATCGAATCTAATTCAGCAGGGGGTTGAGAAACTAAACTGTAGTTCCAGTATCCAAGAGATTGGGAGCAGTGAGGTCAGAAATGAGGTTTCAAGGTCGCAAGAGTTCACCGGCAAGAGGGAAGGTGGTTTGAAGTGTGTCTACTTCAACGCCAGGAGCATCCAGAATAAGGTGGGTGAACTTGCAACATGGGTTAGTATCTGGGACTATAATGTTGAAGCCACTTCAGAGACATGGGTAGAGCAAGGACAGGAATGGTTGTTGCAGGTTCCAGGGTTTAGATGTTTCAGTAAGAACAGGGAAGGAGATAAAAGAGGGAAGGTGTAGCATTGTCAGTCAAGGACTGTATTACAGTGACAGAAAGGATGTTTGAAGACTCGTCTACTGAGGTAGTATGGGCTGAGGTAAGAAACGGGAAAGGAGAGGTCACCCTGTTAGGAGTTTTCTATACGCCTCCAAATAATTCCAGAGACGTAGAGGAAAGGATAGCAAAGATAATTCTGGAGAGAAGTGAGAGTGACGGGGTAGTTGTTATGGGGGCTTTAACTTTCCAAATATTGACTGGAAATACTATAGGTCAAGCACTTTAGATGGGTCAGTTTTTTTTGTCCAATGTGTGCAGGAGGGTTTCCTGACACAATATGTAGATAGGCCAACAAGGGGCAAGGCCACATTGGATTTGGTTCTGGGTAATGAACCCGGCCAGGTGTTAGATTTGGAGGAAGGTGATAGCAACCACAATACAGTTATGTTTATTTTAGTGATTGAAAGGGATAGGTATATACCACAGGGCAAGGGTTATAGCTGGGGGAAAGGCAATTAGGATGCGTTTAGGCAAGATTTAGATGCACAGGATAGAGAAGGAAACTACAGGGGATGGGCACAATTGAAATGTGGAGTGTATTCAAGGAACAGTTGCTGTGTGTCCCTGATAAGTACGTACCTGTCAGGCAGGGACGAAGTGGTCGAGCGAGGGAGCCAGTGTTTACTAAAGAAGTTGAAACTTTTGTCAAGAGGAAGAAGGAGGCTTATGTAAGGCTGAGATGTGAAGGCTCAGTTAGGGTGCTTGACGGTTACAAGGTAGCCAGGAAAGACCTAAAGAGAAAGCTAAGAAAAGCCAGGAGGGGACATGAGAGGTTGTTGGCAGATAGGATCAAGGAAAATCCTAAGGCTTTCTATAGGTATATCAGGAATAAAAGAATGACTAGAAAAAGATTAGGGACAATCAAGGGCAGTAGTGGGAGGTTGTGCGTGGAGCCTGAGGAAATAGGGGAAGCACTAAATGAATATTTTTCGTCAGTATTCACACTGGAAAAAGACAATATTGTCGAGGACAATACCGAGATACAGGCTACTAGACTAGATGTGACTGAGGTTCACAAGGAGGAGGTGTTAGCAATTCTGGAAAGTGTGAAAATAAATAAAGCCCCTGGGCCGGATGGGAATTATCCGAGGATTTTCTGGGAAGCCAGGGAGGAGATTGCAGAGTCTTTGGCTTTGATCTTTATGTCGTCATTGTCTACAGGAATAGTGCCAGAAGACTGGAGGATAGCAAATATGGTTCCCCTGTTCAAGAAGGGAGTAGAGACAACCCTGGTAATTATAGACCAGTGAGCCTGACTTCAGTTATGGGTAAAGTGTTGGAAAGAGTTATAAGAGATAGAATTTATAATCGTCTAGAAAGGAATAAGCTGATTAGAGATAGTCAACACGGTTTTGTGAAGGGTAAGTCGTGCCTCACTAACCTGATTGAGTTCTTTTGAGAAGGTGACCAAACAGGTGGATGAGGGTAAAACAGTTGATGTGGTGTATATGTATTTCAGTAAGGCGTTTGATAAGGTTCCCCATGGTGGGCTATTGCACAAAATACAGAGGCATGGGATTGAGGGTGATTTAGCAGTTTGGATCAGAAATTGGCCAGCTAAAAGAAGACAGAGGGCGGTGGTTGATGGGAAATATTCATCCTGGAATTCTGTTACTAGTGGTGTACTGCAAGAATGTGTTTTGAGGCCACTGCTGTTTGTCATTTTTATAAATGATCTGGATGAGGGTGTGGAAGGATGGGTTAGTAAATTTGCAGATGACAGCAAGGTCAGTGGAGTTGTGGATAGTGCTGCAGGATGTTGCAGGTTACAGAGAGACATAGAAAGCTGCAGATCTGGGCTGAGAGGTAGCAAATGGAGTTTAATGTGGAAAAGTGTGAAGTGATTCACTTTGGAAGGAGCAACAGGAATGCAGAGTTTTGGGCTAATAGTAAGATTCTTGGTAGTGTTAATGAGCAGAAAGATCTTTGTAGTGGTTCTGTTCGCCGAGCTGGAAGTTTTAGTTGCAAACGTTTCGTCCCCTGGCTAGGAGACATCATCAGTGCTGTGGAGCCTCCTGCGAAGCGCTTCTTTGATGTTTCTTCCGGTATTTATAGTGGTCTGTCCTTGCCGCTTCCGGGTGTCAGTTTCAGCTGTCCGCTGTAGTGGTTGGTATATTGGGTCCAGGTCGATGTGTTTGTTGATGGAGTTTGTGGATGAATGCCATGCCTCTAGGAATTCCCTGGCTGTTCTCTGTCTGGCTTGCCCTATGATAGTAGTGTTTTCCCAGTCGAATTCATGTTGCTTTGTTGTCTTAGTACAACAAGCACCCGAGCTACAAATCTTCGCACAAACTTTTGAGAAAGATCTTTGTATCCATGTACGTAGATCCTTGAAAATTGCCACCCAGGTGGATAGGGTTGTTAAAGAGGTATACAGTGTATCAGCTTTTATTGATAGTGATTAAGTTTTGGAACCATGAGGCCATGCTGCAGCTGTACAAAACTCTGGTATGGCCTCATTGGATCATTGCAGTGACCAGAACTGTACACATATAGGAAGGATGTGGAAGCTTTGGAAAGGGTGCAGAGGAGATTTACCAGGATGTTGCCTGGTATGGAGGGAAGGTTTTACAATGAAAGGCTGAGGGACTTGAGGCTGTTTTCATTAGAGAGAAGAAGGTTGAGAGGTGACTTAATTGAGACATATAAGATAATCAGAGGGTTAGATAGGGTGGACAGTGAGAGCCTTTTTCCTCGGATGGTGACGGTGAGCACAAGGGAACATAGCTTTAAATTGAGGGGTAGTAGACTTAGGACAGATGTCAGAGGTAGTTTCTTTACTCAGTAGCAGGGACATGCTGCAACAGTAGTAGTAGCACTGCCTGCAACAGTAGTATATTTGCCAACTTTAAGGGCATTTAAATGGTCATTGGATAGGTGCATGGACAAATTGGAATACGATAGGATAGATGGGCTTCAGACTGGTTCCACAGGTTGGAGCAACATTGAGAGCTGAAGGGCCTGTACTGTGCTATTATGTTCTATGTTCCATGTTCTGAGAAATCTTTCCGCAGGAGACCCTCCAGATGAGGACTTCAAATGGTCTGTGAGCAGGTAGGCCCAGAAGTTCATAGAGGTGTTGCCTCCATGAAACTGTCTGCAATGGCAGAAAAGGATCAATTACTTTTTACAAGTTGTCAAGTTCATTGAATGCATCTTCCAAGCTGCTGCCTCTGCAACTACACACACAGCTCAATGCTGCATATTCCCACTGTTCATCCAGGAACAATCTCTCACAGCCAGGAATCATGCCTAGTATCAGACAGTCCACCTCATCCTCACACACTCACCACTGCTAACAAGCCTCACAACACCTCACCCAATGTCCACATTCTGTTCAGTTATCCTCACTGGGCTCTGTAGGTTTCAGTCTGGCTGGACTGTGCTGTGACCTGCTACTTACTGAAGTGCTGACAAAGTCCTGATGAAGAGGTTCTGACTGGAGCATTGACGTTCCTGCCCCTCGGGTGCTGTCCAACCTGCTGAGCTTTTCCAGCACCACATCTATTGACTGGGGCTTCCAACATCTACAGTCCTTACTGTCTCCAGTTGCTGAAGTATAACTAATATAAACACTGGTCTGGTCTCCCTCCTTTGGGAAAGATGTTGTGAAACTTGAAAGGGTTCAGAAAAGATTTACAAGGATGCTGCCAGGATTGGAGAATTTGAGCTACAGGGAGAGGCTGAACAGGCTGGGGCTGTTTTCCCTGGAGCGTCGGAGGCTGAGGGGTGACTTTATAGAGGTTTATAAAATCCTGAGGGGCATGGACAGGGTAAATAGACAAGGGGGTGGGGGAATCCAGAACTAAAGGGTTAGGGTGAAAGGGAAAGGGGCATAAGAGGCAACTTTTTCACACACATGGTGGTACATGCATGGATTGAGCTCCCAGAGGAAGTGGTGGAGGCTAGTACAATGACAACATTTAAAAGGCATCTGGATGGGTATATGAATAGGAAGGGTTTAGAGGGATATGGACCAAGTGCTGGCAGAATGGACTAGATTAGGTTGGGATATCTGGTCGGCATGGACGAATTGGACCAAAGGGTCTGTTTCCGTGCTGTACATCTCTCTGACTCTGACTGGTTCTAAAAGTCATTCTATCTGAAGGTCGATCTTCAGGTCTATCACTTTCCACCTCTGTCACCAGCTTCTTCTCTGTGCTGGTCTTTTTTTCTATCCCAAGTCATACTGCAACCCAAGAGAACTGTAACGTTAGCCCCCATGGGGTAAATACCATCAGGATTGCTGTTCAAAGGCCTTTCACACTTTCTAAAGGTCCACCATTACTGCCCCATGACTGGAAGAATGTCAGCCAACTCCAATACAAGACACTGAGCCGTGTGTGTTTTTATGGCATTAGGAAAGTCCAAAATGGCAGATTGGGCACCAAACAGGTGTGAGACACTAATTCCCATCATGATCTACCCAATCTACGGGTTCAGCAGTGGCCATGCTGCACGTCGTCAGGAATGGAGACCCAACTATTTATTTCATCAGCCAGTTCCCATAGCATGGGGATCAACGGTACCATGGAGTCAAACCTGCAGCTTCTCCTCCAATAGGATCGCAGGACCAAAATCAGGATGTTTAGAGAATTGTTAGGCATCACCTGGATCATTAAATTCAATCACAGGGCAATAGCTGAACCGAGAAGGTGCAAGTTCACCAGAAGTGATGACTCGGCTCGAAGTGAGATGTTGAAGTAAAAAAGACCTTTGATAAGATGTACAGAGAAATTAGTTCCTCTAGTCAGAGAGCCTGGAAAAATAATGAGTATGATCTTAAAATAAAATCAGGAAAACATCTCTCATTCTGAGACAATGGAAATCTAGAACTCATCCAGCTGATTGTGCTAATTGATAGGTTATAGTAAAGCATATGAGAGTAAAGTCAATAATTGGAGCTGTGTCACAGAGCAGACATGATATTACAGAAATTGCAATTATATTACTGTTTTTTCTAGATTCCGAACACTCAAAACATAATATTACAGGACAAACCAAAGTAAGAGGGAGCTGAGGAAGTGTTGGGGGAGGAACCAGCAACGATTTCTGCTGTATTTGTAAGCCATTGGAAATGCACCAGAAATGCAAGGAAATTAATTAGCCTCCCCCCTGTCCCCACACCGACCCTCACATTGCCATTGGCTCAAGACGACCAGGAAAGGTGTCTCAAATAGCACTTTTTCCTCAACCAACACCGTTACAGAGGTTAGCTGCTCATTTATTTCACTGCTGGGTTACAACTGACAGTCACGTTGCAAAAATGTGACTATATTTCCAAATGATATCGTAATTAAATGTGAAGTACTTTGGGGTGTTCTCAGTCCATTAAAGGTACTAGATAATGATATACTCTATCATTAATCCTTCAAAATGTTAATGGAATGCTGAACCATACTGTACCTTTGATAATTTAAAGACTGATTGTCTGTCTGATGGTCTTTGCAGTCACTTCTGAAATGTAACTTTAAATTCCAAATGTGATTGACATTTGAGAGATCCTGCTTCTTTCGATAGGATTAACCTGTCGAAGCCAGTTCAAACTGCTGCTGTGACATCGACCGCCTCAACCTGTCCACTCCCCGAGGTAGAAGTGAGGACTACATATGCTGGAAATCATAGTCTATATGAGAGTGGTGCTGGAAAAGCACAGCAGGTCAGGCAGCATCCGAGGAGCAGGAAAACCGACGTATTGGGCAAAAGCCCTTCATCAGGAATGAAGGCTAGGAGCCCTCTCCACCCTGATGAAACCTCGATTTTCCTGCTCCTCGGAGCTGCCTGACCTGCTGTGCTTTTCCAGCATCACACTCTCGCCTCTGATCTCCAGCAACACAATAGCTTGGTGGCAAGTAGCCAAATAAGATTTAAAGAAGAAAAGACAAAATTTTGAAATATGCTTGCTTAAAATTGATCAAATTAGTTTCTGGCTTATTAGGTGTATTTAGAGATTGAAAGCAGATTAATTTTAAAGAAACATACCAATCAGTAACCATCAGTATTTTAACACAATGCAACTATAATATCGAACTTACATATGAATGATTAATGTCTTCTTCTTCTTTATGGTGAGTCATTATTCACTCATATACAAAACAATCTCACCTACACAGTCAGTGACAAAGCATTAATGTCTGTGAATTTTGCTCAGTCCATTGTAAGAGCTAGAAGCCAAAAGCTTTAACATTAACCCACTCAATTCAGGAAGTCACATTTCTAACCTGCAATGTCATTATTCACTGCTCACCATCAAAAATAGGGTCGCTGTTCAGAATTTTCAATTTAATGTTTCAGTCATTGATTATGACGTTGTTGACTTTTTCCATAAACATAAAGTAATTGTGATAAGCGTAAATCATTTGTGTCCAAGACTGATTCGTTATTGAAAAACGTGAAAAATCTGTTGGAAATTGGAAACAGAAACAGAATTTGCTAGAAAAGCTCAGCAGGTCAGGCAGCATCTTTGGAGAGAAAGCAGAATTAACCTTTCAGGTCCAGTTACTCTTCTCCACATTGCTATTGCATTTGTTTCTCGTAACGCAGAGTATCACTGATTAAATTCAGTCATTGTACCATGTATTTCATTGAGAGCTGGCATTGAAACATTCACTCATTAGAAAGCTCTTATCAGTTATCTATTTCAGTTGCATTGTTTTCAATGTTACAGAGTTCACATATTGCTTTTCACAAATTCACACAGGGAGTGCTAGATATTTAGTCACTGATTCTGCTTAACAGCACCCTTCTTCCTGTGCTTTTCAGTGGTGAGCACTGCTGCCTCACACAGTCAAAGACTTGGGTTCAATTCCAGCCTCCAACTGTGTGGAGTTTGCACATTCTCCCAGTGTCTGTGTGAGTTTCCTTTGGGTGCTTTGGGTTCCTCCCACAGTCCAAAGATGTGTAGGTTAGGATGGATTAGCCATGGGGAGCGCAAGGTTACAGGGATAGGGTAGGGGGGTGACACTGGGTGGGATGCTCTGAAGAGTCAGTGTGGACTTGTTGGGCTGAATGGCCTGTTTCCACACTGTAGGAATTCTCTGATTCTATTATCCAAAATGCAAATTATTTCTGTTCCCTGAGACTGATCCATGTGTTTACCAAATTCTGAGCTGGTAATTTTATTTCACTTTAAATATTTAACACTCAACACCCTAAATAGATTCACATCAGCAGCCATTCACACATACTTACAAACACACACAAGAATAGATGGTTATTACAAAAGAGGTAGCATGTACTTAGACCCAAAGCTACACCATCACACACTTGCTTCTCCCAAGATGAAGGTGTGACATATTACAAGCCTGTGGTTCGTTTTTGGTCTGCTGATGAAATTGAACCTGGGGGTTAGTGGAGATGGAAAGTCAGGCTATCGATAATTTAGATTAGATTAGATTAGATGAGATTAGATTACTTACAGTGTGGAAACAGGCCCTTCGGCCCAACAAGTCCTCACCGACCCACTGAAGCGATTTGCTGCCTGCATCCACTGGCCTCTCCTTCTTCACTTCAGTTGAGGTCAAATCCCTTGTTGTGAAATAAAGCAAAGAATTGCAGATGCAGGGAACAGAAGCAACAAGAGAAATTGCTGGAGAAACTTGATAGATCTGGCAGCATCTGTGGAGAAGAAACAGAGTTAACAAAGTGAACAGAGTTCCATGAGGGAAGGCCTGAGCTGTCCCAGCCTCCTTCACCTTTTCAAGTTCATCCTCACCCTGAACAACTTTGTCCTTAACTCCTCCTACTTTCTCAAAGGGGTGGCCATGGGTACCCACATGAGCTCCAGTTATGGCTGTCTCTTTCTGAGGTATGTGGAGCATTCCTTCTTCCAATCCTACTCGGGCCCCCATTGTTCTGGTATATCGATGATATCAGGTACAGTTAGTCTATTTAAAAAGTTTTGGGTAAGTGCATCAAGAGGAAATGTTAGGGGAATATGGGCCAAGTACAGGCAAGTGGGATTGGTTTAGTTTGCAAACATGGTAGGCGTGGACTGGTTAAACTGAAGGCTGTGTTTCTAAGCTGCTGCATGATAGAGGAAATGGCAGAGGAATGGAGTAGCATTACTGTCAGAAACAGAATCAACACTGTAGTGAGGGAGGATGTAATGAGGGGAAAGCACCCAGTGGAGACTTTATGGTGGAACCATAAAGGAACAAAACACCATGATAGGTGTCATATAGAGATCACCTGGTAGCAACTCAGAAGTGCTAGTTCATATAAATGCTGAAATCAGACAGCACTGTACTGAAAGCAGAGCAGCGTTAATGCAGGATTTTAAATCTTAATACAGAGTGAGAGAGACAGACAAGCAGCTGCCAGAAAGTTTGTGAATTTTTAGAGTGTGTCCAGGGTAGTCTCCAAAGCAATACATCTTGGCTGTGACAAGGGTCAAGCAATATTAGATCTCAAAAAGAGCAATTAGTTGATTTAATTAGTGATCTAGTTGCTCGTGAGTTGTCAAATAGTGATCATAACATGACTGAGTTTCATGTATAATACATAAACAATAAACAAAGATTAGATATCAGAATTTTGGATTTAAGTAAGGCAGGCTTTAATGGGATGAGGCAGAGACTGTCCAGAATAAATTGGGAAACTCTGCTAATTGGTAAAACCACCGAGGACGAGGGGAAGGTGTTCAAATCAACATTTAACGCCATTCAGAAGCAGCTTGTGCACTTCAGAAGGAAAAGCTCCACTTCTCACAAAAAAAAGTCGTGATCATCTAAAGAGGTAAAAGGACAGCACAAAGTTAAAAAGAAAGAGCTTATAAAAACTCAGTGAACAGTAAACATCCCACACAATGGGACAAATACAAAGAGCCACGGAAAAGCTAATAAGAGCAACTAAAAAGGGTTATGAAAGGAAACTTACAAGGGACATAAAACACAATAAGATATATATTCTTTATATAAGAATGAAGAGAAAACAGTTGATTAAGAATGATGTTGGCCCACTGAAGGCTGAGGGTGGGGATATTGTCAGTGACCGGGGGGAATATGCTGAACAATTATTTTCCTTCAGTATTCAAAGCAGAAAAGAAGGAGAGCTTGCCAGTAATCCCAAAGAAATTAACAAAGGATCATGGACAGGGCCTAACTAAAATTAGCTGAAGTGAATCATCAATAATGGGGAAATTAATGTGATTAAAAGGTGGCATGGTGGCTCAGTGATTAGCACTGCTGCCTCACAGCACCAGGGACCCAGGTTCGATTCCAGCCTCGGGCGACTGTCTGTGTGGAGTTTGCACGTTCTCCTCGTGTCTGCGTGGGTTTCCTCTGGATGCTCCGGTTTCCTCCCACAGTCACAAAAAATGTGCAGGTCAGGTGAATTGGCCATGCTAAATTGCCTGTAGTGTTAGGTGCATAAGTCAGAGGGAAATGGGTCTGGGTGGGTTACTCTTCAGAGGGTCAGTGTGGACTGGTAAAGAGTGACAAATCCCCACTTCCTGATGGAGTTTCCATAGAGCTCGTTGCTAATGGCCTGACCATAACCTTACAGAGATCTCTGGATTCAGGAGTTGTACCTCTGGATTGGAAATTTCCACTCTTGAAGAAAGGTGACCGAGAGAAACCAGGGAATTACAGACCAGTTAGTCTGACATCTGTGATCACCAAAACATGTCAGTTAATCAGGGAGAGTCAACATGGATTCATGAAGGGAAGGTCATGCCTGACACACCTCATAGAGATTATTGAAGAGGTAACGAAGATGGTGGACAAGTAAGTGGATGGATGTAGTTTATACCGAATTCCAGAAAGCTTTTGGTAAAGTCCCAAACACGGCACTGTTAGCTAAAGTGGAAACCCATGGAATTGAGGATAAGTTACTGACATTTGAATGTGAGCAAAAGAGGTACAGTTAGTGAGTTTACAGATGACACCAAAATTGCAGGTGTAATGGGCAGCGAAGAAAGTTACCTAGGATTACAACTGGGTCCTGATCAGATGAGTGTATGGGCTGAGGAGTGACAGATGGAGTTTAATTTAGATAAATGAGAGGTGCTGCATTTTGGGAAAGCAAACCTTAACAGGACTTATACACTTAATGGTAAGGTCCTAGGGAGTGCTGCTCAACAAAGAGACCTTGGAGTGCAGGTTCATAGCTCCTTGAAAGTGGAGTCACAGGTTGATAGGATAGTGAAGGCGACGTTTGGTATGCTTTCCTTTATTGGTCAGAGTATTGAGTACAGGAGTTGGGAGGTCATGTTGTGGCTGTACAGGACATTGGTTAGGCCACTGTTGGAATATTGTGTGCAATTCTGGTCTCCTTCCTATCAGAAGGATGTTGTGAAATTTAAAATGGTTCAGAAAAGATTTACAAGGATGTTACCAGGGTTGGAGGATTTGAGCTATAGGGAGAGGTTGAATTGGTTAGGGCTGTTTTCCCTGGAGTGTCAGAGGCTGAGGGGTGATTTTATAGAGATTTACAAAATCATGAAGGGCATGGATAGGGTAAATAGACGAGATCTTTTCCCTGTGGTGGGGGAATCCAGAACTAGAGGGCATAGGTTTAGGGTGAGAGGGGAAAGATATAAAAGAGATGTAAGGGGCAATTTTTTTCATGCAGAGGGTGGCGTGTGTGTATGGAATGAGCTGCCAGAGGAAGTGGTGGAGGCTGGTACAATTGCAATATTTAAAAGGCATCTAGATGGGTATATGAATAGGAAGGGTTTGGAGGGATTTGGACTGAATGCTGGCAGGTGGGACTGGATTACATTGGGATATCTGGTCGGCATGGATGTGTTGGACCAAAGGGTCTGATCCCATGCTTTACATCTCTATCACTCTATGTATAGGGAATTGGTTGAGAGGCAGGAAACTGAGATTTGGAATAATGAATAAGTATTGAAATTGGCAGGATATATGACTTGTGGTGTTCCACAGACATCTGTGTTGGGGTTTCAATTATTCACAATATTCATTAAAGAATTGGATATGGCAAAGAAGTCAAATATTTAAATTTTCTGATGACACAAAAGTAGGCAGCATTGTAGACAGTGGTGATGACAGCATCAAATTACAACAGGATATTGAATGGGTGAATGGGCAAAGCCGGGTGGATGGATCTTCAGAGAAGCAAGTGTGAGGTTATCCATTTCAAACCAAAACAGAAAGATCAGGTTATTATTAAGAAGGCATAAAATTGACTGTAGCAGATGTCCAATGAGTTTTGGGGTTTCAAGTGCATAGCTCTCTAAATTGCCACAAACAGGTGTAGAAAATAGTCAGGAAGGCTAATGGAATGTTAGCCTCCATACCTAAAGGGTTGGAATACAAGGATGCAGACATTCTGCTGCAGTTATATACAAAACTCGAGTTAGTTCTCACTTGGAGTACTGAGAACAGATCTGGGCCCCACACCTTAGGAAGGATGGTTTGACCCTGGAGGGGGTTCAATGCAGGTTTACAAGGATGATCCTTTCGGGATTAGGGTATGAGGAGACTTTAGCCTGTTTTAGTTCGAAGGTTAAGGGGTGATCTAATCCAATGCTTCAGGATATTAACAGGGAATGACAGGTAGATAAAGATAAACTATTTCCACTGGTTGAAGATTCTAGAACCAGGGGCATAGTGTGTGAATTAGGACCACATCGTTAAGGAGAGATGCTGGAAAGCACTTCTATACACAGAGAGTATTGGAGGATTGGAACTCACTTTCCCAAATGGCAGTCAATTCAAATTCATTTGTAAATTTAAATCTAAGACAGACAAATGTTTATGAAGGAAGCACCAAATTTCTTGACCTACACCTGGCTGAGAATCTCACCTGGTCCCTCCACACCAGCTCCAAAGCCAAGAAAGTCTACTTTCAGTGCAGACTGAGGAAATTGTATAGTTTGTGCTGTCCCTGTAGCACCCTCGGTCCTGTAAGAACACTGCCTCTTTTTTACTATATCAGTTGTATATTGTAGAAATGACAAATAAAGCTACTCATTAAGGAATATAGCCCAAAGGCAGGTATTTGGAGTTAGGGCACAGACCAGCCATGATCTTACTGAATGGTGGAACAGATTTGAGGGGCTGAATGGGCTCCTTCTGTTCCCATGTTCCTATGTTCTTGTCCCTGTAGTGAAAGCCGGGTTGGTTTTTGTTAAAATAGGAATGTAAAAGCAAATCCGAATTCTCTGCTTTCTGATGGATCAGAGGTAGGAATCTGGATCCATCTCCATTACAACTATAAAACCATCCTCAATAAGAAAAGTAATTTCTGGAATGTGGTGATCAGCGTACACGTTTCTTCATTGTCCTTATGAATGGTCTCTTCCAGCTTCACCATGACACACGATAAGATTCGAGTTTCACCCGTGCACATTATCATGATCGTGAAATGTTTTTCACATCTCGTTCTTAGGAATTTCCCTGCAAAACCAAAAACTCTACAAGTCTACCGTTCAGATAATTATTTAGATTTGGGTCATTACTAATCCACAAGAAATGACTGTTGCATTTTAATGACCTCTCAATGAGATGTTCTGAAAGTTCATTTGCATTTTAATGTGTTCTCAAGATGTGAAGGCTATCTCCAGGGTCCTTGTGCAGTTACATGTACACTGACAGGAAAGAAAAGGTCACCTGACCTCTCAACTCCATTTTGTTTCAATAAAATGCTCATTTGAAATTTCTACTGCATTTATTCAAATCAGTGAGTCCACATTGTGTGAATGTGACAGTGGGATAAAAGATGGTAACTGGAATAAAATGCAGGGATATGTGAAGTTCTGCACGGGTACATCTTTATGACTCTAAGTTATTCACTTTGGGCATAATTATGGTAAAGCAGAATTTTTTTAAAAGATGGTCATTCACAGGGATATATTTATATCATATAATCGTAGAATCCCTACAGTTCTGATATAGAGGCCATTTGACCCATCAAGTCTGCGCTGACTCTCTCCGAAGAGCTTCCCACACAGACCCATCCCCTACCGTATCCCTGTAACCTCACATTTCCCATGGCTAACCCACCTAGTCTGCACATCACTGGATACCATGGGCAATTTAACGTGACCTGTCCACCTGAAACCCGTGGGCTGGAGACCTGGAGCAGAACAGGACGGTCAGGGTACACAGAGTGGAGTGGGGACAGTTGATTGACTGGGGACCGGTTAGTGGCTCGCAAGTCTGATCAGACCACGTGTGGTAGGCCCCTGCTCTGTGCTATTGAAATGTAATGTTTATCGGCAATCTGTTTATCTGACTGTAATGTTTTTCCTTTTAAGTTTAAGCCTTATTTTTCAATCTTATACAATGAATCACTGTAAGGTAATGGAACACTTTTTTATTTATTTATCTGTTTGTATCTAAGATTTGTACCAAGGTACTTTGTATCTAAGATGGCATCATGAGAGGTGACATTGTAAAGTTTTCACTATATTTCCTGTACTTGAGTACACGGGACAATAAACCTAATTTGATTCTAATTCTTTGGACTGTGGGAGGAAATCAAAGAAACATAGTGTTAGCAAGCAGGCACAGCAAACAATTAAGAAGGCAAATGCCATGTTGACCTGTATTGCAAGGGTTATGGAGATTCAAAAATAAAGAAATCTTGTTGCTATAAGAACATAAAAATAGGAGCAGGTTATTTGTCCCATCAATACCATTTCACCATTCAATGAGATCATGGCTGATCTGATAATCCTCAACTCCAGTTTCCCACCTTTTTCCTATAACCCCTGATTCCCAGTTACAATCGTACAAGGCTTTGATGAGGCCAGATCTGGAATACTCTATGATGTTTTGGTTTCCATTTTTAAGAAAGAGGGTACAGCAAGGATTGACTAAACTGATCTCTGAGTGAGAGGGCTGTCCAATACCAGGCTGAGTAAATTGGGCCCATACTGTATGAAGTTTAGAAGAATGAAACGCAATCTCATTGAAACATTTTAAGGGCTGTCTTTATGGCATATTGGTAATAACCCTACTCCTAGACCAGGTGGCCTGGGCTCAAATCCCAACTCCTCCAGAGACATGTGATAACAACTTTGAACAGGGTTAACTTTTTTTCTTTAAATTCTGAAAGGTCCTCATAAGGTAGATACTGAAAGATTATTTCCATTCAGCTGAGAATCTAAAATATGGCCGTACAGTTTCAGGATAAGAGGTTAATTTAGGGTTGAATGGAGGTAAAATTATTTGGGGGATTATAAATCTACGGAATTCTCTACCCTAGAGTGTTGTGGATTGGATTAGACTCCCTACAGTATGGAAACAGGCCCTTCAGCCCAACAAGTCCACACCAACCCTCTGAAGAGTAACCCACCCAGACTCATTCCTCTACCCAAAAATTACCCGACTAATGCACCTAACACTATGGGCAATTCACCTGACCTGCACATCGTTGGATTGTGGGAGGAAACTGGAGCAAACCCACACAGACAGAGAGAGAATGTGCAAACTCCACACAGACAGTCACCTGAGGCAGGAATTGAACCAGGTCCCTGGTGCTGTGGGGCTAACCACTGAGCCGCCATGCAGCCATCACTAAATAGATTTCAGGCTGCAGTAGATAAACATTTGGTCTCTCAGGCAATCAAGGAATAAGAGGAGTGTCCAGTAAAAGTAGAGTAGATGTCCAAGGTGCCCATAGGTGCAAGGTCACCTAGCCATACGGCCTTCCTCCTTCCGCCTGTTCCTTTTGTCACCAGACTCTTTCTGAGCCCATGAAACTCTGGAAAACCTTCCTTGAAATTCTCCCAACGTTCCGGTAGTCAATCCTCACCACAGGCCACTTTGTTTTATGAGACCGTCAGCATTAATGCTCACCTTGGGGTAAGACTGTTACCAATGTCCTCCTTCAGAGTAATAATCTAACAGTTCACATTGGCCTGAGGTGGGAGGGAAAAACTGTGCTCAGTGTTCTAATGAGAAGAGAATCTTCTCTTAAACAAGATGTATCTTATTGGATATTTAATTAAAAATAATTAGGTTAACTATTAATCTATAAGTTACACTAATGTGATAGACATTATTAGGGAGACTGTGAGTGGACCCAAATGCTATGTCAAACTCCTTTAGACTTTAAGTTGTTCCTCTACCAAGTCCATATGACAACATCAATATGCTTAAGGAACTCCTCAATATTAGCACTGTCAGACCCTTCCACCATCTTCTACCAGAAGACAATAGTGGACCTACAGTCCATTCTAATCATTCTGAATAGAATAACAGGATGTTTGTTTTCCAACAAAAATCTGATTAGATTCAGATAAGTCCTAATAAAGTCAAGGCACACTGTGGATCTTAAAAAGACATAAGATCTACTTACAGAGAGACCTGTAATGATTACCCCACTGGCAGGTTCTAGCTTAAAATGCTAAGTTAATTTTAACATCGAAAGATACTTTGATCAATTTTTATTGACAAACTGGCATTCGGCTAGACTTGTTCCAGAGCTCTGTCTCTGATAAGCACACACCGATTATGTTCAAGGTGACTGTCAGTGTTTACGAGGTCAAGATTTATTTCTGGCTACTTGGAAATAGATGGAGATTTACTGTGATCATTTATTCACAATTCATCAGAAACCAATTCTCTCAGCTCTCCTTTTATCAACCATCCAATGACTAGAGTTTTCTAACCTGTGAAGCAGCTGTAGTTAGTAATTAGTAATTAGTAATCTAACTATTAAACAGTTACTACTTGGAATTGAAATACCTGATTTTCTCCTAAATGACTGAGTATTTCGAGAAAGTGTTATCTAAATACTTTAAATGTGGACAAGAGACAATGCCTTACAGAACATCTCTTCAGAGTATTGGCCATTTTCGAAATCTCCCATTAGAACATAGAACATAGAAAAGTACAGCACAGAACAGGCCCATAGGCCTATGAAGTTGAGCTGAGATTTAATCCTAATGTAAAATATAGTAACTTAACCTACACACCCCTCAACTCACTGCTATCCATGTGCATGTCCAGCAGTCGCTTAAATGTTCCCAATGACTCTGCTTCCACCACCACAGCTGGCAACGCATTCCATGCATTCACAGCTCTCTGTGTAAAGAACCTACCTCTAATATCTTCTTTATACCTTTCTCCCAATATCTTCAAACTATGACTCCTCATACCAGTCCATCCTGCCCTGGGGAAATGTCTCTGGCTATCGACTCTATCTATTCCTCTCATTACCTTGTACACCTCGATCAGGTCTCCGCTCTTCCTCCTTCTCTCCAGAGAGAAAAGTCCGAGCTTATTCAACCTTTCTTCATAAGGCAAGCCCTCCAGTCCAGGCAGCATCCTGGTAAACCTTCTTTGCACCCTCTCCAAAGCCTCTGTATCTTCCCTATAATAGGGCGACCAGAACTGGACACAATATTCCAAGTGTGGTCTCACCAGGGACTTGTAGAGCTGCAGTAAAACCTCGCGGCTCTTAAACTCGATCCCCCCTGTTAATGAAAGCCAAAACACCATGTGCTTTCTTAACAACCCTATCCACTTGAGTAGGAGAAAGTGATGACTGCAGATGCTGGAGATCAGAGCTGAAAAATGTGTTGCTGGAAAAGCACAGCAGGTCAGGTAGCATCCAAGGACCAGGAGAATCGATGTTTCGGGATAAGCCCTTCTTCAGGAATGAGGAAGGTGTGCCAAACAGGCTAAGATAAAAGGTAGGGAGGAGGGACTTGGGGGAGGGGCGTTGGAGATGTGATAGGTGGAAGGAGGTTAAGGTGAGGGTGATAGGCCGGAGTGGAGGTGGGGGCGGAGAGGTTGGGAAGAAGATTGCAGGTCAAGAAGGCATTGCTGAGCCTGAGCGTTGGGACTGAGATAAGGTGGGGGGAGGGGAAATGAGGAAGCTGGAGAAATCTGCATTTATCCCTTGTGGTTGGAAGATGAGGTGCTCTTCCTCCAGGCATCGTGTTGCCATGGTCTGGCGATGGACGAGGCCAAGGACCTGCATGTCATCGGCAAAATGTGAGGGGGAGTTAAAGTGTTCCGCATGGGACGGTTGGGTTGTTGGTGCAGATGTCCCAGAGGTGTTCTCTGAAACGCTACGCATGTAAGCGGCCTGTCTCCCCAATATAGAGGAGGTCACATCGGGTGCAACGGATGCAGTAAATGATGTGTGTGGAGGTGCAGGTGAATTTGTGGCGGATATGGAAGGATCCCTTGGGGCCTTGGAGGGAAGTGAGGGGGTGGTGTGGGCGCAAGTTTTGCATTTCCTGCGGTTGCAGGGGAAGGTGCCGGGAGTGGAGGTTGGGTTGGTGGGGGGTGTGGACCTGACGAGGGAGTCACGAAGGGAGTGGTCTTTCGGAATGCTCATAGGGGAGGGGAGGGAAATATATCCCTGGTGGTGGGGTCTGTTTGGAGGTGGCGGAAATGACGACAGATGATACAATGTATACGGAGGTTGGTGGGGTGGTAGGTGAGGACCAGTGGGGTTCTGTCCTGGTGGCGATTGGAGGGGCGGGGCTCAAGGGCGGAGGAGCGGGAAGTGGAGGAGATGCGGTGGAGGGCATCGTTGATCACGTCTAGGGGGAAATTGTGGTCTTTGAAGAAGGAGGCCATCTGGGCTGTATGGTATTGGAACTGGTCCTCCTGGGAGCAGATGCGGCGGAGGCGGAGAAATTGGGAATATGGGATTGCGTTTTTACAGGGGGCAGGGTGGGAGGAGGTGTAATCTAGGTAGCTGTGGGAGTCAGTCAGTTTATAGTAAATGTCCATGTTGAGTCAGTCGCCCGAGATGGAAATGGAGAGATCTAGAAATGGGAGGGAGGAGTCTGAAACGGTCCAGGTAAATTTGAGGTCGGGGTGGAAGGTGTTAGTAAGGTGGATGAACTATTCAACCTCCTCGTGGGAGCACGAGGCAGCGCCGATACAGTCATCGATGTAGCGGAGGAAACGGTGGGGTGTGGTGCCAGTGTAGCTGCGGAAGATGGACTGTTCCACATATCCTACGAAGAGGCAGGCATAGCTGGGGCCCATACGGGTGCCCATGGCAACTCCTTTAGTTTGGAGGAAGTGGGAGGATTGGAAAGAGAAGTTGTTCAGAGTGAGGACCAGTTCAGTCAGTCGAAGGAGGGTGTCAGTGGAAGGGTACTGGTTGGTGCGGCGGGAAAGGAAGAAGTGGAGGGCTTTGAGTCCTTCGTGATGGGGGGATGGAGGTGTACAGGGACTGGATGTCCATCGTGAAAATAAGGCGTTGGGGACCGGGGAAGTGAAAATCTTTGAGGAGATGGAGGGCGTGGGTGGTGTCCCGAACTTAGGTGGGGAGTTCTTGGACTAAGGGGGACAGGACCGTGTCAAGGTATGCAGAGATGAGTTCGGTGGGGCAGGAGCAGGCTGAGACAATGAGTCAGCTGGGACAGTCAGGTTTGTGGATTTTAGGCAGGAGGTAGAAACGGGTGGTGTGGGGTTGTGGGACAATGAGGTTGGAGGTGGTGGATGGGAGAACCCCTGAGGTGATGAGGTTCTGGATGGTCTGGGAGATGATGGTTTGGTGGTGGGAAGTGGGGTCATGGTCAAGGGGGCAGTAGGAGGAGGTGTCCGTGAACTGGTGTTTAGCCAATCCCCAAAGAATGAAAGACAATCTCATTGAAACATTTTAAGGGCCCGAAACATCGGTTCTCCTGCTCCTTGGATGCTGCCTGACCTGCTGCGCTTTTCCAGCAACACATTTTTCAGCTCTATCCACTTGAGTGGCAACTTTGAGGGATCTGTGTACTTGCACACCCAGATCCCTCTGTTCCTCCACACTGCCAAGAATCCTGTCTTTAATCCTATATTCAGTATTCGAGTTCAACCTTCCAAAATGCATCACTTCACATTTATCCAGGTTGAACTCCATCTGCCATTTCTCAGCCCAGCTACTGCAGCCTGCAACCTTTGTGTCATCTGCAAATTTACTAACCCACCCCTCAACTTCCTCATCCAAGTCATTTATAAACACTACAAAGAACAGAGACCCAAGATCCTGCGGGACACCACTCAACACTGACCTCCAGGCAGAATACTTTCCATCTACAACCACTCTCTGCCTTCTATCAGCCACCAATTCTGAATCCAGATAACCAAATCTCCCTGTATTCAATACTTCCTGACTCTGTGAGTGAGCCTACCATGGGGAACCTTATCAAATGCCTTGCTGAAGTATGCATTGTTGCAGTTGGCAAGCAAGTCTTCAGGGTGCAGATGGTTGAGATTTTTAGTGTATGATTGATAAACTATTTGGGAATATAATTCTTAGAGTACATGACATTAGGCTATGAAATGGAATTTGTTTAACTTCCATGATACTGAGTGAAGATTTCAAAAGAAAAGATGATTTGTGCCTATAACTATAAGAAATATCAGAGATATTTTTTCTTACGCCATATGCACTCCTGCTAATAACCATCATCAGAACATAGCCCTGCGTTATTAATATTAGTTATCAATGCAATAACACAAAATACAATATTATGGCTGATGTCACTGTGATCATTGAATATGAGTAAAGACCCCTTCAAAATTTATTTTCGAGTGCTTTAAAAGCACTCTCATGATCTAAATCTTTACCTTACAGTAAGTCATGCAAGTGTTGTTGCAAACAGTCACATACTGATGTTTGAACATAGAACATAGAAGGATACAGCGCAGTACAGGCCCTTCGGCCCTCGATGTTGCGCCGACCGAATCCTACCTAACCTATACTAGCCCAATAACTTCCAAATGCCTATCCAATGCCCGCTTAAATGACCATAAAGAAGGAGAGTTCACCACTGATACAGGCAGGGCATTCCATGAACTCACAACCCGCTGTGTGAAGAATCTACCCCTAACATCTGTCCTATACCTACCACCCCTTAATTTAAAGCTATGTCCCCTAGTAACACCTGACTCCATTAGCGGTAAAAGGTTCTTAGTATCTACCCTATCTAAACCCCTAATCATCTTATACACTTCTATCAGATCTCCCCTAAACCTTCTCTTCTCCAATGAGAACAGCCCCAAGTGCCTCAGCCTTTCCTCATAAGATTTTCCTACCATTCCAGGCAACATCCTGGTAAACCTCCTCTGCACTCGTTCTAAAGCTTCCACATCCTTCCTATAGTATGGCGACCAAAACTGCACACAATACTCCAGATGAGGCCTCACCAGAGTCTTATACAACTGCAACATGACCTCAGGACTCCGGAACTCAATTCCTCTGCCAATAAAGCCCAGTACACCATATGCCTTCCTCACAGCACTATTTACCTGGGTGGCAACTTTCAGAGATCTGTGTACATAGACACCAAGATCCCTCTGCTCATCCACACTACCAAGTAGCCTACCATTAGCCCAGTAATCCATCATCTTGTTATTCCTACCAAAGTGAACGACTTCGCACTTAGCTACATTGAATTCCATTTGCCACATTTCCGCCCAGCTCTGCAACTTATCTATATCCCGCTGTAACCTACCACTTCCTTCCTCACTATCCACAACTCCACCGACTTTTGTGTCATCCGCAAACTTGCTTACCCAGCTTTCAAGTCCTTCCTCTAGATCATTTATAAAGATAACAAAAAGCAATGGTCCCAAAACAGATCCTTGTGGTACACCGCTAGTAACTGCGCTCCAAGATGAACATAATCCATCAACTACTACCCTCTGTCTCCTTCCAGCCAGCCAATTCCTAATCCAAACCTCTAATGTATCCTCAATGCCATACCTCCGAAGTTTTAGCATTAGCCTACCATGGGGAACCTTATCGAATGCCTTACTAAAATCCATATACACAACATCTACTGCTTTACCCTCATCCACTTCCTTAGTCACCTTCTCAAAGAACTCAATAAGGTTTGTGAGGCACGACCTGCCCTTCACAAAACCATGCTGGCTATCCCTGATCACGTTATTCCTACCCAGATGTTCATAAATCTTATCCCTTACCATTCTCTCTAAGACTTTGCCCACCACTGAAGTCAGACTCACTGGCCTATAGTTACTAGGGCTATCCCTACTCCCTTTCTTGAACAATGGGACCACATTCGCTATCCTCCAGTCCTCTGGTACTATTCCCGTTGACAATGACGACATAAAGATCCAGGCCAATGGCTCTGCTATCTCCTCCCTAGCTTCCCATAGGATCCTGGGGTAAATGCCATCAGGCCCAGGAGACTTATCTATATTCATCCTTTCCAATATTCCCAAAATCTCTTCCCTGCATATTTCCAGGGCATCCATTCTAATTATTTGTGATTCCATATTCACATCGGCAACAGTGTCCTGTTCCTGAGTGAATACTGATGAAAAGTACTGATTTAATGTCTCTCCAATCTCCTCCGCCTCCACACACAACTTCCCACTACTATCCTTGACTGGACCGATACCTACCCTAGTCATCCTTTTATTCTTGACATACCTATAGAAAGCCTTTGGGTTTTCCCTAATCCTACCAGCTAAAGACTTTTCATGTCCCCTTCTCGCTTCTCTTAGCTCCCTCTTTAGCTCCTTCCTGGCTACCTTATAACTCTCAATCGCCCCAACTGAACCTTCACGCCTCATCTTTACATATGCCGCCTTCTTCCCTTTCACAAGGGACTCCAATTCCTTACTAAACCACGGCTGCCTCACAAGGCCCTTTACACCATGCCTGACTGGTACATACGTATCGAGGACACGCAGTAGCTGCTCCTTGAACAATCCCCACATCTCATTAGTGTTCTTCTCTTGAAGCCTGTTTTTCCAATCCACACATCCTAAGTCATGCCTCACTGCATCATAATTTCCCTGCCCCCAGCTATAGCTCTTGCCCTGCGGCGCACGATTATCCCTCTCCATCACTAAAGTAAAAGTCACCAAGTTGTGGTCACTGTCCCCGAAGTGCTCACCTACCTCCAAGTCTAACACCTGGCCTGGTTCATTACCTAGAACCAAGTCCAATATAGCCTCCCCTCTTGTTGGCCTGTCGACATATTGTGTCAGGAAACCCTCCTGCACACATTGTACAAACACCGACCCATCTAATGAACTCGAGCTATAGCTCTCCCAGTCAATATCTGGGAAGTTAAAGTCCCCCATAACAACCACCCTGCTACCTTCACTCTTTTCCTGAATCATCCTCGCAATATTATCCTCTACTTCTCTAGGACTATTAGGAGGCCTGTAGAAAACACCTAACAGGGTGACCTTACCTTTCCTATTTCTAACCTCAGCCCAAACTACCTCAGATGGCAAGTCCTCTTCCATCGTCCATTCCACTGCTGTGATACTGTCTTTGACAAGTAATGCCACGCCTCCCCCTTTTTTACCCCCATGTCTGATCCTACTAAAACATTTGAACCCTGGAACGTGCAACAGCCATTCTTGTCCCTGTTCTACCCACGTCTCTGTAATGGCCACAACATCGAAGTCCCAGGTACCAACCCACGCTGCAAGGTTTGCTACTGAACCTTTTCAATGCAATGAGAGGTTATTCACTACAGGTTTATTTGATATAGGAAATTGCAGATTAGGAAAACCAGGTTTGATACGTAATGTGTAAGGAGTTGGTTGACTTGATCTGAAGTAACTGGGAGAAGATAAAAAATAATCCAGTTCCTAACCTTTATCCAGTGAGCGCAGTTGTGAAGTGCACGGGAATGGTGGATTAGCGTTACTGTTTTTGTCCCTGCTTTTGAAATGTTTAGTCCAGGTTTATAAGGAAATGATTGAAGATAAAGGTTGTAGAGTTTCTGTTCACCTGTGAATCCAGCGTGAATCACCATAACAAGAAAAACAGAAGTATTGTAGCTATCTACATGTGATGCTGAAATCATATGGATAGAGAGTTAACAGGTACATTCAAAATAAACTCGAGAACCAGGACTTTCTGTCTTTATTCTCAGTCAAATGTCAGAGATTTTTCAAAGAATATAGAACAGCATGGTACAGTACAGGCCCTCAATATTGTGCTGACCTTTTACCCTACTCTAGGGTCAGGCTAACCTTCATTGTACTATCTTCCATTTGCCTATCCAAGAGACGTTTAAATGTTTCTAATGTATTTGACTCAACTACCATCACTGACAGTGCACTCCGCACACCCACCACTCTCTGTGTGAAGAACTTACCTCTGATATCTCCCCTAAATCTCTGTTCATTTATCCAGAGTGGTAATTCCCGAGCTCACCATTTGAATGTATCCCTCAGTCATACAAAGCATCCCGTGCTAAGTTACTTGAAATCATTTAGTTTGTCCTTGGCCAGGATTTTTAAGACAGTAGAGCTCCCTGACCTCACCAGTGCTGCAGCTGGAGAGATGGCAGGATAGCAGTTACTGCACGGCTCTTTAACACTCAGTGGGTTGTTCATTAACCAAGAGTGCGACGTATGGCCTCATCTGGGAAGCAAATGCCAACATGGAGTTGCCGGTGAATCTGGACGTCTGCTGACTGTGTGGTCCCAGCAGCACCTGCTTCAAATGGCAGCTACAACCAGCTCCCAAAAAACAGGAGCTGGGAAGGTCCGGACTGAACCTGGTCTGGGTCAGGCTGACAACGTTCAGGGAGGGGGATTAGGAAATCGAGAGGCTGTGTTTCAGAAGGCCGAGGGAGAATTAGAGGGACGTTTAAAATGTGATATGACCCAGGGGAGTGCATCCAATGGGGAATCCCAAAGAAAAAGCAGCAGTGCCCCCCTCCCGTTCCTGAACATCAGCCTCTGCAAATATCGTTACTGGACAACATCCTGCCCCAGGGCAGATCTCCCTCCTTCCAGGGAGGAAAATGTGGCAGTGATGGGGTGAGACACAACTGTGGCCATGGTGTTTTTAATGTTAATCAGCCCAAGGACAGGGGGGCACCTCCACACGACTGTTCCCCCATAAAGTGCAGGCAGATAAAAGTGGGCTATTCAGTGGAAGCAGGCCCCATGTTGTGTGGCTGTTCAGGTACAAACGCAACAAACTCTGGACAACATCCAGGCTTGCACTGACAATTGGCAAGAAACATTTGCACCATACAAATGCCAGACCATGACCACCCCCATAAGAGACAAACTAAGTACTGTGCCAATGGCGTTATTATAACTGAATAACCCACTGTCACCAATCTGGGGATTACCATTGACCAGAAGCTCAACTTGCCATATAAATACACATGACTACAAGAGCAGGTCAGAGACTTGGAATCCTGTAGTAAATAACTCCCCTCCTGACTCCCCAAAGCCTGTCCACCATCTACAAGGCACAGATCAGGAGTGTGAGGGAATACTCCCCACTTGCCTGGATGGGGGCAGCTCCAACAACACTTAAGAAACTCAACACCATCCAGGACAAAGCAGCCGCTTGATTGGCTCCACAGCCACTCCCTCCACCACTGACACTCAGGAGCAGCCTCAAACACTCACTAAAAATCCTTCAACTGCACCTTCCAAACTCAGGCTCACTTCCATCTAGAAGGACAAGGACAGCAGAGACATGGGAACACCACCCCCTGCAAGTTCCCTTCCGAGCCCCTCAGCACCCTGACTGGGAAATATATCACTATTTCTTCACTGTCGTTGGGTCAAAATCTTGTAAATTCCCTCCCTAAGGACATTATTAGTCAAACTATAGTACATGGACTGTGGTTCAAGAAGGCATCTCACCCCCACCTTCTCAAGGGAGCAACTAGGGACAGACAGTAAATGCTGGCCCCAGCTAGTGTAGCCCAGCTCCCAGGAGTTAATAAGTGCCCCCAGTTTGTACCATCATGTCTGTTACTACCATCTCTCTCAGCTACTACCAGGGGGGTGACCTCCTGATTTTCACTATTGGAAACATGTGCCTCTGCTTCCCAATTATTACAGCAAGGGCTGATAACTTCAAACTGATATTTCCACAACCAAGGCCTACACTTACAGTATTTCCCAGAGAGTATACAAGACACACTGCACACTTAGTGTTGCCACATGGGGACTGCTGCATAAAAATATGTTAAAAGGGGCCAGGAACTTAAATACACCTGTTCAAAGTCCAACAATAAAAGGAGGTGTGTTGTACCTCAGCTCCTAGGAGATGGAGATTGATTATTCTGCTGGATAGATGTCTGAAAATTCAACCTTTTCCCTAAATTTCTGTTGACCATTCTCTGTCACATCTTTTGCCCTGGACTAGCACCTCAAATACAATTGAAATGTAGGGCTTGATTTTCAAATTCAGTTTCCCAGTGATATTAAAGGATAACCATCTGCCACTAACCACCTCATTTAATTAATTTGTACAGAGCCCTGTAATTATTATAAATCTGGTAAGCTAGCAATAAGGCCTGCTATTTGATAGGACTGAAATTGCCTCGCTCCAGATGTCTCTGAACAATGCTCAGATGACCTGGAACACCCTCCTATAGAGTTTCACTTATCTTTACTAGCTGGCTTCCTATTCAGGAGTTACCTATCTTCCTACTGCATTGACAATGGGCTTAGCAACAGATTAATTCAACTTTACTGTTATATAGCTTTATCTTTGTTTGGAATCACAAATGCAGGTCATTAAATGCCTTCTGTAAATCAAGTATATTAGACCCACTGCACCTTGTAAACTGGACAACCTTCAAAGAATTCCTGTGAAGTGGTGTCATACTCTTTCTAATCTTCATGATCATTGAGAAGTAAAAGCAGGAGAAATGTCTTTCCAAACCACTCAGATGCACGGTGGTGACAATTTCCTGATTTACTGCCCAGCTGGATGTCGCAGTGATTAAGGAAGCATCAAAGCATCATTCACAGCAGCTCTTTCCACTGGCATTTGACAATGGGTGTGGGATCAGACTGTGCCCTGACCCAGGGTCTGACAATAGGTGTGGGATCAGACTGTGTCCTGACCCAGGGTCTGACAATGGGTATGGGATCAGACTGTGCTATATCCCAGCATCTGACAATAGGTGTGGGATCAGACTGTGTCCTGACCCAGGGTCTGACAATAGGTGTGGAATCAGACTGTGCCCTGACCCAGGGTCTGACAATGGGTATGGGATCAGACTGTGCTATATCCCAGCATCTGACAATAGGTGTGGGATCAGACTGTGTCCTGACCCAGGGTCTGACAATAGGTGTGGAATCAGACTGTGCCCTGACCCAGGGTCTGACAATAGGTGTGGGATCAGACTGTGCTACATCCCAGCATCTGACAATGGGTGTGGGATCAGACTGTGCCCTGACCCAGGGTCTGACAATAGGTGTGGGATCAGACTGTGTCCTGACCCAGGGTCTGACAATGGGTTTGGGATCAGACTGTGCTACATCCCAGCATCTGACAATAGGTGTGGGATCAGACTGTGCCCTGACCCACTGGAGATTCTGCTGCTGCTACACTAACTCCTCTGGCTGATCTGCCCTGCCCAGGGATCGCAGGCTGTTCCCCTTTTGCTCCTTCCCCAAGCGAGCTGCTCCCTTGGCACCATGAACCTTTCCCAGGAACCGAATCAGTTTCGAATGGACGGACCCATTCCCATTCATTCCTTCTTAGCAGGACGCAATGGGGGAAAGAGCTACCTGTTGCTCCAATGCCAATACAGGCAGTTGCTTTAGTGGTTCACTATTATCACTCTGAGCTGCTGCTTTCAAACAGACAATTCCTGCTGTGGTGAAGCTCTGACCTCAGTAGCTTATGTCAGTGCAGTGAAAATAGCAGATGCTGATTGTAAACTCTAACAATCAACCAACGACTGGTATGGAGCTATTGCTGTGAATTTTAAATAAAATAAAAAACTGTGGATGCTGAAACCCAGTCCTGTGACCTTCACAGCATTAACTATGTTTTCTCTGCATAGTTGCTGCCAGACCTGTTGGGTTTCTCCAGCAATTTCTGGTTTTGTATCATTGAAGATGCATTGTTGCTACCTCCCTGTTATAAATAATTTCAATGATTATTTCTATCACATTCAGTAATGACATAAAAGATTGAGGCACTCACTTTGTCATTGATCTGTCCCAAGATTAGGTATCAAGGAAAAGAATTGTTCTCAGGAAATTAGTGCAGTTTGAATGCACTATTACTGTAATATTTATCAATGTATAAGACCATATGATCTAGGAGCAGGTGTAGGCCGTTCAGCCCCTCCAGCCTGTTCTGCCATTCAACACGATCATGACTGATCTCATTCTCAGCCTCCACTCCACTTCCTGCCCACTCTCCATATGCTTTAACCCAACACTGTACTCCTTAAAAGTCTGTCTACAGGTCATTCTGCTATAACATGTGCTTCATCAATGCAAATTGGCTATAACGTGATTGACGAATTGTGGATGCTGTTTGCATAATGTGAATTGGTTTAGAGATTTTCTATTCGTGATCTTTGACGCGATTTTCTGCAGATGCTTTCCATAGTGAGATTTTCTATTGTAC
Source organism: Hemiscyllium ocellatum (assembly GCF_020745735.1). NCBI lineage: Eukaryota > Metazoa > Chordata > Chondrichthyes > Orectolobiformes > Hemiscylliidae > Hemiscyllium > Hemiscyllium ocellatum. The sequence goes on along the minus strand of NC_083404.1, from coordinate 2,921,579 downwards.
GAGGCTGCAGGGGAACATAACTCTTGTATTAAAGCAGAAAAACCTGTATCTCCTTCTTAAATTTGCTCCATCTCCCAGAGTCCATCACATTCTGGGGAATGAATTCCACAGACTGATGACTTTTTGACAGAGGTAATTTCTCTGCATCGCTGTTTTAAATCTGCCAGCCCTCATCCCAAAACTAGGACCTCTCGTTCCAGATTGCCCCACAAGGAAACATCCTTTCTAATTCTACTTGTCAATTCCCTTTGGCATCTTACATCCCTCAATTAGATCTCCTTTGCATTCTTCTAAACTCCAGAGAGTATCAGCCTAAACTGCCCAATCTCTCTTCATAAGACAAACCCCTCATCTCTGAGATCAGTCTGGGGGCCCTCCTCTGAACTGCATCCAATACAACCACATCCCTTCCTAAGTAAAGGGACCAAAACTGTATAAAATACTCCAGGCACTTTCTCGTGAATCTAGATTAGAGTGGTGCTGGAAAAACACAGCAGTCAGGCAGCATCCGAGGAGCAAGAAAATCGACATTTCGGGTGCTGCCTGACCTGCTGTGCTTTTCCAGCACCACTCTAATCTAGAACCTGGTTTCCAGCATCTGCAGCCCTTGTTTTTATCTACTGTCTCATGAATGCTTTGTACAGTTGCAGCAACGTGTCCCTACTTTTACATTGTGTTCCTTTAGCAATAAATACCAAAATTCCATTTGTCTGCCTTATCACCCAGGGTACCTACAGACTAGTTTTCTGTGATACATCCACCAGGTCACCCAGACCCCTCTGCACTGAAGCACTCTGAGTTCCTTTGTATCTTTCAGTAATATTCCCCCACTGGTGGTATCACTGTAATTTGAAATATTGTGGCTTTTTTGACTTCTGCCCCACGCTTTGTGTGAGAAAGTACAATTTCAGACCTTTCAATTTATTTTGTCATTTTTCTGGCTGTAGCTGGGTTTTAAAACTTTAAAAATTCACAGTAACATTTCTGACATCATATTCTCTCATTAGCTGTGAACTTAGTTCTGAATCCTCAGTTTAGTGCACCCGAGAAATTTGTGAAGATGACAATGATCTCTGCTTTTATAACTTTAAGGTCACAAACGTGCAAAGCCATAAATTGCAGCATTTGTTTATTATCTTCAAGCTGCACTGAAATCTGAGATGGCAGCAGTAATTGGCTTGAATTTCTTTAATCATCTGTGCAACTTAGCCTCGTCATTTTCCAGCATTTTTAATCAGGTAGAAGATTAAATTGAATAATTGGCTGTAATATGATTACTGCTCTAAAAAAAGTTGTGACACCTGTATTGCCAATAATAACACCAGCTACTGCACACTGCAAAGCGATAAAGAGCCATAAAATAGTTCACTAGCTTATTATTAAACTAAATCAACATATGAGCACATCTCCTTAGTGTTTTTATATTTTATCCAGAATGTAGTTGAGAGTTTATTTCTTTGCTGTATCTTCAGATGATTCCTGCACAGAGTGTTTACACTTCAATACTTTCACCAATGTCTCTCCTTTATGGTCTTTCTCTGACGGTTATCTCCATGAACAGATTGCATTAACTTTAAACCGAAATGTGAGTTACATTTTCATGATGTGTATGAAAATAGTGAGATTGATCTCAAACCAACAAAAAGGACATCTTGCATTAAACCATCTGCTTTAATACTGAACATGCTCCAAAAGGTACTTGAGGGAGAGACAGATCCCCTTCCCCTCTCCCTCCGCCAACAGACTCAATCCCCTTCCCCCACCACTCCTGGCCTGACTCAACCCCCAAATACCCCGTGCCCTGTCATGTCCCCAGTGGACCCAACACACAGCTATTCCTTTTCCTGTCTCCAGGCTGGCTGCATTAATTATGTTATAATTTTCTCAGTTCCAAAGAATTCTAGCTTTTTACTGACTGTTGATGCTGGACGGACCGGCCTGGGAGATAGTAAGGCCCTGCAGATGCTGGAAGAGTCAATAGATGTGGAGGCAAAAAGCTCAGCAGGTCAGGCAACATCCGAGGGGCTGATCCAGACGGGAACATCCGAGGGGCTGATCCAGACGGGAACATTGACTTTCCAGCTCCCCGGATGCTGGCTGACCTGCTGTACCTTTCCAGTTTCTCATCGAACTGGCCTACAATTCCGTATTGTTCTGCTCACTAAATAAAAACAGTTCTTGTCAGAGTATTATCCTCTACACATCGATCACAGAACACAGCATGGTGGAAGCAGAAAACTGGTAACAGACGCTACAACATTAACAGTTAAAGAGAACCTCCAGGTTACACAAGAGAAACAACAAATTCAAGGACACACCGAGACATTGAAACAGCAGAAACAAACTGGAAGGCAGCTCAGGAGAGTGCACTGCAGTGAGCAGGAGGGAAGGTGCAGTTACAAATACAGGAACAGTCCCAGGGTTCAACATTAGTATGGAAGTCAGCCTAACAGCCCCAGGAAAATTCCAAAGTGTGGAAGGATACCGACACGTCTGGGAATGAGAAAGCTGGAGAGAAAGGTTCTTGAATTTACAGAGTTGCCTCAGTTTTGGATAAAAAACGGTCAGAAAGATCATCTTAGTTTTTTCTGTCATAAACTCCAAAGAGCAAAGGTTCCCCTCACACTGAAATAGTGGAGCTGTGTCCTCGATAACCATCAGGATGCACACACTGCCCAATCCTGCAACAGGCATAGCCCTGAGGTAATATACCGGGACATCACTAACCTCCTGTAGCTTTGTGTTCCAAGATGTGCAAATAACTGCAGCAAAACTAGAGCCCATCTCTCAACATGGTGCTGAACCACTCTGGTGGTTCTTGCACTTGTCTCTCAGGAGGTTGTGTGACAGTCACTTGATGTTGCAGGGGCTTGCTGTTCTCTCATCTCCACTGACTCCTTCTCCAGTACCTTCTCAGTCAGAGCAAAACCTCAAAAAGGCAGCTAATTAATCAGACAGCTCGTTCGGAAGCAGAGAGATCTCAGTGTCCATGTACATTGGTCCCTGAAAGTTGCCACCCAGGTTGATTGGGTTGTAAAGAAGGCATAATATGGTGTGTTAGCTTTTATTGGAAGAGGGATTGAGTTTCGGAACCATGAGGTTATGCCACAGCTGTACAAAACTCTGGTTTGGCCACACATGGAGTATTGTGCTCAGTTCTGGTCACTGCATTATAGGAAGGATGTGGAAGCTTTAGAAAGGGTGCCAGGTATGGAAGGAAGGCCTTATGAGGAAAGGCTGAGGGACTCGAGGCTGTTTTTTTGCTAGAGAGAAGAAGGTTGAGAGGTGACTTAATTGAGACATATAAGATAATCAGAGGGTTAGATAGGGTGGACAGGGAGAGCCTTTTTCCTCAGATGGTGATAGCTAGCACAAGGGGACATAGCTTTAAATTGAAGGGTGATAGATATAGGACAGATGTCAGAGGTAGGTTCTTTACTCAGAGTAGTAGGGGTGTGGAATGCCCTGCCTACAACAGGAGTAGACTCACCAACGTTAAGGACATTTAAATGGTCATTGGATAGGCATATGGATGAGAATGGAATAGTATAGGTTAGATGGGCTTCAGATTGGTTCCACAGAGCAGCACAATACTGAGGGCTGAAGGGCCTGTACTGCGCTGTAATGTTCTATGTTCCAAGAAGAATGATGTTAGTGAGATGCAAATATATAGAAATATGTTTCTTGCCATCCAACAGTGAGGTTCTGATTAATCAACATCAAGATCTGAATTTTGGATTGTTGACCAATTACATCATCTCACTTGTCATTGTTATTTCTGTATCGGAGACGAGAAAATTCTGCATGAATTTCGATTTGGGAATTCTTATCGGTGAACATTGTGCAGACCCACCCTTGGGGACCTCTCACCTGCAGCAGTGTGTTGTACTGTGTCTGGCTTTATGCTTCCCTCCCATTCTTTCTGAAGTTCCTGGTGAATGCTTGCTTCCTGGTGAGCATTATAAGCTAGTGTAGCACAGCGTACATCTTCAGAGAATTTCCAAACATGATACTGTTGAAATCTTGAAAAAGTTCCTCAGTGCGTTTTTCAAAAGACCTCTTCAATCTATCTTCAGCAAGGGGAAAGTAAATGATGTACAGTCGTACCCAAAATCCTCAGCAGCATCTTGTCATTTCCCAGAGCTCGTCATCGAGGAGATGACACTAGGGCAAACAGGAAGATACCATGCATCCTCCTTAATGAGTACTACCAGGCCATTAAAATAGAGCTCACTCATTAATGATTCTCCAGGTGGCTGTTTATATCCCAATAACTCCTTTATCTAGATGTTGTCTTCCAAGAAAGGGGACTAAACCAACACTTTAGCTTAGGGTCCCATTTTGTCCACCTCTGGGACCCTTTATTAGCTACAGCATAATGGGACAACTGGTCCCAAAGAGCCTGTTAGTGGAACAAATGTTTAGCAAGTGTTGTACAACAGACTGTAAGAGAAGATACATTAGGTTAAAGCCTGAAACACTAACTGCAGATTACTCAAGTGTAATTATAACCAAGATACTTACCTAATCAAACCTTCTCTCCAGTGACCTAACGTGTACATCAGCATCTATCAATAACATTTAATGTTTCACAATTTTACTCACTCTGACTCACTGGTTAACACAACGTTATTTCCTTCAATAGTTTGGAATACAAGGTGTCAGTGTGTTATACCCAGTGTCTCTCCTCAAGGTGGGCAAATGCTTACAGAATGAAAGAGGAAGCTCAGTAGCTGACTGTTGGGTAAGTTCTGACACCTGCCTATTCTGGGCCAGAATATTGCCTGGAGGTGACAGATATATTAATGCCACGGTTTCTGATGTGACACGTCTAACGTCATTTGATTGCAGCAGTTGGGCATTGAGGATGTGACATTGTCCTGAGGGACATCACCACCATCTATGCTGCTGAGCACTTGTTCAGTCTCATCTCTCGGGGAGCAGCCAGCTGGAACTCTGCTTTCTGATAGTCAACCCAGACAGAACTGACCAATCCAAACTGCAGCCCTTCGCACGGTCAAAGAGGCATTTTAGGCAAAAATTGTTCACACTAGTGGAGTCTGGAATATTCTCTTTCTGGTGGTCTGGAGGTCTGTACTCAAAAACAAGTTGTGACTCTGATAGAGTTGCCCTCCAGTTGCACGGCCAAATTGGCACATTTTTCAAGAATCTGCAAAATGCTGTTACTGACTTAAGAAAATAGATCTGAAAGCTGGCCTCAGGACCTCCATAAGCTGGATTTTCAGATCCAGATGGAGGAAAGAATGAGAGAGCAAACCTCTGCAATTTGTGTTTTGTTGAGAAAATACCATTTCCCTCAGTGTTTGTCAGAGCAGGGAGGCCTGGTGTTCAGCTACACCACTCCCAAGGACAGACTCATTTGCACTTGTTTCTGTAAATTGTTTACATTGTTGTGATGCAGAGATTTGGAATCCTTAAAAAGAAAGTCTAGTTGGAGGGTTCATGATCACAAAGAAGGGCTGCTGGGGGAGTTGGGAACATTCAGACAGCAACACTACAACATCATAGGATACCGGAGCAGAATTAGACAATCCAGCCCATCCAGTCTGCTCCACCTTTTGATCATGGCTAATATGTTTCTCAAATCTATTCTCCTGCCTTCTCCCCAACCCTTGATTTCCCTACTCATCGAGAACCTATCTCTGTCTTAAATGACTCAATGACTTGACTTCCACAGCCCTCTGTAGCAATGGGTTCCACAGATTCCCCCACCCTCTGGCTGAAGAAATTCCTCCCCCTCTCAGTTCTAAAAGGTCATCTCTTCACTCTGAGGCTGTGCACTGAGGTCCTAGTCTCTCCGACTTGTGGAAACGTCTTCTCAAATGTCCACTCTATCCAGGCCCCTCTGCATTCTCGAAGTTTCAATTGGACTCCCACCCCCCAATCCTTCTGAAGTCCATCCAGGGGAATAGCCTGGTGGCTCACTGCTGCCTCGCAACACCAGGGGCCCGAATTCAATTCCAGTCTCAGGAGACTCTCTGTGTGGAGTTTACACGTTCTCCCTGTGTCTGCATGGGTTTCCTCCTGGAGCTCTGGTTTCATCCCACAGAAGGGCGGCACAGTGGCACAGTGGTTAGCACTGCTGCCTCACAGCGCCAGGGACCTGGGTTCAATTCCTGACTCAGGCGACTGACTGTGTGGAGTTTGCACGTTCTCCCCGTGTCTGCGTGGGTTTCCTCCGGGTGCTCCGGTTTCCTCCCACAGTCCAAAGATGTGCGGGTCAGGTGAATTGGCCATGCTAAATTGCCCGTAGTGTTAGGTAAGGGGTATGGGTGGGTTGCGCTTCGGCGGGTCGGTGTGGACTTGTTGGGCCGAAGGGCCTGTTTCCACACTGTAAGTAATCTAATCTAAAACAAAGATGTGTTGGTTAGGTGCATTAGCCACGGGAAATTCAAGATTATAAGGGTAGCGTGGTGGGGGGGTGGTGGTGGGTTGGGTCTAAGTGAGATGCTCTTTGTAGAAGTGGTGTAGACTCAATGGGCCAAATGGCCTGATTCCTCACTGACTCTGACTCAAAACCGTGGTGGGCGGCACAGTGGCACAGTGGTTAGCACTGCTGTCTCACAACGCCTGAGACCCAGGTTCAATTCCCGACTCAGGCGACTGACTATGTGGAGTTTGCACGTTCTCCCCGTGTCTGCGTGGGTTTCCTCCGGGTGCTCCGGTTTCTTCCCACAGTCCAAAGATGTGCGGGTCAGGTGAATTGGCCACGCTAAATTGCCCGTAGTGTTAGGCAAGGGGTAAATGTAGGGGTATGGGTGGGTTGCGCTTCGGCGGGTCGGTGTGGACTTGTTGGGCTGAAGGACCTGTTTCCACACTGTAAGTAATCTAATCTAAGTACAAATCCAGAATTTTCAACCGCAATTTGTAAGACAAGCCCCTCACCTCTGGGATCATTCCTGTGAACCTCCTCTGGACACCATCCAACACCAGCACATCCTTCCGTCGATGCAGGGCCCAGAACGCATTCCAAATGCGGTCTGACCACAGTCCGATACAGCCTCAACAGTGCATCCCTGCTCTTGTATTCTAGCCCTCTTGAAATGAATGCCAACTTTGTGATTGCTTCCCTAACTGCCAACTGAACCTGCTTGCTAACCTGAAGAGAATCCTGCACCAGGAGTCCTAAATCCTTTTGTGCTTCAGATTTCCAAAGTCTTTCCCCATTTAGAAAATGGTCTATGCCCTTACTTTTCCTACCAAAGTGTATAACCTCACACTTTCCCTCATTATATTCCATCTCCATATCTTTGCCAAATTTCCCAGCTTGTCCAACTCCTACTGCAGCCTCCCTGCTTCCTTGGCACTACCTGTCCCTCCACCAACCTTGTGCCATCTGCAAAACGTAGCAACATCATCCTCAGTTCTTTTGCCCAGGTTGTTTACATACAACGTGACTATTTGTGGTCCCAACACAGACCCCTGCTGAACTCCACTAGGCACCAGCTGCATTCTGGAAAAGACCCCTTTATCCCCACCCTCTGCCTTCTGCGAATGAGCCAATCCTCTATCCATGCCAGTACCTTGCCCCTAACACCATGGGCTCTTATTGTATTTAACAGCCTCATGCATGGCACCTTGTCAAAGATTTCCTGGAAATCCAAATATTCAGATCCACTGGCACTCCTTTATCTAACTTGCTCGTTCGCACCTCAAAGAATTCTAACAAATTTGTCAGGCGTGACCTCCTCTTGACAAAGCCGTGCTGACTCAGCCCTATCTTACACGCACTCCCAAATGCCCCACAATCTCTTTAATAATGGACTCTAAATCCTACCAAGGTCAAACGAACCAACCTATCTTCTGGCTCCCTCCCTTTTTAAACAGGGTTGGGGGGGGGTTACATTAGCCATTTTCCAGTCCCAGTTCAAGGCTTCCATCCACACACAGAAACTGACACCTTCATGAGATAAAATCTTGACCTGCTGTGCTTTAACCAGCAACACATTTTCAACCTTCATGAGATAATTCGGATTAGCTCCCGCATCGTGTTATGTCCCAACCTCTCGAGATGGGCACCTCCGAGAGAATTATTCGCTTTCAGTTCCATTAATTTCTCCAACACTATTGTTTTTAATCCATTCTAATCTTCCCAGTACTGTGCTCTCTTCTCTTTCAATCATGTCTGGGCATTTATTTAACTTACTTTGTGAACTAAAGAAGTTGTTTAATTGTTTTGTCATTTCCTTGTTCACCATTATCAAAAACTTCCCCTGTATTGTTAAGTATTACAATGACTTATTGGAAAAAATTGTTCTGGAATCTTCTTCTTGAGGCTTGTTTATGTCACGACTGTGGCCAAGAGGCTGCTGTAGTGCCCTATAAAAGTGATGATTTTTCAATGACTTATCCATTCCTCCTCCACTTCCCTCAGTGTGTGTTCACAGTCAATGCACACTCAGGCTGGGTAGAATACAGCAGAACTCCCTCAGTTTGGGGGCAGACTTCAAGAAGGATTGGCGGGCTCCCCACCACCAACACCATCTCCACTCCATTCCACTTGGCAAGCTGAATTGTTAACTAATGCCACTGATGCTTCATTCCACGATGTTCCTGATCACAGGCTGGCTCACATTGAACACGAGTTGGCTACATGTGGTGAGGTGGAAGGGGACAATCATGTCAAATGGATACACCCTGTCATCAAAGTGCCAATCTCTGTTGGCTCAAAGATGGTAGGAACAGCAAATTGTTACAGGATAAAAGTATTATGGGTGCCAGCAGGAGGTAGTAGGTTATCACTGATAGGATGCTCTGTGCATGATTGATGACAGTAGTTTTTTTAATATCCTTTCCTTCAAGCTGAATGTCAGTATTTGTTACCCTTTACCCTTTCCCCTTTGAACTGAATGGCTTGTTAGATCACTTCAAAATCAACCACACGATTGTAGGTCTGCAGTCACTTTTAGGCCTGACAAAGTTTACAGATAATCCTCCTTCCCTAAAGGATAATGAAGAGCCAGGGACTTTTTGTTTCCACCTGTATTTATTTCATGGTCACCACCACTCAGTTCTAGCTTTTAATTCCAGATTTATTAATTAATTGAACTTAAATTCTCAGCAAACCTTTTCAAAAATTGTTATGGACCAGACCAAACCCTCTCAAGATATTCTGAAGATAGTTTGGACACTAATGTTTTCTTATTTTATAGGTAAATGTAAGGTGTAGCATTCCAGATGCAGTTTGATTGGTCAGACTACCGGATTTAAAGCAAAACACACTTTATTCATCCAGTGTAGTTACACTTTAACAACAAAAAGGAGGAATTAGGATAACAACTGTATTGGAAAACTTAATAGAATAATAGATATAGTAACTATTACTGATAAACTGTTCCAATCATAGTAACGTTCCATAAACACCCTTGGCAAAAGGTAAATTCAAACACAGATTGTCTCACATGCAGCTCCAGTGACAGTCAGAGAATCTTCAGCTTTTGACTATAACTGAGAGGGGCAAAAAAAGCTTCCATTTCTTCCAGACCACAATAGCAACTTCTGAAAGCTCAACTAAAGATGTTATTTTGGTGGGAATTTGACCCCACCCATTCAGGCTGCTTCTATTGTTGTAACTTTGTAACAAGTCCCCAAGGCCTCATAAGCCGTTTACTTTTTTTTTAGATTAGATTAGATTACTTACAGTGTGGAAACAGGCCCTTCGGCCCAACAAGTCCACACCGACCCGCCGAAGCACAACCCACCCATACCCCTTACCTAACACTACGGGCAATTTAGCATAGCCAATTCACCTGACCCGCACATCTTTGGACTGTGGGAGGAAACCGGAGCACCCGGAGGAAACCCACGCAGACACGGGGAGAACGTGCAAACTCCACACAGTCAGTCGCCTGAGGTGGGAATTGAACCCAGGTCCCTGGCGCTGTGAGGCAGCAGTGCTAACCACTGTGCCACCGTGCCACCGTACTTTCTTAACGCCTGCTCATTTCCTCTTGTTCATACTCTCCTTCAACAAAAACCAAGACAAAATAATTTCTGAAAGCCGCATCATTGTCTCAAAATCTACAAAATAAATAAAATATTCCACATAAGAATACTTCAATTCATAAGTGGTGACAAATTGGCTGTCCATCAGCATTCTGCATAATTTCCCAGAATCTGTCAATGACATTTACTTAATTAAAGATCAGAAATTACTTTTACCAAATGAAGTTTGAAGGTAAATTTTCATCCAAATTACATTAGAACTTTTTTTTGGTGATTAAATTACGTTTTAGTTGAAATTACTTTGCCAGCTCATGGGAATATAATCAGTGATCAATCACCATATCCAATCACCTAGGTTTCACTTTAAGATCTGGTTTGTTTAGTACCATCTTCAGCTAAGATCATAGCAAAGTATATTCCTCTTTGCAATAAAGGCCAAACTGCCAACTGTCTGCTCTGTCACTGGCTGTGTGTGCATGCTCTCATCTCACGATTCATGGGTGTTCACCAATCCTCTCTCTCCATATTAATATATTACACTAGTAGTGTGAGATTTTAATTTATTCCATAACCTTTTCCTTAGTATCATATTGAATGCTGTTTGAAATCCAAATATAGTGCACTAACTAAATTGCCTTTATCAACCCAGCTTATTACGCCGAGAGAAATTTCAGAAATCTGTCAAGGATGATTTCTCTTCCATAAAACCATGTCTGATTATGTTAGAATTTTCTAAATGTCCTGTTACTAGCGCCAAATAACAGATTGGGGCTTTTTTCCAATGATTCATGTTTAAATGAAATAATTCCTTGTTATAGAGTCATAGAGATGTTCAGCACGGAAACAGACCCTGTGCTCCAATTCATCCATACCAACCAGACATCCTAAACTAATCAAGTCCCATTTGTCAGTATTTGGCCCATATCCCCCCAAACCCTTCCTATTCACATTTCCATCCAGATGCCTTTTAATTGTTGCAATTGTACCAGCCTCCACCACTTCCTCTGGCAGCTTATTCCATACATGTACCACCCTCTGCGTGATAAGGTGCCCCTTAGGTTCCTTTTAAATTTTTCCCCTCTCACCCTAAACCTATGTCCTCTAGTTCTGGATTCCCTGACTCCAGAGAAAAGACTTTGTCTATTTATCCTAACCATGCCTCTCATGATTTGAGAAACCCCTATAAGGTCACCCCTCAGCCTCTGACGCTCCAGGGAAAACAGCCCCAGCCTGTTCAGCCTCTCCCTATAGCTCAAATCCTCCAACTCTGGCATCATCCTGGCTCATTCATAAAGTCAGGAAGTATGGGATACAGGGAGATTTGGCTACCTGGATTCAGAATTGGTTGGTTGACAGAAGGCAGAGAGGGGTTATAGATAGAAAGTATGCTACCTGTTGAGTGGGGTCCTGCAGCGGTCTGTCCTCAGGCCTCTGCTCTTTGTAGTTTTTATAAATGACTTGGATGAGGAGGCTGAGGGGTGGGTTCGTAAATTTGCAGATGACACAAAAGTTGGAGGTGCCATTGATGGTATCGTTGCAGGTTACAATACAATATAGACAGGGTGCTGAGCTGGGCTGAGAAATGGCAGATGGAGTTCAACCTGGATAAATGCAAAGTGATTCATTTTGGAAGGTCAAACTCAAATGCTGAATATAGGATTAAAGACCGGATTCTTGGCAGTGTGGAGGAACAGAGGGATCTGGGTGTGCAAGTACATAGATCCCTCAAAGTTGCTACCCAAGTGGATAAGGTTGTTAAGAAAGCATATGGTGTTTTGGCTTTCATTAACAGGGGGGATCGAGTTTAAGAGCCGCGAGGTTTTGCTACAGCTCTACAAGTTCCTGGTGAGACCACACTTGGAATATTGTGTCCAGTTCTGGTTGTCCTTCTATAGGAAAGATACAGAGGCTTTGGAGAGAGTGCAAAGAAGGTTTACCAGGATGCTGCCTGGACTGGAGGGCTTGCCTAACGCAGATAAGTTGAATAAGCTTAAACCTTTCTCTCTGGAGAGAAGGAGGAAGAGAGGTGACCTGATCGAGGTGTACAAGATAATGAGAGAAATAGATAGAGTCAGTAGCCAGAGACTTTTCCCCAGGGCAGGATTGACTGGTATGGGGGTCATAGTTTGAAGATATTAGGAGGAAGGTATTGAGGAGACGTCAGAGAGTTGTGAATGCATGGAATGCGTTACCAGCTGTGGTGGTGGGAGCAGAGTCATTAGGAACATTTAAGCGACTGTTGGACATACACATGGATAGCAGTGAGTTGAGGGATGCATAGGTTAGGTTATTTTATTTTACATTAGGATTAAACCTCGGCAAAACATCGTGGACCAAAGGGCCTGTTCTATGCTATTCTTTTCTATGTTCTAAATCTTTTCTGAACCCTTCCAGGTTTCACAACATCCTTCCTATAGCAGTGAGACCAGAATTGCACGCAATATTCTAACCAATGTCCATTACATGACTTCCCAACTCCTATACTCATACTCTGACCAATAAAGAAATGCAAAACTTGCACCCACACCTTCCCCTTCACCTCCCTCCAAGGGCCCAATGGATCCTTCCATATCCATCGCAAATTCACCTGCACCTCCACACACATCATTTACTGCATCCGCTGCACCCGATGTGGCCTCCTCTACATTGGGGAGACAGGCTGCCTACTTGCGGAACGTTTCAGGGAACACCTCTGGGACACCCGCACCAACCAACCCAACCACCCCGTGGCTCAACACTTTAACTCCCCCTCCCACTCCACCAAAGACATGCAGGTCCTTGTCCTTCTCCATTGTCAGACCCTGGCCACATGACGCTGGAGGAAGAGCGCCTCATCTTCCGCCTAGGAACCCTCCAACCACAAGGGATGAATGTAGATTTCTCCAGCTTCCTCATTTCCTCTCCCCCCACCTTATCTCAGTCCCAACCCCTGGATTCAGCACCACCCTCTTGACCTGCAATCTTCTTCCCGACCTCTCCGCCCCCAACCCCCTCTCTGGTCTATCACCCTCACCCTCACCTCCTTCCACCTATCGTATTCCCAGCACCCCTTGCCCAAACTCCTCCCCCCCCCCCACCCTACCTTTTTATCTCAGCCCAGTTGGCACACCAGCCTCATTCCTGAAAAAAGGCTTATGCCCGAAATATCGATTTTCTTGTTCCTCGGGTGCTGCCTGAGCTGCTGCGCTTTTCTAGCAACACATGTTTCAACTCTGGTCTCCAACATCTGCAGTCCTCACTTTCTCCTCTGATCAATAAAGCAATGTTTACCAAACAGCTTCCCTCATCCTATTACCTACGGCTCTACTTTCAAGGAAGTATGAACCTGTACTCCAAGGTCTCTTTGTTCAGCAGCACTCCCCAGGACCTTAAGTGTACAGGGCCTGCTCTGATTTGCTTTTCCAAAATACAGCACCTCACATTTACCTAAATTAAACTTCATCTGCCACTCCTCAGCCCTTGGGCCCATTCGATCAAGATCCTGTTGTAATGTGAGGTAACCTTCTTTGTTCTCCACAGCACCTCCAATTTTGGTGTCATGTGCAAACTTACTAATTATACCCCCTACGTTAATATCCAAATAATTTATATAAACTACAAAAAGCAGTTGGACCCAGCACCGATCCTTGTGGCACTCCACTGGTCACAGGCCTCCAGTCTGAAAGGCAACCCTCCACCACCACACTCTGTCTTCTACCTTCGAGCCAGTTCTGTATCCAACATATTCCATGTGATCAGGAATATGATTATTCCTGATGAAGAGCTCATGCTCGAAATGTAGACTCTCCTGCTCCTCGGATGCTGCCTGATCGGCTGTGCTTTTCCAGCGCCACACTCTTCAACTCTGATCTCCAGCGTCATCACTTTCTTCCATGTGATCTAACCTTGCTAACCAGTCTCTGATGAGAAACCTTGTCGAACACATTACAAGTCCATATAAATCATGTCTATCACTCTGCCCTCATCAATCCTCTTTGTTACTTCTTCAGAAAACTCAATCAAGTTTGTGAGACATAATTTCGCTCACCCAAAGCCATGTTGACTATGCCTGATCAGTCCTTGCCTTTCCAAATACATGTACATCCTGTCTCTCAAGATTCCCTCCAACAACTTGTCCACTACCGACGTCAGGCTCACTGGTCTATAGTTCCCTGGCTTGTCTTACCACCCTTCTTAAACAGTGGAACCAAGTTAGCCAACCTCTAGTCTTCCGGCACCTCACCGGTGACTATCGATGATACAAATATCTCAGCCCAGCAATCATTTCTCTAGCTTTCCACAGATTTCTAGGGTACACCTGATCAGGTCCCCGAGCAATCTATCCACCTTTGTGTATTTTTAGACATCCAGCACTTCCTTCTCTGTAATATGGACATTTTTCAAGATGGTGCTATTTATTTCATCATGTTCTCTACCTTCCATGTCCTTCTCCACAGTAAACACTGATACAAAATATTCGTTTAGTATCTCCCCATCTCCTGCAGTTCCACACACAGGCTGCCTTATTGATCTTTGAGGGGCCCTATTCTCTTCCTAGTTCCCCTTTTATCCTTAATGTATTTGTAGAATCCCTTTGGATTCTCCCTAATTCTATTTAGAGTCATAGAGATGTACAGCATGGAAACAGACTCTTTGGTCCAACCCGTCCATGCCGAACAGATATCCCAACCCAATCTAGTCCCACCTGCCAGCACCCGATCCATATCCCTCCAAACCCTTCCTATTCATATACCCATCCAAATGCCTTTTTAATGTTGCAATTGTACCAGCCTCCACCACATCCTCTGGCAGCTCATTCCATGCACATACCACCCTCTGCGTGAAAAATTTGCCCCTTAGGTCTCTTTTATATCTTTCCCCTTTCACCTTAAACCTATGCCCTCTAGTTCTAGACTCCCTGACCCCAGGGGAAAACACTTTGTCTATTTATCCTATCCATGCCCCTCATAATTTTGTAAACCTCTAGAAGGTCACCCCTCAGCCTCCGACACTCCAGGGAAAACAGCCCCAGCCTGGTCAGCCTCTCCCTGTAGCTCAAATCCTCCAACCCTGGCAACATCCTTATAAATATTTTCTGAACCCTTTCAAGTTTCACAACATCTTTCTGATAGGAAGGAGACCAGAATTGTGTGCAATATTCCAACAGTAGCCTAACCAATATCCTATATAGCCGCAACATGACCTCCCAACTCCTGTACTCAACACTTTGACCAATGAAGGAAAGCATACCAAATGCCTTCTTCACTATCCTATCTACCTGTGACTCCACTTTCAAGGAGCTATGAACCTGCACTCCAAGGTCTCTTTGTTCAGCAACACTCCCTAGGACCTTACCATTAAGTGTATAAGTCCTACTAAGATTTGCTTTCCCAAAATGCAGCACCTCGCACTTATCTGAATTAAACTCCATCTGCCACTTCTCAGCCCATTGGCCTATCTGGTCAAGATCCTGTTGTAATCTGAGGTAACCCTCTTCGCTGTCCACTACACCTCCAATTTTGGTGTCATCTGCAAACTTACTAACTGTACCTCTTATGCTCGCATCCAAATCATTTATGTAAATGACAAAAAGTAGAGGACCTAGCACCGATCTTTATGGCACTCCACTGGTCACAGGCCTCCAGTCTGAAAAACAACCCTCCACCACCACCCTCTGTCTTCTACCTTTGAGCCAGTTCTGTATCCAAATGGCTAGTTCTCCCTGTATTCCATGAGATCGAACCTTGCTAATCAGTCTCCCATGAGGAACCTTGTTGAACTGTTTGAGATGGGGATAGCCACAGGAGACTCCTGTATTACCTGTCTCCTTCTCCTACTTTTTCTGGAGGTAACCCACCTACCTGACGTATCTGTTTATCTCCCTCCCTGTAACCGCTATCCATCCCAACCCCAGTTCCTGTAAATTCCTCATTACCTCTAACTGCTGCTTCAACTGATCCATGTGATCTATTAGGATTCACAGCTGAACACAGTGGCTGCAGACATAATCCTCAGTAACATGGGAACTTTCCCTAAACTCCCACATCAGACAGGGAGAGAGCACATCACTCTACTCAAGGCCATCTTCAATCCTTCATAATCTACAGACCCAGAAAATAGCCCAGTCTTACTGCTCTAAGGATACTGCTTCATGATAGCTTAGTGTCTATGTTTTTATATTCTTAAAGTTTAATCTAGAGACAGATCTCAATAACATATAACCAAAAAAACCACTCTACTCAGTATTGTAGATTTTCCAAAAAAAACAGTAAGGTTACAGATTAAAAAATTACATAGCTGCTCCCATGCTCCAAGGCCAGCTAGGAATTTCGCTGTTAGTTTATTTTTCCGAGAATGAACTCCCAAGTCCAGAGATACTTATTAACAAACAGCAAAGGCAGTAGCTGTGCGGGTTCCAGCTGGGTCAGACAGCAGTGTAGGTTTCTTTCTCTCTGTCCCTCACTGACCATGTGGACTCTGCCTAGGTCTGCCTTCCTCCTTTTTAAAGTGCTGTTGTTTTGACCTTTTCTCCCCAAAGTTCCAAAGCAATGCAACAGATGATAAAACAGGAATTATTGCTCCTGGAATTTCAGGAAATCAGCTTGAACACCGAAAATTCTTCAGAAAAGGAGTAGCTCTTACAGCCACAATGTTTCTCCATCCTCCTCCTCGTTTTGAATAAAGTTGTTATATTTCCCTCAATCAATATCACACAAAAAAACACAGATCATACGGTCAGTACCACATTGTCCTTTGTGAGGGCTGATCTTTACAAATTGGCTACCAGTTTGTTTACATTACAACAATGCTAATCCTTCAAAAGTGGTCATTATTTCTGGAATGGAAATACAATTAAATGTGTCTAACTACAGTGTCTAGGAAGCAGACAGCACCCAGGGCTAAATACAGAAAAGTCCATCCTCGATTTTCTGTTTAAGGAAAACTCACGCAGTGAAATGAACCTCTTTTGTTGCAGTAGTAATAACAGATGATACTTAAAATGCTTTCACATATCTAGTGATGTGAAACACACCACACAAACACAAGTCATTTCATTTTCCTTTGTCTGCAATTCAGCTCAATGATAGTTTTCCAGTAGAATTATCTGGGACAACATGCTGACTATAAATTGCAGTTCCAACACAGTACCTACTTCTGTTTACTGTTGAAAAAAATTAGAGTTTGTTGAAGCTTTTTGCTGTGCACTCATCAGGCCACTTCACAAGAATACCAATTCAATGGGCACATCACCATTTATGCTTCATGAGAGGAGAGTGTTGATTGGTTCACAAGCAGACTCTGACTGGTAAAGGCAATGCTATGGAGAGTGCATCCATTAGGGTTACTTAAAAATTAATTGCCAGGCTTAGGTCAAAGGATAAAGTAGGCAGATTGATTCTAATTGGTCAGGGCATTACCCTGAGAAATGGCTGTACCTGTTGTGTTGAGCTGAAATAGATGCAGTCATGTCCACGTACGCTCTGTCTGCACACAGCAGGGCTTGGTGAACTAATAAAAGTAGTCTCTAGTTCTGGGGTGGGAATGGTGTCTAGTCAGGGTCTAGGGAGGAGTGTAAGGAGTTTGGGAAGGTATAGTTGTGGAGTGGGGAGGGGCAGGTGAGGTAAGATTGTGATTAATTTAATTGCTGCTAAGGAATTAGACAATGTTGTTGGTAGCCTGATGTTTTCTGAGTAATTATTTTATTTAGTGTCAAAGGGTCCAATTGATTGAAACGTTTGGAGGATTCCATGTATAGTGGACTTGTCCAGTTGAAAATATTAATTTCCCAGCATCTCCTTCAGACTCTGGTACAAAGGCAATTCTGTAGGGTCCCCGTGCATAACGCCAGTCTATGTTGGAATAATGTGTCTGGCCAGCAGAGAATTTCATCCTCCTATTTCTGGGGAAATGTATGTCTGTCCTGTTCTTCCTGACTGCATCCAATAGTAAATCAAATAAAACATCTTCCTGTTTATCCAACATTCATCCAGAACACTTCCAATTTACATTTCTTGACAGCACTTTAAGTAGAGTTGGGATTGACACAGAGATACAAAGCACTTGGAGTTAAAATGAACTGTTTTAATTGATTTTGAGATTCCACTGTTTCCTATGACTGACACGTTTGAGATCTCTGAATCCGACTATTTTAGAGAGTTTGAGCTGGGACCTGAAAGCTAACACGACCAAACGTGTCTAACTTTAATGTTTAAGAAATAGACAGCATCCAGAGCTAAACTCAGAAAAGTCCATCCTTGATTTTCTGTTTAAGGAGAACTCATGCAGTGAAATGAATCTCTTTTGTTACAGGAGCAACAACAGCTGATACCTGGGATTGAATGTCTAGGATTAACTGCTATCTATCATGACAGGGTTGATTAAAAAATTATTAAAAGCTACATCACACACACACACACACACACACACACACACACACACACACACACACACACACACACACACACACACACACACACACACACACACACACAGTTGTTTAAGCTGATCTTTCAAAATGTGAATTGTTCCCTTGTAAGCAAACACTCAATTTATTAGTTTTCATATAATTTCAAAATATTTACTCTCACATCCTTTTCCCTAATTATGTACTTTATTGATAAAGTTTGTGGAAGTACAATTCAAACTATTTTCAGTGGAAAAATACAAAACTTGCAACAAAACTCAACTTACCCTCAAAAGTCATGCTGCACTGTCAGGTATCTCAATACAATTATGATAGTTGTCATATTTACAACGTTAAACCATTTCAAATTGAAAACCTATGAAGTGCAATAAAAATGCATTTTTCATAGTATACTGTGTTCACTCTGAGGTGTCTCAATAGACAGTAGTTGCAAGAGTAGGCCATTCTGCCCTTCGAGCCTGCACCACCATTCATTATGATCATGGCTGATCATCCTCAATCAGTATCCTGTTCCTGCCTTATCTCCATAACCCTTGATTCCACTATCCTTGAGAGCTCTATCCAACTCTTTCTTAAATGAATCCAGAGACTGGGCCTCCACTGCTTCCTGGGGCAGAGCATTCCACACAGCCACCACTCTCTGGGTGAAGAAATTTCTCCTCATCTCTGTCCTAAATGGCCTACACCTTATTTTTAAGCTGTGTCCTCTGGTTCGGGACTCACTCATCAGCAGAAACATGTTTCCTGCCTCTAGAGTATCCAATCCTTTAATAATCTTATATGTCTCAATCAGATCCCCTCTCAGTCTTCTAAACTCAAGGGTATACAAGCCCAGTCGCTCCAATCTTTCAACATAAGATAGTCCCGCCATTCCAGGAATTGACCTCGTGAACCTACGCTACACTCCCTCAATAGCCAGAATGTCTTTCCTCAAATTTGGAGACCAAAACTGCACACAATATTCCAGGTACGGTCTCACCAGGGCCCTGTACAGCTACAGAAGAATGTCTTTGCTTCTATACTCAGTCCCTCTTGTTATGAAGGCCAGCATGCTATTAGCCTTCTTCACTACCCGCTGCACCTGCATGCTTACCTTCATTGACTGGTGTACAAGAACACCTAGATCTCTTTGTACTGCCCCTTTACCCTAACTTGACTCCATTTAGGTAGTAATCTGCCTTCCTGGTCTTGCCACCAAAGTGGATAACCATACATTTATCCACATTAAACTGCATCTGCCATGCATCTGTCCACTCACCTAACTCGTCCAGGTCACCCTGTAACCTCCTAACATCCTCCTCACATTTCACCCTGCCACCCAGCATTGTATCATCAGTAAATTTGCTAATGTTACTATTAATACCATCTTCTAGATCATTAATATATATTGTAAAAAGCTGCGGTTCCAGCACTGATCCCTGCGGTACCTCACTGGTCACTGCCTGCCATTCTGAAAGGGAGCAATTTATCACTACTCTTTGTTTCCTATCAGCCAAACAACTTTCAATCCAAATCAGTACTTTGCCCCCAATACCATGTGCCCTAATCTTGCTCACTAATCTCCTATGTGGGACTTTATCAAAGGCTTTCTGAATGTCCAGGTACACTACATCCACTGGATCTCCCTTGTCCATCTTCAGAGTTACATCCTCAAAAAATTCCAGAAGATTAGTCAAGCATGATTTTCCCTTCATAAATCCATGCTGACTCTGACCTATCCTGTTACTACTATCCAGATGTGTCGTAATCTCATCCTTTATAATAGACTCCAGCATCTTTCCCACCACTGAGGTCAGACTAACTGGTCTATAATTTCCTACTTTCTCTCTCCCACCTTTCTTAAAAAGTGGTATACCATTAGCCACCCTCCAATCCACAGGAACTGATCCCGAATCTATCGAACTCTGGAAAATAATCACCAACGCATCCACGATTTCTCGAACCACCTCCTTCAGTACCCTGGGATGTAGACCATCAGGCCCCGGGGACTTATCAACCTTCAGACCTAACAGTCTCTCCAACACCAATTCCTGGCAAATATAAATTCCCTTCAGTTCAGGTCCTTCAGCCACTGTTACCTCAGGGAGATTGCTTGTGTCTCCCCCAGTGAACACAGATCTGAAGTACCAATTCAATTCTTCTGCCATTTCTTTGTTCCCTGTAATATATTCCCCTGTTTCTGTCTTCAAGGGCCCAATTTTAGTCTTAACCATTTTTTTCTCTTTCACATACCTAAAAAAGCTTTTACTATCCTCCTTTATATTTTTGTCCAGTTTACCTTTGTACCTCATTTTTTCTCTGCGTATTTCCTTCTTAGTAATCCTCTGTTGTTCTTGAAAAGCTTCACAGTCCTCCGTTTTCCCACTTATCTTTGCGATGTTATACCTTTTCTCTTTTGACTTTATAGGAGATTCTCAGTATGATCTCACCCTGAGTGTCATACCAACCCTGCAGTGAGCTTCCAAACCCATCTTTGGTTTCCACTAAAACTATTATTTCAATAAACTTGGTGTTCCCAGAGTGCATTCCTTGTTGGGTTCTGTAGTTTATAGCTCCTCAGTATGGAACTGCTGAAAGGCCTTAGACAGTGACCTTTTCCCACTGCATCTCTGTAGCAGCTTCCCCATGCATTAGTGCAGCCCTCAGCAACTAGCCTGGGATTTTGAGGGTGCCAGTGTGTAACACTCAGTCCAGGATTACTCCATGCACTGGAAAACCGGCGAACACTGGGCAGGACAGCGAGCATTGTCTCCTGAGCCTATGGTCCTCCAGCTGTAGTTAATGTTTATCTCAGCCTGTGTCCCTCAGAGTAGCCCATGAAGCACAGAGTCCTGCTTTATGGAGCTGCTCAGATGAACTTAGACAAATGGGTGGCACGGCGGCACAGTGGTTAGCACTGCTGCCTCACAGCACCAGAGACCTGGGTTCAATTCCCGCCTCAGGCGACTGACTGTGTGGAGTTTGCACGTTCTCCCCGTGTCTGCGTGGGTTTCCTCCGGGTGCTCCGGTTTCCTCCCACAGTCCAAAGATGTGCGGGTCAGGTGAATTGGCCATGCTAAATTGCCCGTAGTGTTAGGTAAGGGGTATATTTAGGGGTATGGGTGGGTTGTGCTTCGGCGGGTCGGTGTGGACTTGTTGGGCCGAAGGGCCTGTTTCCACACTGTAGGGAGTCTAATCTAAATCTAAAAACTTTACAAAGGCAGAGAAGGCGGATGGCAGACGCTTCCCCACCACAGCTACCTCAATAAAGGGTGTGGGGGGGGGGGGGGAAGAGGGGGCAACGCTGTGGGTGTGTGCAGGAGGTACCTGGCAAGAAGGGTCTTTCTCACAGCCACTGAGCTCCACCCTGAGACTTGTTTCTGAGTCCTGGTGAAGAGGCATTCTGACAAATTACTTTGACAGTCTGCTGAAAGGACCAATCCTTTTCCTACAGGATCACTGACTATTACTGAATAGATTTGTGATTAAGGACAGTTTGCTGCAAAAGGGGCAGGTGGTATCGTATTGTTCTCCCACTGAGAGCAATTCACAGTAACATGGACACAGCTATCACAGGGACAGGTAACACCCCCCAGCTTGGAGCTCGGGTACTAACCACCTCCACACAGGCTCAGGCAGCTGCACTCAAAGTTGCCCTCAGCAGGAGGATATTGTTGGGTACATTTCCTGTCCCTCTCTGCAACATTTTGTTTATAAATACACTTCCTTTACACAAATACTTCCCTTCCACTAATTTACAACCAAGCTGAAATTCAACATGACACATTTACCACGTAGCAACTGTTCTTATCTTTTGACTCCCTTAAGAGATTAGACATTAGATTACTTACAGTGTGGAAACAGGCCCTTCGGTCCAACAAGTCCACACCGACCCGCTGAAGCGCAACCCACCCATAACCCTACATTTACCTAACACTATGGACAATTTAGCATTGCTAATTCACCTGACCCGCACATCTTTGGATTGTGGGAGGAAACCAGAGCACCCGGAGGAAACCCACACAGACACAGGGAGAACGTGCAAACTCCACACAGTCAGTCGCCTGAGGCGGGAATTGAACCCGGGTCCTGGCGCTGTGAGGCAGCAGTGCTAACCACTGTGCCACCATGCCTTCTTCTCAGGTAACAATAATTTTTGTTTCTTTCCTGAAGTAACTGCACTGAGGCCGTGTGTACACAGGACACTGGCTATAGCCAGTTAGCTCAGAGTCAGTCCTCAAATGAAGGAGATTCAAATCTCCTCCCCCTCCCAATTGGCCCGAGTTCACAAACCCCAATCAATGACCTCATAGAGAATGATGTCCACCTGGTTCTAATCACTATATTTCCAAAAGAAGTCAGATTCTCAAAAGATAAATGTCACTGCAATGTGCTAATACCGAATGCATTAAATTATTAAGAACCTTGGACACGTACAAACTGGATTGTAAAAACTTTCATCATTGCATTCCTTCTTTCAATGGAAGATAATTTCCATCGCCTGGGTCACCAACAACAGTACAATAGACCAATCACCTGAACTTACACCCTGCTGCACAAAACTGAATATTTCAGTAACAAATACAATGTTCATCCAAAGGTGACCCTTTAAACGTGATGAAAGAAAGGATCTGGCATAGTCAGAGCGTTGCCTGTTGACTCGGATTTGCCTTTGGTAACATTTCACCAGAGATACTGGATCCATTGCACTGGTGTCCTGTTACATCGTACATTGATGCTGATCTGAACAAGTAAAGTAAATTGATATCACAATGTTCAGATGGAAAACCTAAGTCAGGAAATGAAAATAAAATATTTTGGAAATGTTTAGTAGGTTAGCTTTCAACGTATGATTTTCTTTGCTTGTTACTTGCCTTACTGTATTATTGAGATGATGTTATAGCCAAGTAATGTGAAATGTAATAGTTTGATTGAACAATAGGGGTTCCACAGTGCAGTGTGGAATTGGGGCTGAGGGAGAGTGGGGACAGCATCACCTTTTTAGAAAATGGAACATGGGAGCAGGGGGTCTACAATATTCTCCAAATGCCTGAATTTCAAAAATACAACAACGTCCAAGAGCACAGCATTGGTCATTCACACTCACTGTCGGTTATTCTGCTGTTACAACATTATTGGACTTTAACTAACATTCAGTCCCAGATGAATAGAAATGTCCTTCAAATAAATATTGGGAAAATGGAAATTGCTGTTTTTGGACCCCACTCCAAATCTTTTCCTTAAATTTTAACTCCACCCATCTCCCTTGTAACAGTCTGATTCACAACCTCAGGAACATACCTGTCCTGCAATGAGCTTCCAAACTCATTTTTGGGTTCCACCAAAACTCTTATTTATACCTCAGTAATATTGCTCAACTTCACCTCTATCTCACCTCCTCCACTGCTAAAAACCCTTATTAAGGTCAGCAAAACTAAAGAGATGGTCATGGACTTCAGGAAGAAAGGAAGGACAAGGACACGCCCCTAATCAACATCAATAGAGCTGAGATGGAAACATCAGGTCCCTGGGAGTGACAATATCAACAATTTGTCCTGGACCTCCCATGTAGAGGACACAACATCTACCTGTGGAGGCTAGGGAAATTCAGCATTTCCAGAAGGACTCTCACCAATATTTACAGATACACTATTGACAGCATATTTTCTGGATACATCATGGCCTGATATAGCAATGCTCTGTCCAGGACCATAAGTAATTACAGCAAGTTGTGAACATAGCCCAGTCCATCACACAGGCTAACCTTCCATCCATTGAGGAGAAAGTGAGGTCTGCAGATGCTGGAGATCAGAGCTGAAAATGTGTTGCTGGAAAAGCGCAGCAGGTCAGGCAGCATCCAAGGAACAGGAGATTCGATGTTTCGGGCATTAGCCCAAAGCCTGAAGAAGGGCTTATGCCCGAAACGTCGAATCTCCTGTTCCTTGGATGCTTCCATCCATTGACTCCATCTATACTTCCCGCTGTATCAGGAACTTTTCACTGTACTCAGGTACATATGACAAAGTAATAAATCAAATCAAAATTATGTCTGTTATATCTGGACTTGACTACTACAACACTCTCCTGCTTGGTCTCTTACATTCTCTACTGAGTAAACACGAGATAATCTAAAACCCTGCCAACTATATTTAAACCCATGTCAAATCCCATTCCCCTTTCTCTCTTACTGACATTGACTTCTGTTGAAGAAATGGCTTGATTTTGAATTTCTTGTCATTCTTTTCAAATCCTCCTTTTTCCCACTCCTCCAATATGATGTAACTAACAGGATGATTAAAGGGGGACTGGAGGTGTGGTACACCTGGATTCCAAACTACACTCAATAACATGCCACATAAACACTGAATTAGCAAGTTAAGGGACACAAAGTTGGTGGAATATGTTAGATTCAAGGATGGCTAACAGACAGAAAACAAAGAGTTGGCATGAACAAGACACTTTCAAGTTAACAGGCTGACTTGTGGAGTATAGTGGAATTATCAAGTACAGTAGTGCCTCGACATACGAACGACCCTGTTCACGAACCAATCGGTTTCCGAACAGGATTGTACGTAAACTTTTGCTTCAATGTACGTATGCTATTCAAGGTACGAAGGTACGAACGCAAAAAGCCAGTGGTTTCATTGTCATTGTTCTGCTTTGCTACGTGCGCTTTGAATATCCAAACAATGGGAAAATTGATTCAGTTCGTGAACCGGGTTCCAGAACGGATTAAGTTCGTAAGTCGAAGCGCGACTGTATTTACATTCTACGTTCATTGCAAAGCTGAATAGACAGAGAGATATGCATTCAAGCCTACTGATGTTACAAAGCGAGGTCGAAAGGTAAAATGTGGAAGATCACAAAGACTGCAAAGAGATATAGTCCAGTAAATGAATGGGCAACAAGACGTCAGGTGGGATATAATGTGCAGATATGAGAGTTTATTTATTTTAATTGGGACAACAGAAAAGCAATGGCTAAAACTTTGGACATGTTCTGACTGCCACCAGAGTGAGAAATGCCCTTTACCTGCGATGCCTCCTACAGTCCCTCTTCCAAACATTGGCTGCTCCATCACCAAAAAGCATACACAGGGCAAGCAAAGTTGTACCCACCATGATGCCAGAGACATTGGTGATGCCCGTTCCAGGCAACAGCAAACAGCTTTGAGATTTACACCAAACATTGGATAAAACCTCGGCAGCACTTTTTGTAGCTTATTATTTGTCCTGATTCTTGCAAACATTTAATGTTATTGTTATTAACTTATTTTATATGAAATAATTTTCTTAATTTCTTTTTAACATGCAGCGACATTGTTATTTGATCATTTTCAGTGTAATTAGTTTTTCTTCTTTAAATGCAATGATTCTTAGGGAATGAAAGTAGTTGAATGACATCAGTTGACACAATGTGGTGGGTAAGGGAGGGAGGGAAAGTTGGACACATCTGGAGTGGCAGGGGAACTTAATGATTGCGTACAAGATGACAGGCTAGTAGGTTAGAGGGGGAGACATCAGGTGATAGAGTGGCAGATAGGTGAGGGGGTAGTGTGGGTCAGGCACAGTTAGGTCATTGTCAGGGGCTTGGTGTTGGGACGAAGTAGATTTTAAAGGGTAGAGATGGATGGAAGTGAGGGGAGACCAGATTGTCAGAGATAAACCATTAGCTTTATAGTTACCAAGGAATTAATGCAAGTTTTTATGCCTCTAGTGTTTCCCAGGTACCTATTCAGATAGACAATTAGGGAAACTTTGATTTTACCTCAGAGCTTGTGACTTTGATTAAGAGTTCCATGTGCTGGATAATCTTCCTGGGCAATTCCATGGTAGTGACATGCATTGAGGTATCTGCGTGGTCCTGATGGACTTTTCCAATCAATGTTCCTGCAACCAGCAGTTCATTCCCAGAGTCTCTGAAAAGCTTGAAACAGCATAAGAACAGTGCAGCACAGAAACAGGTCCTTCAGCGCCCTCCCCCCAAGACACAGGATGCCTTCCAAACTAAAAAGCTTCTGTCTCCAAGCAGTCCATACCCCTCTATTCCCTGCCTATCCCTGTACCCATCAAGATGCCTCTAAATTGGGGCTATTGTATCCACCTCCATTCCCTTCACTCAAAGCTCATTCTAAGCGCTTACCACCCTTGATGTAAAAAAACCTGCCTCTCACATCACCTTTAAACTTATGTCCCATTAATTGATATTTTTACCCTGGAATAAAGACTCAGTGACTATTCATTCTATTGCACCGCCTCTCATCATTTTGTAAACTGGTCGCCCATCATTCTTCAATGTTCAAGTAAAAACAAACCAAGTTTGTCCAATCTCTTCTCATAGCTAATACCCTCCAAACCAGGCAACATCCTGGTAAACCATTTCTGCATCCTCTCCAAAGCCTCCACATTCTTCTGACAGTGTGGCAACCAGAACTGTACACAATATTCCAAATGAGGCCAAACTAAAGTTCTGTACAGCTGCAACACAACTTGCCAATTTTTATACTCTACACACTGATCAAAGAAAGCAAGCATGCTCTATGCTTTGTTGAACAACTTATCCACTCGCGCTGAAGAACACTTGAGAATGTGTCCACTGTACTTAGACATTTTCCTTGGTCATACACTATTGCAGCTTCATACTTCAGTCGTCTCAAGTGAAAACTCAGTGAAATCTCCACTGGTTCTTCATCAATTGTTTGCAATCTGTTCCATTGGAAACTAAGACATAATCTGAAAATTGTTTACATGCCCTTGTAGCTGTCAATACTTTCATTTCGATTATTGCGTACTTTTGCTCTGTTTCCATCAAGGACTGACCTATGTTTTTCGTCTTTGGATTTTGAAAATAACTGTGCCTTATCCAGTGAACAAATCATCTGTTGCTAAAGTAGTTGATAATTCTGAGATGTAGTGAGCCAGCATGTCTGGTAAAATTAGAATTACCTTTATTTTCTCAAATGATGTCTGTACCAAAACCATCCTTTTTTTGCTTTCAGATGTTTGAAAGCCTTTAGAATTCCCTTTAGAGTTATTGTGTCATTGAATTAGCCTAAAACTGGCCCTTCGGCCAAACTTGTTCATACTAACCGGGTTTTCTGAGCTGAACTATTTCCATTTGCTTGTGTTTGGCCCATATCTATCTAAACCTTTCCTATTCATGTATCTGCCCAAATGTCTTTTAAATGTTGTAATTCCCACATTCTCTGGCAGCTCATTATGTACATGCATCACTCTCTGCGTGAAAACTTACCCCTCAGGTCCCTTTTAAATCTTACCCCTCTCACCTTAAAACATGCCCCCTAATTTTTGACTCCCTTACCCTGAGGAAAAGACCTTTGCTGTTCACTTTATCCATGTCACTCTTGGTTTTATAAATCTTTATAAGGTCACCCCTCAATCTCCTATACTCCAAAGAAAAAACCCACAACCAATAATATTGCACTGAAGACTTTTGTAGAGTCATACTGAATAGAATCATTCCCTTCAGTCCAACCAGACCAGGCCCACCATAATCCCAAAATAAACTAGTCCCCACCTGCTTGCACATGACCCATATCCCTCCAAACATTTCTTATTCATGAATTTATCCAAATGTGTTTTAAATGTTGTATCTGTACCCACATCCACCAATTCCTCTGGAAGTTCATTCCACACATGACCCACGCGCTGTGTAAAAAGGTTGCTCATGTCTTTTTAAATCTTTCTCCTATCATCTTAAAAAAATGCCCCCAGGCTTCAAATCCTCCACCTTGGGGCAAAGACACCTGTTATTCACCCCATCCATACTCCTCATGATTTCATAAACCTCTATAAGGTCACCCCTCAGCCTCCTACACTCCAGTGAGAAAATGTTCTAGCCTACCCAGCCTCTCCTTGTAACTCAAACCCTCCAATCTCAGGGATATCCTGTTAATTCGCATCTGAACCCTCTGTAGCTTAATAATATCCTTCCTATAATCGGGTGACCAGGACTAGATACAGTATCCCAGAAGAGGCCTCAACAATGTCCTATACAACCTCAACATAAATTCCCAATGTTCCAACATAACCATTTTATTTATACGTGATGCAAACTTCAAAGAATTATGTACCTTAACCCCTGGGTCTCTCTGTTCTACAACACCACCCAAGGCCCTACCATTAATTGAACCAGGTCCTGCTCATTTGTTTAACCAAAATGTAGTACTTCACATTTGTCCAAATTAAACTCTATCTGCCACTCTTCACCCAACACAAATTGACCATGAAACTGTCCAGTCTTAGTAACATCCTGGGAAATCTTTTTGTCATTCTTTCAATTTAATAACATCCTTCCTATAGCAGGGTGACCAGAATGTGCACTCTTTAAGGCAGAGAGAGATAGATTCTTGATGACCAAAGGATAAATGATTGTCGGGAAAATACAAGAACGTAGAGTTGAGGTTAAAATCAGATCAGCTTTGCTCTTACTGAATGGCAGAACAGCTTGGAAGGGCCGAATGGCCTCTTCTTGTTCTTATGTCTCAATGTTACCCATGTTTGACCTAATGGCATGGGACTTCTTGGGATTTAAGTTAATACTGAGCACTCCTAGAACAACTCCAACTGTAGATAACTGTGCTGCCACCTCTAGTGGGCCAGGGCATATCCAGGGATGGTGATGGTGGTTTGGACATTGTCTGTAAGGTACGATTCTGTAAGTGCGACTATATCAGGCTGTTGCTTGACTAGTTTATGGACCAGCTCTCCCAATTTTGGCAAAATCACCTCAGGCCCATCCAAAAGCTCCCCACCCCCCCATTCTTTATGTTCCCCATAAAGAACATTCATGAAGCTATATCTATTTACAATCTACCAACCACACTACAGAGCATTTGAGTGATGCTACTCAAATTGCATCCAGCAATCTTAGTAAAATACAATTCATAACTAAGGTTCACTGCATTATTACACAATTTCTTTCTTTATATATTGAAATACCTCCTCACACAAACTACAAAAAGTCAACAGGAAGCGATGATAACAAAGGTTCATAAGCATCATAGTTCCCATAGCAATTAGCAATCTTAGTAACAACAATTCTCCCTGCCTGTAGCTTGTCCAAACGTTAATGCCTAAAGGTGGTGAATTCCCAAGTGTTTGTTGCTAAGAAATCAGTTGGTCAGTAACAAACTCTATTACTGAGCTGAAAATGTGTTGCTGGAAAAGCGCAGCAGGTCAGGCAGCATCCAAGGAACAGGAGATTAGATGTTTCGGGCATAAGCCCTTCATCAGGAATAGACTATATTAGAATACTTCAGAACAGAAGCAAAGTGCTATGGAAGCTGGAAATCCGAATCCACAGAACAGCAAACACTGGGAACAGTCTGGATAAACTTCTTAAACCATCGGCTTGGAAAGTCACAGAACTGAAACATTACTTTTTCTATCCCCACACACTGTCAGATCCTGTATTTCAGACATTTGCTGTTCTTATCTTTGCAAATAATACCCACTGCTTTGTGATTTTTTTTGTTCACCTGTGGGATGTGGGTATTGTTGGCATTTACTGCCCATCCATAGTTGCCCTGGAGAAAGTTGTGGTGAGCATCTTGAACGGAGAGTACAGGGGTGGCATTCGTTTCCCATTTTTGGGCCAGTTTTAGCGTATTACACCCATAGGTCTTAGCAAGATTTGAGAAGATAATGTAGCTCAGGTTGAGGTTTTGGATGTAGGTTTGCTCGCTGAGCTGGCAGGTTCATTTCCAGACGTTTTGTTACCTTACTCGGTAACATCTTCAGTGGGCCTCACGTGAAGCAATGCTGAAAATTCCTGCTTTTTTATCTGTTTGGGTTTCTTTGGGTTGGTGATGACATTTCCTGTGGTGAGGTCACATCCTGTTCCTTTTCTCAGGGGGTGATAGATAGGGTTTAACTTGACATGTTTGTTGATAGAGTTCCGGTTGGAATGCCATGCTTCGAGGAATTCTCGTGCGTGTCTTTGTTTGTCTTGTCCTAGATGGAAGTGTTGTCCCAGTCGAAGTGGTGTCCTTCCTCATCCGTATGTGAGGATACTAGTGAGAGAGGGTCATGTCTTTTTGTGGCTAGTTGGTGTTCATGTATCCTGGTGGCTAGTTTTCTGCCTGTGTGTCCAATGTAGTGTTTGTTACAGTCCTTGTACAGTATTTTTTAAATGACGTTAGTTTTGTTCATTGAAAGACCCTATACAGACAAGTTAATTAGCTGCTGTTTTAGTGTGTTGGTGGGTTTGTGGGCTACCATGATGCCAAGGGCTCTGAGTGTTCTGGCAGTCATTTCAGAGATGTCTTTGATGCAGGGGAGAGTGGCTGGGGTTTCTGGACGTGTTTTATCTGCTTGTTTGGGTTTGTTGCTGAGCAGTGGTTAGCACTGCTGCCTCACAGCGCCAGAGACCTGGGTTCAATTCCCAACTCAGGCGACTGACTGTGTGGAGTTTGCACATTCTCCCTGCGTCTGTGTGGGTTTCCTCCGGGTGCTCCGGTTTCCTCCCACAGTCCAAAGATGTGCGGGTCAGGTGAATTGGCCATGCTAAATTGCCCGTAGTGTTAGGTAAGGGGTAAATGTAGGGGTCTGGGTGGGTTGCGCTTCGGCGGGTCGGTGTGGACTTGTTGGGCCGAAGGGCCTGTTTCCACACTGTAAGTAATCTAATCAAATCAAAATCAGCAGACTGTGTTCATCGAATAGCCATCCTTTTTGAATACACAGTGTAGGTGATATTCCTCTGCTATGTGTAGTTCCTCTGTGCTGCAGTGTGTGTTGTTTCATTGAAGTAATGTTCTGGTGCAGCTTCGTTTGTGGGTGTTGGGGTGATTGCTTCTGTAGTTCAATATTTGGTCCATAGGTGTTGTTTTTCTGTAGACGTTGGTTTGAAGTTCCCCATTCCCCATGTTTGCTCTACTGTGACATCCAGGAATGACAGTTTGTTGTTGTTTTCCTCCTCTTTAGTGAATTTTATGCCAGTAAGGGCATTATTGATGATCTTGAAGGTTTCCTCTAAATAGTTTAGTGATGACAAAGGTGTCATCCATGTAGTGGATCCAGAGTTTGGGTTGGATGGTTAGCAGAGCTGTTTGCTCAAGTCTCTGCATTTCCTGCCTCTGCTAAGAACTCCCTCTCACTAGTATCCTCACATACAGATGAGGAAGGACACCATTTTGACTGGGACAACACATCCATCCTAGGACAAGCCAAACAAAAACATGCATGAGAATTCTTAGAAGCATGGCAGTCCAACCCGAACTCTATCAACAAATACAGAGTTAGACCCCATCAACCACCTCCTGAGAAAAAGAACTGGAAGTGACTTCACCACAGGAAACAATATCACCACAGGAAATGACATCACCAACCCAAAGAAACCCAAACATAGAAATAGAAAGCAGGAATTTTCAGCATTGCTTTGCATGAGGCCCACTGAAGACGTTACCTAGTAAGGTTACGAAACATCTGGAAATGAACCTTTCAGCTCAGAGAGCAAACCTACATCGAGTCCAGCGGTCTTCGGTTAATGCTGTTTTTCAGTATTAAGACATTTGAAAGATTTGGTAAAGATGATTTATATTGATGAGCACAAGACCACCAAATCACTAACAGCAGTGGAGAGATTGAAGAACCCATAGGTGGGCAGATGCTGAAAAATGCAGAAGTAGCAGGATTGTTGTTATGGGTGATTTCAACTTTCCCAATATAGACTGGAACCTCTTTAATGCAGATGGTTTGGATGGAGCTGTTTTTGTCAGGTGTGTTCAGGCGGGTGTCCTTACTCAGTATGCAGACAGGCCAACGAGGGGAGAGGCCATTTTGGATTTGGTGCTCAGCAACGAGCCAGGACAGGTGTCAGATCTCATGGTGGGAGAACACTTTGGTGACAGTGATCACAACTGCCTCACATTTACCATCGCCATGGAGAGGGAAAGGAGCAGTTACCGAGAGAAGATATTTAAGCTGGGAAAAGCAAATTATGATGCTATCAGGCAGGAGTTGGGAAGACTTGGAGCAATTGCTCCACAGAAAGGGCACAACAGATATGTGAAGACTGTTTAAGAAGCAGTTGTTGCAAGTGAAGCATGAACTTGTTCCTGAGACAGGTAAGAAGGGGTAAAATTAAGGAACCTTGGATGACGGGAACAGAAGAACTTCTCGTCAAAAGGAAGAAGGCAGCTTACGTAAGGTGGAGGAAGCCAGGAGGGGGCACGAAAAAGACTTGGCAAGAAGGATTAGGGAGAACCCAAAGGCATTTTACGCATATGTGAGGAATAAGACAATGATCAGGGAGAAGGTAGAGCCGATCAGGGATAGCATTGGGAACTTGTGCGTGGAGTCTGAGCAGATGGGGAAGCCCTAAATTAGATTTTTGCTTCGGTTTTCACCAAGGAAAGGGAACTTGTTGTAAATGAAAACTTAGAGGAGCTGGGATACAGTCTTGACCAGATCAAGATTGATGAAATTAATGTGCTGGAAATTTTGGAAACCATTAAGATTGATAAGTCCCCAGGGGCCAGACCAGATTTATTCTCGGCTGCTCCAGGAACTGAGAAAGGTGGTTGCTAAGCCACTGGTGAGGATATTTGCCTCCTCACTCTCCATGGGAGTCGTACCGGAGGATTGGAGGGAGGCAAATGTTGTTCCTCTTTTAAAGAAGGGTAATAGAGACATCCCTGGCACTTACAGACCAGTCAGTCATACGCCTGTGGTCAACAATGTTTTGGAAAGAATTCTAAGGGATAGGATTTATGACTATTTGGCAAAGCATAGTGTGATTAAAGGCAGTCAGCATGGCTTTGTAAGGGGCAGGTCATGCCTCACAAATCTTATTGAGTTCTTTGAGGAGGTGTCAAGACAGGTCGGCTAAGGTCGAGCAGTGGATGTGGTGTATATAGACCTCAGCAAGGCATTTGATAAGGTTCCCCACGGTAGGCTCATTCATAAAGTCAGGAAGTATGGGATACAGGGAGATTTGGCTATCTGGATTCAGAATTGGCTGGCTGACTGAAGGCAGAGTGTGGCTGTAGTTCAAAAGTATTCTGTAGTCGTTCTGTTCGCCGAGCTGGAAGTTTTTGTTGCAAACGTTTTGTCCCCTGGCTAGGAGACATCATCAGTGCTCTGGAGCCTCCTGCGAAGCGCTTCTTTGATGTTTCTTCCGGTATTTATAGTGGTCTGTCCTTGCTGCTTCCGGTTGTCAGTTTCAGCTGTCCGCTGTAGTGGTTGGTATATTGGGTCTAGGTCGATGTGTTTGTTGATGGAGTTTGTGGATGAATGCCATGCCTCTAGGAATTCCCTGGCTGTTCTCTGTCTGGCTTGCCCTATGATAGTAGTGTTTTCCCAGTCGAATTCATGTTGCTTGTTGTCTGAGTGTGTGGCTACTAGGGATAGCTGGTCGTGTCGTTTTGTGGCTAGTTGGTGTTCATGTATGCGGATTGTTAGCTGTCTTCCTGTTTGTCCTATATAGTGTTTTGTGCAGTCCTTGCATGGTATTTTATAAACTACATTAGTTTTGCTCATGTTGGGTATTGGCTCCTTTGTTCTAGTAAGTTGTTGTCTGAGCGTGGCTGTTGGGTTGTGTGCCGTTATGAGTCCTAAGGGTCGCAGTAGTCTGGCTGTCAGTTCTGAAACGCTCCTGATGTATGGTAGTGTGGCTAGTCCTTTTGGTTGTGGCATGTCCTCGTTCCGTGGTCTATCTCTTAGGCATCTGTTGATAAAGTTGCGCGGGTATCCGTTTTTGGCGAATACTTTGTATAGGTGTTCCTCTTCCTCTTTTCACAGTTCTGGTGTTCTGCAGTGTGTTGTGGCTCTTTTGAATAGTGTCCTGATACAGCTTCGTTTGTGTGTGTTGGGGTGGTTACTTTCATAGTTTAGGACTTGGTCTGTGTGTATTGCTTTCCTGTGTACCCTTGTGGTGAATTCTCCGTT
This sequence comes from Hemiscyllium ocellatum, assembly GCF_020745735.1. NCBI lineage: Eukaryota > Metazoa > Chordata > Chondrichthyes > Orectolobiformes > Hemiscylliidae > Hemiscyllium > Hemiscyllium ocellatum. The sequence continues at coordinate 2,887,322 of NC_083404.1, read as the reverse complement.
CGGTGTTCTCTGTACTATCACATCTAGGAATGGGAGTTGGCTATCCTTTTCTACTTCTCTTGTGAATCGGATGCCTGTGAGTGTGGCGTTGATGATCCGGTGTGTTTTTTCTATTTCCGTGTTTTTGATGATCACAAATGTGTCATCGACATATCTGACCCAGAGTTTGGGTTGAATTTGTGGTAGGGCTGTATGTTCTAATCTTTGCATAACTGCCTCTGCTATGAGTCCCGGGATTGGTGATCCCATGGGTGTTCCATTGATTTGTTCGTATATCTGATTGTTGAATGTAAAGTGTGTAGTGAGGCACAAGTCCAGTAGTTTAAGTATGCCGTCTTTGTTGATAGGTTCCGCCTCCTGTTTTCTGTTATGTACGTCCAGTAGGTTGGCTATTGTTTCTCTGGCTAGGGTTTTGTCAATCGAAGTGAACAGTGCCGTCACGTCGAATGATACCATGGTTTCTTCTTTGTCTATGTGTGTATTCCTGATGGTGTCCAAGAATTCCTGTGTTGATTGTATGGAGTGTTTGGATCCGCTGACCAGGTGTTTCGTTTCTGCTGTAGTTCTTTGGCCAGTTTGTATGCTGGTGTCTCTGGTAGTGATACTATGGGTCTGAGTGGGATGTCTGGTTTGTGTACTTTGGGTAGTCCATAGAATCTGGGGGTGTTGTTGCTTTCTGGTTTCATTCTTCGTAGGTCTGCTTTGGTTATCTGTCCATTTTTTTTGTAGATTCCTTAGACTGTTATTTATTCTATTGGTGAGTTGTGGTGTGGGGTCCGAATCCTTCATTTGGTAGGTGTTGGTGTCTGCGAGTAGGTGTTGTGCTTTTTTGATGTAGTCTGATTTATCTAAGATGACTGTCATTCTGCCTTTATCTGCCGGTAGTATGATTATGTTCTTGTCATTTCTTAGTGCTTCCCTCTCCTTGGTGTTGAGGTTATGTGTTTGTCTTTTTCTTATCATCATAGGTACGACCGTTTGTCTCACTGTTTGTTGTGTCTCTTCAGTCAGTCCATTGTTCCTGAGTGTGCATTCCAGTGCTGCTAGGAAGTCTGCTGTCTTGGCGTCCCTGTGGTTGTAGTTGAGTCCCTTGGTCAGTATAGTTCTTTCCATGTCTGTGAGCTGTCTGTGGGAGAGCTTTTTAACCCAGGTGTGTGTTGTAGTGTCCTCTTTTTTGTGGGTTAGTTTGGCCAGTTTTTCTTTTAGTGCCGTTTTTTGGCGATGTGTTGTCCTGTTCTGTCCTATAGTGACAGCCTGTTCTATGGTCCGGGTCCATTCATGATTAGTGGTCTTTGAAATTAACGACTTTTGGCGTGCAATTTCTTGTTTGTATTTGTGTAATGTAGTTTATAAAATACCATGCAAGGACTGCACAAAACACTATATAGGACGAACAGGAAGACAGCTAACAATCCGCATACATGAACACTAACTAGCCACGAAACGAAACGACACGACCAGCTATCCCTAGTAGCCACACACTCAGACAACAAGCAACATGAATTCGACTGGGAAAACACTACTATCATAGGGCAAGCCAGACAGAGAACAGCCAGGGAATTCCTAGAGGCATGGCATTCATCCACAAACTCCATCAACAGACACATCGACCTGGACCCAATATACCAACCACTACAGTGGACAGCTGAAACTGACACCCGGAAGCGGCAAGGACAGACCACTATAAATGCCGGAAGAAACATCAAAGAAGCGCTTCACAGGAGGCTCCAGAGCACTGATGATGTCTCCTAGCCAGGGGACGAAACGTTTGCAACAAAAACTTCCAGCTCGGCGAACAGAACCACTACAACAAGCACCCGAGCTACAAATCTTCGCACAAACTTTGATCAAAAGTATTCTGCCTGGAGGTCAGTGTTGAGTGGGGTCCCACAGGGCTCTGATCTTGGGCCTCTGCTCTTTCTAGTTTTTATAAACGACTCGGATGAGGAGGTTGAGGGGTGGGTTAGTAAATTTGCAGATGACACAAAGGTTGGAGGTGTCATCGATAGTACAGAGGGCTACTGCAGGCTGCAGCGTGACATAGACAGGATGCAGAGCTGGGCTGAGAAATGGCAGATGGAGTTCAACCTGGATAAATGTCAAGTGTTGCATTTTGGACAGTCAAACTCAAATGCTGAATATAGAATTAAAAGACAGGATTCTTGGTAGTATGGAGGAACAAAGGGATCTAGGTGTGCAAGTACATAGATCCCTCAAAGTTGCCACCCAAGTGAATAGGGTTGTTACAAAAGCATATGGTGTTTTGGCTTTCATTAACAGGGGGGATCAAGTTTAAGAGCCGCGAGGTTTTGCTGCAGCTCTACAAGTCCCTGGTGAGACCACACTTGGAATATTGTGTCCAGTTCTGGTCTTTCTACTATAGGAAAGATACAGAGGCTTTGGAGAGGGTACAAAGAAGGTTTACCAGGATGCTGCCTGGACTGGAGGGCTTGCCTTATGAAGAAAGGTTGAACAAGCTCGGACTTTTCTCTCTGGAGAGAAGGAGGAAGAGAGGAGACCTGATCGAGGTGTACAAGGTAATGAGAGGAATGGATAGAGTCGATAGCCAGAGACATTTCCCCAGGGCAGGATTGACTGGTACGAGGAGTCATAGTTTGAAGATATTAGGAGGAAGGTATAAAGGAGATGTCAGATATGGTTCTTTATGCAGAGAGTTGTGGATGCATGGAATATGTTGCTAGCTGTGGTGGTGGAAGCAGAGTCATTAGGGACATTTAAGCCACTGCTGGACATGAACATGGATAGCAGTGAGTTGAGGGGTGCGTAATTTAAGTTACTATATTTTACATTAGGGTTAAATCTCGGCACAACATCGTGGGCCTATGAGCCTATTCTGTGCTGTACTTTTCTATGTTCTACTAGGGCATCTGTTACCTTGCTCCAGGTCTTTGCTTTGGGAAGAACAGAACCTTTAAATTGAATAGGCCTATAATTGAAGGCAGACATTATGCAGATGATTCAGCTACCTGCTTCTTTTACAATAAAATTTGCTCAAAAACTATAGCTTGGCCAATGGCACTTTCTGGGGTTTCCCTAAAGTAGTGATAACCCTGTAAATTGGATGATTGAAAAGGATCATTACTACTGAATGTTTGTCAAAACTGCACAGCCAAGCTGGTTAAAATGATGCAGTTACTGAATCCCATAAAATACACACAGAGGGGACTCTTATCAATGGCCTAACTATTTTCTTGCTCCTCGGATGCTGCCTAACCTGCTGTGCTTTTCCAGCACCACTCTAATCTTGATTTTAATATGTCACCATCCACCGGCACCATTTTGATTTACTGAAGATATTAAGATACAAGACTTAAATAAAAGTAACAACAGAGTCATCATCCTCCCTTCTTGTGCTTTGCTTAACATCAGCTAGGGATGGGAGTCACCAATGTCCCCATGTCATAGTCCGTTCCAAGATGGCCAATTTGGGTCTCCCACATTGCCGCAGCAAAAGCCCAATATCTCCAATTCTGATGCCACCAACTTCACAGTGATGCCCATTCCACAATTGTCAGCAACAGACCCAGCCACCATCACCAATTCTCAGGCACCATCTTTCACCACTGGGTGTAGCTTGCTGACATCACCTCTGCTGATGTAGCAGCCGCTGATGCCAGGTGTCATGCTCACCCCTCCACCAACATCTGATCAGAATGCTCCACCACAAATTCACACTGGCTTCAGTCGAGTCTGCTAAAGTACCTCTCTGGACTTTCCCCAAGTGTGAACGAATGTTTTAACAAGATCATGATACATAAATCCTATTGATTATACACTATTTAGATAATCATAGCAATCTCTCACCATGGGGACTCCAGAACCTTTGCCCTCTAGCCAAATCGAGGAAGGATTAACTAGTGTCTCAAAAACTTATACATTCACATGGGTAGCAAAAAACTTCAGTCTTTGTGGCCACAAAGTCAGTAACTCTGCTTCACTGAAGCATCAGAGACTATTTCTACCACCCTCAAAAACAGTCACGCTCAGTTAGTTGCAGAGTCAGACACTCCCACGCGAGCACTAATTTGTCTCTGATTCCATTCAATAGTATAATTATAGAGTTGAGTGGTATGGCACAAAGGTGGGGCTCCAGTAGCAGTTGACAATCAATTGAATAGCCAAGAATGACAGCTGCAGATTGATGCTTTCACCCCAGCTGAGATGATGTGGTATCGAATTGAAGCTCTGATCTCTCCTGTTCATTCATGCAAATTATTCCATTGTTGCTCAATTCTGAAGATGACCGTGGGTTTTATAAAACCACAAACACACATGCAATTAACTGTGACATCATTTCAAATTCTGGACTTTAAATGTTCAAATAAACGTAGAAAAGAGTAAAACAAATCTATTCCTTCTGCAATCTGTAATGGGCATTTTTCAACTACCTTGTGGGATATTTCACAACATGTATCCCAAATCCCAAAGTAAATGGAGCAAAGCTGCAGGATTTAAATCAACTTTATCATTTATGTTGCTTCTAGATTCCAGTTGCAGGAGAACGCTTACGTTCCATTTCCTCATGTTCCCCGCAGCTGCAAAAGCAAGGTCCATAGGTCGTGTTGGCTGTCTCTTGTTGGGACTAACGACATCGTCACGTAGCTGAAGATGAACTTGAAGTGAAAAGGAATGGATCAAACTGTTGTAGTCCATATTGAAATGAATGATCTAGGTAGAAATAGGAATACTTTGCTGAACTTGTTGCGTCTAAATTAAAAGGAATGTCAAGTATGATAATTCCTACATTGCTAACTGAACAACACACCAATTGGTATAAAGTCAGGTAGATTAAAAACAATAAATGTGTGGCTAACAGGGTGGTGTGGGAACATGGGACTTCAATTCACAAGGCAATGGCACCTGTACTCAGGCAAGACAGCACTGGGGTGTTGGCATGGATTTCTTTAAATGAGCTAAAATGGCCTGGTGAAGCACATTACTGAGGCTGCAGATAAGGATTTAAATTAATAAGGGTGGTGCTGTGTGAGCGGAGACTTAGAAATTTAAAAAGATTATGACTATGGAACAGTCTGACAACGTGATAAGGGTTGAGTGTGTGGTGCTGCAAAATCAGGTCAGGCAGCATCCGAGGAGCAGGAAAATCGGATGTTTCAGGCAAAATCCCTTCATTAGGAATCAGGATAAGCAGAGGTAGACAGGAAAGGCTGAAGCTGAAATGTTTGGTGGTAATGATGTCAGTCAGCAAACTCCATGGTTGGAATAGCAAACATTTTTTTAAAAGGCTTAAATGATAAATCTAGAAATGAAATGGGTGGACTGGTGGAAGAAATTTATTGATGATTTAGATCAAATCACCATTAGGAGACATGGTCACAACGTGACTAAGGTTGGCAAATAAATATTCTAGGGTACACATTTAAAATAAAAAGGTAGAATGAAACAGGAATAGCACCAAAGATAATAGCGAGAAAAGATTTTAGTTTAGATATCAGTATGGGACGTGTTTGGGAACAACGGCCAGAAAAAGCTGCTGCTGATGGTAGCAGTTTATAGGTCCTTGAATGTACTGATGGACAGAGCAGTAAACACTGAAAATTGCAACAAATGGAATCTTGTGGGAACTTCACCTTGATAGGGACTATACCAATCAAAACGACAAAAATGGTCTGGAAGATGAGCTTCTTCAAATGTTTCATAATAGCTTCCTAGATATGGCATCAATCAGGCAACATGCCAGTTAGGATTGTGCAACGTTAGTGCCTCACAAACCTTATTGAGTTCTTTGAGAAGGTGACTATGGAAGTGGATGAGGGTAAAGCAGTAGATGTTGTGTATATGGATTTTAGTAAGGCGTTCGATAAGGTTCCCCATGGTAGGCTAATGCTAAAACTTCGGAGGTATGGCATTGAGGATACATTAGAGGTTTGGATTAGGAATTGGCTGGCTGGAAGGAGACAGAGGGTAGTAGTTGATGGATTATGTTCATCTTGGAGCGCAGTTACTAGTGGTGTACCACAAGGATCTGTTTTGGGACCATTGCTTTTTGTTATCTTTATAAATGATCTAGAGGAAGGACTTGAAAGCTGGGTAAGCAAGTTTGCGGATGACACGAAAGTCGGTGGAGTTGTGGATAGTGAGGAAGGAAGTGGTAGGTTACAGCGGGATATAGATAAGTTGCAGAGCTGGGCGGAAATGTGGCAAATGGAATTCAATGTAGCTAAGTGCGAAGTCGTTCACTTTGGTAGGAATAACAAGATGATGGATTACTGGGCTAATGGTAGGCTACTTGGTAGTGTGGATGAGCAGAGGGATCTTGGTGTCTATGTACACAGATCTCTGAAAGTTGCCACCCAGGTAAATAGTGCTGTGAGGAAGGCATATGGTGTACTGGGCTTTATTGGCAGAGGAATTGAGTTCCGGAGTCCTGAGGTCATGTTGCAGTTGTATAAGACTCTGGTGCGGCCTCATCTGGAGTATTGTGTGCAGTTTTGGTCGCCATACTATAGGAAGGATGTGGAAGCTTTAGAACGAGTGCAGAGGAGGTTTACCAGGATGTTGCCTGGAATGGTAGGAAAATCTTATGAGGAAAGGCTGAGGCACTTGGGGCTGTTCTCATTGGAGAAGAGAAGGTTTAGGGGAGATCTGATAGAAGTGTATAAGATGATTAGGGGTTTAGATAGGGTAGATACTAAGAACCTTTTACCGCTAATGGAGTCAGGTGTTACTAGGGGACATAGCTTTAAATTAAGGGGTGGTAGGTATAGGACAGATGTTAGGGGTAGATTCTTCACACAGCGGGTTGAGAGTTCATGGAATGCCCTGCCCGTATCAGTGGTGAACTCTCCTTCTTTATGTTCATTTAAGCGGGCATTGGATAGGCATTTGGAAGTTATTGGGCTAGTATAGGTTAGGTAGGACTCGGTCGGCGCAACATCGAGGGCCGAAGGGCCTGTACTGCGCTGTATCCTTCTATGTTCTATGTTAACGTTAGTTAGAAATTAGTCAGTTAGTTAGAAATGATCACACAGCATTGTTAAATCCCAAACTTGGAAGAGACAAGAAACACAAACAATAATCTTAAACTTAAAAGTCTTTTACATTAGTACAAAGAAAAGAGCTAGCTAAGGTCAATTGGGTAAAAGATTTGCAAGTAAAAGTGAGACATTTAAATAAACTATTAAAATTGTCCAAAACTTTATTTCATTGAAGAACAAAGAACAAACCATCCACAATCAGTAACATTAGAGATCAGATTCCCTAGTGTGTGGCAACAGGCCCTTTGGCCCAACAAGTCCATACTGACCCTCCGAAGACAAACCCACCCAAGACCCATTTACCTCTGACTAATGCACCTAACACTATGGGCAATTTAGCATGGCCAATTCACCTGACCTTTGGACTGTGGGAGGAAACTGGAGCACCTGGAGGAAACCCATGCAGACACAGGGAGAATGTGCAAACTTCCCAGACAGTTGTCAGAGGCTGTGAGACAGTAGTGTTAACCACTGAGCCACTGTGTCGCCCCATAGAATTATACTAAATATAGGACTGAAGAGCAGTCAATTCAGACTTGGTGTCAGCTCCATGTTCCTGTCTGCTATCCCTGACTGTCTCTCCTTTATCTATTAAGATAGTCAATGATCCAATTAAATTAACTTCCAATTTTGCAAAGAACAACAATAATTAGGAACGTTTTATGAACCAATGGGCCACCAAATAATTGATAAAATCCAGAAAAATGAGAATAAACCAGCCAGGTATATTTTTTAAAAAGTGATTTTTGTAAGTTTATTAGAATAAAGAAGCTAAAGTGAATATTGGCCCCTTGAGTAAGGGAACTATTCACAAGGAGTCAAATGGCAGAAACATTGAACAGATACTTTGTGCCTATCTTCACAGTTGAAGACAAGTTATGTATCTGACAGAAGCTCATCTAAGACTAAATGTAAGAGGAAATTAAGGTAGCAAAGTATTGGAGAACTTGAAGGGTTAAAATCCAACAAATGTCCAGAAATTGATGCCCTCTATCCTAGAGTTTTAAGAGGTAGCTGTCAGGGCACTGGCTATGATTTTCCAAAATTCATTAGTTTCTAGAATGGTCTCAGTAGATTGAAACTTGGCCAAGGTAACACTGCTATTCAGAGAAATGAAGAGACAAAGTGGGACTCTAGGCCAGTTAATCTGATATCAATTGTATGGAAAGAACAATGTGAAGAATATAGTGTCAAAAAAATTCTTATAATGCAATGAAAACTCAGAGCAGATCAGAGCCAACATGACTTTACAAAAAGGAAATTGTTTGAGACACTTTGTAGCTTTTTAGAACATGCAATCAGTCAGATAATTAAAAGGGGAACCAGTCAATGTAGTATTGCAAAGACTATGTGGACGTTGACCTTTGAAGCTTTGGGAAATCTTTAAAAAAATCAACCCCTGGATTTGGAATCAACCTGTTCAGACATATTATAGACCTCTAGGAGCTGAGATACTGGGATGTACTGGCCCAGAGGTAGGCCAGGACCACTGCATCACAAGATTCCAAAGGATTGATTTATAAGCTTGGTTTAAAAATATGAACTGCCATTACTGATGTAAAGTACCATTTTGAAAAGTGAAAAAAGACCAGTAATTCAAATTAAATCAATGTCTCATTTCTGTTTAATGAAATAAACATAGGTTGAAACACAATGAAATTGTCTTCTACACAAAAGTCTTCAAATTCTCCTGGATCACTTTGGCTGGGACATCATTGGGATTGCACTCTGGATCAGATGTAGCACTTTCCATTTTATCTTATCACAGCAAGATTTCTTCCCATTGAACTGGATATTCCTAATTCTTTGAAAGATTTGAATATTTGGTTGAATATATTAAAATTCTTGAATGTTTATCTGTGTTGCCATATGTGACATATTGAGTATGCATGAGCTGAAAATGTGTTGCTGGAAAAGTGCAGCAGGTCAGGCAGCATCCAAGGAGCAAGGGCTCATGCCCGAAACATCGACTCTCCTGTTCCTTGGATGCTGCCTGACCGGCTGCGCTTTTCCAGCAACACATTTTCAGCTCTGATCTCCAGCATCTGCAGTCCTCACTTTCTCCATATTGAGTATGCATGTTTTGCTGCTAATTGACAAACCAATAGAAACCAGTAAAGTGTCAGTCTGAGTAATCTTGGTCTTCTGCCACAACATGAGATTTGTTTCATTCTGCACCAAGTGCCAATTGCTTTTAAAACTCAAGTATCTACATATGCAATTCTGGTGACGATAAAACCATTATGACAATTTCAAGGATCCATTTCAATACAAATTTCACAAGTTCAGGCTTGTCCCTGTTCTTTGGGCATTTTTTTCCCCAGATTCAATTCCTTCTTCCAGATTTGTAACGGGTTTTCACTAACAACAAATTTCCTCAATGTGGAAGTTAATAGATGAGTTTGCAAACATTATGGTTATTGACTTGAAACCAGCTCAGCTCTTCATTCTTTTTGGAGGATGCCACTTAGTCAACACGCACGGTCTGCTTTTTGATAGTTGTATATCAAAATCTCACTCCATCTTCATTACAACCTGCATCATCTACTTGATCCATCAGCTAATGTACAAGGTGATCATTGCCAAGTTTAGGCCAAAATGAGATCACCTTATAGGCTATGATCTATGATACTTGGATTTCCAAATGGCATTCACAAATATGCCTCACACAAGATAGGGGTCATGCAATTGGGGTGCTGTATTTGCAGAGAGAGAAAATTACTTAATAATCAGGAAACAAAGGAAAAGTGATAAAAAAAAAAGAGTATTTTCAAGTTAGCAGGCAGTGTCCTGTGAAGTTCTCCAATGGTCAGTGGTCTCATTATCTATGTTTGATGATGATGTGAATGTTTAGTAGATACAACTGTCTACAAGGAGGTACACTAAGATGTGATGTAGAGATTTGGATCAGTTAAGCAAGAGAGCAGCAAGGTGGCAGATGAAGAATATTGTGGTGAAATGCAGGGCCGTGCACTTTGGTCATGAGAAAAAAATGGTATGACATTTGGAAGTACCGTTGTTCAAAGGGACTTTGAGTATGCCAGCATAAGTAACACAAAAGTAGAATAGAGCTGCAGCAACCAATTGGGAAGGTAAACGGATTCTGCTAGGAAACTACTGTGCAAATATGTCAAAATACATTTCAATAAATGAGTACTTTTCACAACACTGTACAGTATAACAATATACTTTTTTTAAGTAACAATGTAATTTTTACCCCAGTGTGCATACTGGTGAGTTGCCTTTGTAGCTGAAAGGGGAAAGGATAACATTTTAATTTGAGAGTGGGTGAGAGATGCTATTGGAGACAGGCAGATGGTATAAAGTGTACGGGAGGCTACGGTGATGGAAGAAGGGTATTAGAGGTGAGGGGTGAAGCTGGAGGAACATTTCATACTTTTGTTTGTTTTAGTTTTCTAAAACAATCCTGCCTTTCTGGACACACTGCCTCAGAAACTTGTATCCTCCTCCACTCTCCTCATGCTGCCCTAAATCAGAAACGGGAGATTTGGATGGGTTTGCGAAACTACGGTCTCCCCATGTCTTTGTGGAACTGATTCAGGAACAAAAATCAAGGTTCTACTCTTTAGGAGGAACATTTTCAGAACTCCAAGTATTGGCAAGATAATAAAAATGAAAAACATTCATAGCAACTGGAAAAGTTAATATATTGAAATAAATAAACTCATTTAAGCAAGTTTTGAGACAATTTGTAGCTCAGGTTGAGGTTCTGGATGGTTCATTTCCAGACGTTTCGTCACCTTACTAGGTAACATCTTCAGTGTGCCTCCAGGCAAGGCATTGCTGATAATTCCTGCTTTGCATTCATATGTTTCGGTTGATGTCATTTCCTGTGGTGAAGTCACTGCCTGTTCTTTTTCTCAGGGGATGGTAGATGGGGTCTAACTCGATGTGTTTGTTGATAGAGTTCCAGTTGGAATGCCATGCTTCTAGGAATTCTTGTGCGTGTCTCTGTTTGGCTTGTCGTGAGATGGATGTGTTGTCCCAGGTGAAGTGGTGTCCTTCCTTATTCGTATGTGAGGATACTAGTGAGAGAGGGTCATGTCATTTTGTAGCTAGTTGATGTTCACATGGCTAGTTTTCTGCCTGCTTGTCCAATGTAGTGTTTGTTACAGTCCTTACACAGTATTTTGTAAATTATGTTAGTTTTGCTCATTGTCTGTTTAGGGTCTTTCAAGTTCATTAGCTGCTGTTTTAGTGTGTTGGGTTTGTGGGCTACCGTGATGCCAAGGGGTCGGAATAGTCTGGCAGTCATTTCCAAGATGTCTTTGATGTAGGGGAGAGTGGCTAGGGTTCCTGGATGCATTTTGGCTGCTTGTTTGGGTTTGTTGCTGACAAACCGGCAGACTGTGTGTTCAGTCAAACATTTAATAGAAAGCAGGAATTATCAGCAGTGTTTCGCCTGAGGCCCACTGAAATTATTACCTACTAGGGTGATGAAACATCTGGAAATGAACCTTCCAGCTCAGCGAACAAACCTACATCCATAAACTCATTATTGCTAGAATTTATTCTCCTTTGGACTTGGTATTCTAATCACAACTGATTCTTTTTAAAAGCAGTTAAGCATTAGATATGATTAACAATGTGAAGTGACAAACTAACATCTCATGGTGTCATAATTTTTGATTACGATAAACACACAAAGATGTGAATAAATGGTACTTGCTACCAAATTAATTTTCTACAGTTTAATGTATACTCAAATAACTCAGACTTAACAAGAAATGGTTAACATCTGAGTGCAAGGGACAAATTTCCAAAAGTGAAAATCTTAAACAACTTCACATTTCCATACAGAACAACTCCTTTTGAAAGCTGCAATACTGGATTTATTATTCACCGACTGTGGAAAAAATTGTAACTCACATCACAAGAAATACTGCATTACAATTTCAAGGCTCCTCTTCAAGCCGGTTATTGTAGGTTTTGGAAAGTATTTGCTGGAAATCAGGCTACCACTAACCAAATTTAAACTCACTGTCAGATACCAGCAGTAAAAGATAGCATTACAACACAATGGGAGTTGGGAATTCCCACCTCCCCTAAAACAGCCCTTGGCTCATCAATAGCCAACACCACCTTTGGTGCTTTGGGCTACACAACATTGCCTGCTGAGTGAGAAAGGCAGTTTAATCTGATGGATATTGATTTTAGAAGACACCCAAAAAATATATGCTGTACATTATATCAGCTTTTTTAACTGATGGAAACAGAACAGAATATAATGAAACCAGGATGCCTAATACTGAATTGGTTTAATAATAAAGCTAAATTTCATTGTATTTTTAAGTACATGTATTGTCCATTTGTAAACATTTACTTCACCAACAAAAACCAAAAAAAAAACCTTTTTCAGAATACGGTATGTGTTTCTATTGCTACTAAGCAACGCAACTAGTGAATACCAATCAGAATTTGGTTTCTCTAGACTTTTGCTTGTTCTACAGTACATGTCACTGCATATCATGGGTCACTTTTATTAAAAGCATTGTTACTACAGTTGGCAGCAATTTACATCTTATCTTACATGATAGCAGTTTTCAAAATTGTTTAAAAAAACATCACAACAAAGAAAACATACATTTACAAAGTCATGTTTGTAAACTTCAATGCTAGTAGAACTGAGGTAATGCTGTTTAGCTTTGTGGCTAAAGTAACAAAGTCCTTTCTTTAGAGAAATGTACCTGAATTTTGTTTATAACAGTGCATTACAAGAAAAAAAAAATCATGAGACAATGCAAATCAACTGTAGTTTAAGTCAGAAATTGTGGTCACCCTTTAGGTGTTTTATTGTCCAGATTTTTTTTTTAAAAAAACATTCAACAGCTGCCAAGTTATTGCTGTGCCTCTGGGGTGAGACTTTCACACTATCGTGGGGATTGTCAGTGTGGACTCTATTTACAGTCAAATCTATAGGCATGATATGTTCTACAATGACTCTTGTCCATCTGTGCTCTTCACAGCAATGTTAAATATACATCTTCATTATTCCTTTAGAAGCAGAACTGCTTCGGTCACTAACAATCACATGCCATGATTGAAGTTTGCTGCCTATCTCAAATTTACTACTGGTGAAAAACGAAAAGCAGGGCATTTGTTTCAACTTCATTGCTTAAATTCAGACACAATTTTGTACTTGATATCGCTTCTATGATAATAAATAATGCACTGCATAATACTTATGACCAAGACATCTTTGACATCTGCATAACATGACTTGGAACTTTGCTACACTATGTTACAGAGATAGCTTAAAAAACTATGTGTGGACATTTAATGAATATGTAAACAGTAGGACTACAACTTGAAGAGTTTTAAAACACTTAAGTAACTGGAAATGTAATTAATCCTCATCATCATCATCTCCCTCAACTGAGTCCAACCCTGTCGCCTGTGCCAACTCATCTTCCACAAGAGAAGAATCTGCTGCTTTACTTGGGCTTCCCATAGGATCACTGTCATCTGAATTGGCTTCGCCTTCAATAACACTGTTGTCCTCAGTTTTCCCATCTGTCTTATCCTCCTTATCATCATTTGAGCTTATTGTGCTCTGTAGTCCAGCCAGTGTATTATGAGGAAAACCAGACAAAGTCATGCCCAGACCAGGAGGAAGAAACATGGATGGGTAGAATAATCCAGGAGCCATAGTGGAAAGTAAGAATGGGTTGAAAGCAAGAGGGTTGTTGGATAGTCCAGTGTTTGAAGGAGCTGTGAAAGAACTGGAACTTGCATTATTAGAATCAACTGCAGATTCAGCACTGTTTATTTCCTTATCTTCATTTTCCTTATCATTTTCTTTATCATTTTCTGTTTTAGAGGAAATGCCACTTTCTGTTTCGCTTGGACCCGATGTTGCTGAAGTACTAGGCGTAGCAGTCAAGGGGTTACTTAACAAGCTTCCCAGTCCAAACATATTGGGTAGCCCTGCCATGCCTGGAAGCATCAGTGGTAGTAAGGAAGCAGGGTTTTTTGCATCTCCTCCTGTAGCTGTTGTAGCAAGACTTGACGGGAAGCCCATCAATCCAGCTAGCTGAAGATTCTGCAGGTTCTGTAAATTCTGCAGGCTTGCTAGATCCATACCAGCAAAGAGACTGTTCATCAGTAGTGGGTTTATTCCTGAGGCTGAAGCAGCAGCAGCAGCTGCAGCAGCTTTGGCAATCTCACTTTTAGGTCGTCTCCCTCTTCGACTTGCTCCTTCCTCTCGAACAACTGGGCCAGTGAGAACACGGTCAAACATGGACTCTGGTAGAAAACCCTGAAAAAAAAAACAACTTTTACGTAATTGCTATAATTCCTAAATTTCTCTAAACGTTCCCTGTTGAAACACAAGGAAGAACCAATGTCCGTCCTTTTTCAGCATTATTTAACAAATACTATAAACAGCAGGGACAAAAACACAAGTTCAAAAGTATTGTCACTACTCCAGGAAAGAGAATAGTCTCTCCCAGAATTTCTGAATCATATAGTGGACTTGCACAATCAATCTCATCTTTACACCGTGGTATGGATTATTTTAAGTTGACTTTCAGGCATTTCAAAGCAAATCAGTGTGTGCTATAGTTTAGTTAGAGAGAGAGAGAAAAAGGAAAGTGCAGTTATTAGCTATAACCTGACACAGTTGACTATCTACCAAATACTTGATCTGTGCTGATTGGAAACAGAGTTTTGTTTTCAGTATTCAAAGTCAAAAGACATTTTCTACAGCCTGAGAGTGAGTAAGCGTATTTATTTGTTTCGCTAATACAAATATAAGACTGGAATAGCTCCACTTACAGACTGCTTGACAACATCAGCCCAGTCAGGTGCAACAGCAAACTCAGGATTTTCTTCAAGCCACCTTGGTAGATCCTTCATTGGTGGGGCCATGGCACCACCCATCTAAACAAATTCAGGGATACAAATGATTAATACTTAATACAAAGGATTAAAAGCGTATTCCTTTCTATTACACAGACTTTTAGATTTAGGAGAGTTGAATACAAGTTATTTACATAGCGCCACTTATTGAAAGATATTTCCCTTTGACAAGTTTACCAAGAAAATTCAGCATTTCCAAATCATCGCAAACAAAATTACCTATTTCCAGTGGCTATTAATGAGGCCATGCTCCTAAACTAGCAATCACCTCTATACAGACAATAAAGAAATTATTTAAGTAATAGTAACAAGGAAAACTATACACAATAACTTTCAACCAGTCCATCATTTGGATTATCATAATGCAGCAAGCAATCCTCTCTAATAGAAACTGATATGTTTGATCACCAGGTTTTCAGTTTCAAAGACTACAATACAATTTTATAAACTTATATATATAAGACAATTCACAAAATTTACATGTGCACCCTGAAAATACAAAGCACTTTGCTTCATACTTTTAAGACCCATGATGTTACATATGTACATATTCTTTCCTTCACAACGTTAAGTCAAGTGTATGGCTAAGCCAACTAAATCAGAAATCTTAAATGTTACAATGAAATATCTGTGGAAATGCACACAGGGGAATGAACTACTTTTCATGACAAGTTCTAATAAAATATCCATTAAATCATTGCAGAGTATGAGAAACTCAAATGGCAGGTTTACCATCCCATGATAAATATAACACTGCATTTACAATTTATTCAAATGTGCCTTTAACTTACTGATCTGAAGATATTTTACATTTATACCTGCTAAAGAATTGACAAATTAAATGATGAAAAATTAAGTATATCTCATCAATTTGGTCAGTAAACAGGGGCTTTGGCTCAGAAATTACATATTCCAGTGCTAGTTCAGAACGTGTGCATCAGTGTAGCAATTAGAGTGTTTTCATTATCATAAGTTCTGTACTTTGGATGTATCACTAATCTAATTGATTATTTGATTATCCTGGCGCTTATAAAAAAAATCTGTCAGTGCTATTCAAAGAGCTGCAGAGAATTTGCCTGGTATCCCATCACAAAAATATTTACTAATACAAAAAACAGGACAAATCCAACCCTGCCAAATACTGCCCCATCAGTCTACACTCGATCATCAAGAAAGTGAGGGAAAGTCTGAGTGCAATCAAGCAGCACCTACTCAGCAAAACCTGCTCAGTGATGCCCAGTTTGGGTTCTGCCAGGGCCACTCAGCTCCTGACCTCATTACAGCCTGGTTCAACAAGGACAACACAGCTGAATTCCAGAGGGGAGGGGAGAGGGACAGCCCTCAACTTTAAGGCTGGATTCGACCGTGTAGCATCAAAGCGCCCGACCAAAACTGGAATCAATGAGTATCGGGGGCACTTGGTTGGAGTGAAGATGGCACATATGAAGATGGTCGTAGCTGTTGAAGGCCTGTCACCTCAGCTCCAGGACATCTCTGCAGGAGTTTCTCAGAGTAGCGTTTTTGGCCAAAAGATTGTCAGCTGCTTCATCAATGATCTTCCCTTCATCATAAGGTCAGACGTGAGGATATTCACTGATGATTGCACAATGTTCAGTACCATTTACGACTCCTCAGATACTGACGCTGTCCATGTTCAAATGCCATAAGAAATGGACAACATCCGAGTTTGACAGACAAGTGGCAAGTAATATTTGCACCACATAATTCTCAGGCAATTATCATTGCCAATTAGATACAATCTAACCACTGTCCCTTGACATTCAACAGTGTTAAGATCACTGAATGCCCCGTTATCAAACATCTTTGGGAGTATCATTGGCCAGAAACTCACCTGGACTTTCCATACAAACATAATGGCTACAGAAGGAGATCAGAGGTTAGGAATGTTGTGGCAAGTAACTCGCCTCCTAACTCCCCAAAGCCTAACCACCATCTAGAAGGCACAAGTCAGGAGTGTGATGGAATATTCCCCACTTGCCTAAATGGTTGCAGTTCCAACAACACTCAAGAAGCTCAAAGCCATCCAGGATAAAGCATGTGCTTGACTGGCACCACATCCACAAGTATCCATTCACTCCATCACCAGCACTCAGTAGCAGCAGTGTGTACTATGAAAAAGATTTTCAGACAAACCCATGAGATCTGTCAGATCTATCTTCCAAACCCATGGCCATTTCCATCTAGAAGGACAAAGGCAGCAGATACACGGGAGCACCACCTCCTCTAGGTTCTCCTCCAAGCCACTCAGCATTCTGACTTGGAAGCATATCGCTGTTCCTTCACTGTCACTGGGTCAGAATCCTGGAATTCCCTAACGGCATTGTGGGTCAACCTACAGCAGGTGGATTGCAGTGGTTCAAGAAGGCAGCTCATCCCCACCTTCTCAAGGGCAACTAGGGACGAGCAATAAATGCTGGCCCAGTAAGCAACGGACACATCCCACGAGTGATTTAAAAAAATGATTACCTATCCTATTGACGTTGGTCGGATCTTGTCATACACAAAGTAGCTCTCATGTTGATTGTAATAATAGACTGGTTAACATTTAACCTGTCAATTCTATACTATTTCTCTGCAAAAGCATATCGTGAAGACCAACAGCCCTTTTCTCCGTAATCCTGCAACATTTTCTTTTCACACACATTGTCACTGCACTTAAGTAGTAATTTGCTGATTACAAAGAAATTTGGCAAGTTCAGTAATAAAAATTTAACTGGCACTATACACAAAAAAGATCAGCACATCAGCGCTCATACCGTTCTCATACCTGCTTGAAAATTCAACATGCTACAAAAGAGAAGCTAATTTCAGTGCTGACAAAAGATAAATGGCTTAAGTGATTCGAGGTCAATCAGATAACCAGTTCTCCCTCTTTACATAGCTATACCTTTTTCCCATTTCTTTTATTAACAACAGGCACTCTTTCATCTCCTGTCAAAGTATTCACATCCAGTTTGTTAGGATTTCTACAGCGATGCCTTTTCTGTTTCGGTTTTTGAAATGGGGTCAACAGCACCTCACCACTCTTCTGCAAAAGAGGGAAAAAAGTCAAAAAGTTCACTTGCATCCTTTGGCTAATATACATTTAGGAAAACATTCACGGCTCTATGAATACCTAGCAAAATGGCTGTAATTTCTACAAATGCTGCCCTCACAATATACAAAGAGATTTTGGTAAATTTTCTACTTCATAGGCTTACGTGATGAGAAATTCGTAGTAGCTGCATTTTAGTGGTAACTGTTCTGTTGAAATATTGTTTACAAAACTAAAACAATGGCTCTGGAAAGGTCACAAACCATGTTTTTACACTTTGTTCCAACGGAATTATTTCCAAAAAATCTAAGCAGTTTACAATCATATGACCCAGATTCCAATTACAAGCTTGAGGATTTCCTGCTATGCTGGTCTTCAACTGCACACCTGCTCTGAATCAGAATCCTGAGGCTTGCTTCAATGAGACTGTGGTCAGTTAAATTCTTTTTAACAGCAAAAGGCCAATGGACCAAACTGAAGAAAAGTTCGAGAAGATGCAGAATATTGGGCAAGAATTTGAGCTACATAATACAGATTTTTAAAAAATCATCAAACAGAGATAGAGGAGCTGTTAGGAGACATGGAGAGATTACAAACTCCAACTTTAGAGCTGGACGAAAAAAAACACTGAAGTTTGAACTCGTGAAGTGATTAAAAAAAAATCCCACTACACCACCTTCTCATATATAACCAAAGAATATGGCAAACCTATTACAGTAAATAGCTATGTTTGAAACTAGATGAATCACAGGGCTTGAGTGAAAAACAACTTCAACTCATTAAATGGAAGCTAACAACATTAAGGGTGCATTAGTTAACTATTACTTGCCACATATGGTGCATGTGTCACAGACTGGAAAATCTAAGGATCAAACTAAACTTCCCAAAAAATTACAGATCCAATGAATAAAAACTGTGGCAAACTGAAATATATAGTATAATCTTACATGAATGCCTCAGTAATTAATCCATGTGATTGTTAGCATGGGTAAGCAACAGCTTTGCAGATTACAGCAAGCCTGGTAGTAACAACAGAATTCTACTTGCACATCTGGTGCAAACTAGTAGTTGAGAATAATATTTTTTTTATGAGTTTTGAGAAGATTTGTAGCTTAGGTTGAGGTTTGGGATGTAAGCTTGCTCAGTGAATTGCAAGATTCGTTTACAGATGTTACGTCACCATACTAGGTATAATCATCAGTGAGGCTTCAGTGAAGCAAAGGTGTTAGTGACCCGCTTTCTATTTATGTGTTTAGGTTTCCTTGTGTTGGTTATAAGATTTCCTATGGTAATGTCAGTTCTGGTGGTAATTTTCTCAGAGGGTGGTAAATGGGGTCCAAGTTGATGCGTTTGTTCAGTGTGTTCTGGATGGAATGTCATGCTTCTAGGAATTCTCGTGTGTGTCTGTTCGGCTTGTCCGAGGATGGATTTGTTGTCCCAGTCAAAGTTGTGTCCTTCCTCATCCGTATGTGAGGATACTAGTGAGTGTGGGTCATGGCTTTTTGTGGCTAGTTGATGTTCATGTATCCTGGTGGCTAGTTTTCTGCCTGTTTGTCCAATGTAGTGCTTGGTACAGTTCTTACAAGGTATTTTGTAAATGACATTCGTTTTGCTTGTTGTCTGTATGGGGTCTTTCAAGTTCATTAGCTGCTGTTTTAGTGTGTTGGTGGGTTTGAGAGCTACCATGATGTCAAATGTCAAAAAACTTCAGAAATCTGAAGAATTAAATAAGACAGACTTCCAATAAAAGTGAAGCCATATGGATCCAAACACACTAACTTCTACAGGTTACCCAAAACTGACAAACCAGGAGCCCTCCTCAGA
Source organism: Hemiscyllium ocellatum (assembly GCF_020745735.1). NCBI lineage: Eukaryota > Metazoa > Chordata > Chondrichthyes > Orectolobiformes > Hemiscylliidae > Hemiscyllium > Hemiscyllium ocellatum. The sequence goes on along the minus strand of NC_083404.1, from coordinate 2,867,546 downwards.
CCCATAGTCTCACTACCTGGAACACCAACTTACAGACTGGCCAAGGAGCTACACCAAAGACTAAAACACTTAGTAGAAGACTCACTCCATTCCATTCACTCCACCCAAGAATTCCTCAAGACGAAAGACACCAAGATAGAAGAGGATGAAATAATGGTCTCCTTTGACATAACAGCCCTAGAGTCACCCATCAACTCCAACCTCACCAAAGAAACACTGACTACACTATTAGAAGAACCAAAGACACATACACCAAACACCACCAACTTCATCACCAAGATCATCATCAAGCTAGTGGATCTATGCCTTACCACCCACATCACTTTCGATAACAAAACCTACAGACAAACCAATGGGACAGCCAGGCGATTTCCAATATCAGGATTCATAACAGAGGCAGTAATGGAGAGACGTGAAAAACAGCTCTGCCAACCATCCAGCCCAAACTTTGGGTCGGCTACGTGAATGACACCTTCGTCATCACTAAACGAAACAAATTAAAGAAAACCTTGAAGACCATCAATAATGCCCTTACTGGCATAAAATTCACTAAAGAGGAGGAAAACAACAACAAACTGCCATTCCTGGATGTCACAGTAAAGCGAACAGCCAATGGGGAAGTTCAAACCAGCGTCTACAGGAAAACAACACATACGGACCAAATACTGAACGACAGAAGTAATCACCCCAACACCCACAAACGAAGCTGCATTAAAACATTATCTCAACAAGCCAACACACACTGCAGCACAGAAGAACTACACAGAGCAGAGGAAAATCACCTATATAGCGCATTCAAAAAAAAGGGTACCCAATTAACACAGTGCACTAATTTCTCAGCAACAAACCCAAATAAGCAGACAAAATGCATCCAGAAAACCTAGCCACTCTCCCCTACAACAAAGACATCTCGGAAATGACTGCCAGACTATTCAGACCTCTTGGCATCATGGTAGCCCACAAGCCCACCAACACACTAAAACAGCAGCTCATGAACTTGAAAGACCCCATACAGGCAACTAGCAAAATTAATGTCATTCACAAAATACCTTGCAAGAACTGTACCAAGCACTACATTGGACAAACAGGCAGAAAACTAGCCACCAGGATACATGAACATCAACTAGCCACAAAAAGACATAATCCACTCTCACTAGTATCCTTACATATAGATGAGGAAGGACACCACTTCGACTGGGACCACACATCCATCCTAGGACAAGCCAAACAGAGCCACGCACGAGAATTCCTAGTAGTATTCCAACTGGAACTCTATCAATTAACACTGACTTTGACCCCATTTACCATGCTGTGAGAGAAAGAATAGGAAATGACATCACCAAGCTAAGGAAAGCTAAACACAAATAGAAAGTGGGTCACTAATACCAGTGCTTCACCGGAGGCTCACTGATGATGTTACCTAGCATGGTGACAAAACGTCTGAAAATGAACCTTCCTGCTCAGCGAGCAAACTTACACTCAGTTTATTTTTCGTTCTTGTACAAAACCTTGGTCAGACTTCATTTGGAATTGTGTTCAGTTTTAGCCTCCACACACAGTAGTGACACTGAGGCTTTGGAGAGATGAAGAACCACAAGATCAGTGGTAAATAAACAGCATGGAAGTCTGAGGCTACAGGACAATATAGACAGGCAGGTCAGGTGGATTGAACAGTGGCAAATGGAGTTAAACCTGGACAAATATAATGCTATGCATTTTAGAAGGCTTCACAAATTAAGGTAGTACACAATACAAGGTAGGACCCCAGGAAGTAGAGAAGATCAGAGGGATGCTGTTGCGCATGTCCACAGATCCTTGAAGGCAAGAGGACAACTGGATCAGGTGGGTTAAGGAGGCATGCAATACTTGCATTTATTAGCTGAGGCATTGAATACAAGAGGAGGGAATTTATCATGGAGTTGTACATAATGTTAGTTATACCATAGTTGGAATAATTTGTGCAGTTCTGGTTGCCACTAAACAGGATGCATGCGATTTCATCAGAGAGAATGCAGAGGAGATTTTTCAGGATGTTGCCTGGGCTGGAGCTATTCAGCTATGAAGAGAGAGAAGCTCAAAGCTTTTACAGTGCGGAAAGAAGCCATTTGGCCCACTGAGTCTGCACTAATCTACTGAAAAGCATCCCAACCCAGATGCAGCCCTCCATCCTATCCCCATAGCCCCACATTTATCATAGAATACCCACCTCCCTGAACACTACAGTGCAATTTAGCATGGCCAATCCACCCTAGCGTGCACATCTTTGGACTGTTGAAGGAAACTGGAGCATCCAGAGGAAACCCACACAGTCACCTGAGGCTGCAATCGAACCTGGGTCTCTGGTGTTGTGAGGCAATGCTAACCACTGAGCCACCACGCTGCTTGTGGTGTCTTCTAGTGTATTTCTGAGAATAACTCTCAAGTAACTCAAGTTAAACGAAAGAACTGCAGAAGCTGGAGATCTGAAACAAAAAAAAAATTGTTGGTGAAACTCAGCCAAACAGCAGCATCTGTGGGGAGAAAGCAGAGTCAATATTTCCAGTCCTGTGACTCTTCAAATCAGCTTACTGCAGTCGCTGCCAGGCCTGCTGAGTTTCACCAACAATTTCTATTTTTGTCTCATATAACCTGTTTGGAATAGTGGCCCTCTTCCAAACAGGAGCAAGTTTCCTCACCTACATGATAGTTAGGATCAGACTTTATGGTTAAACTACAAGTCTCCAACTAGACATGAAAATCTGCAAGCTCATCATATTTCTGATTGCAGTTGTTCATACTATAGGGCGGATGGTTCTAAACACTGTATACTATACTTTTTCTTCCCAATAATTGACAACTCACTGATATGTCAGTTGATTTACTGTGATAACTATTATAGCATCACTTTCCTATAGATAGTATATATGTTTAAAAACGGAGATAGCGGTTCCCTGGGGTGTTTTAGTTTACATGGTGTGTGTCATGTAAAGAAAAGCTTTAAAAGAATTGATGCTGCTTGAAACCTACAAATCAAATATTGTCACAGAAGTTTTTAAAAAAAAGAGATTTGGATTAGGTTTCAGAACTTCCTCTAAATGAATGAAACAAAAAGATAATTACCTATTTCCAGAGATTCTGAATGCTATTCTGAGAATAAGGATAACATATTTCTGTCTAACTTTATTTCCTGTTCTTCAAGAACCCTAAAAACAATATTTCTCCTTAATGGCACCAGTGGTCATAAAAACACAATTAAATACTTTACAAAAGATCGAAGGTAGTAGTGAAAAGTTGTGTGTGGAATCTGAGGACATAGAGGAAGCGTTTAATGAATACTTTTCATTAGTATTCACATGGGAAAAGGGCAATGTTAGTGAGAATACAGAGACACAGGCTACAAGATTAGATGGGATTGAGGTTCTAGCAACTTTGGAAGAGCTGAAAATAGATAAGAACCCGGGTCTGAGTGGGATTTACCTTCGAATTCTCTGGGAAGGAGGAGATTTGGCTTCAAAGTTTATGTCATCATTGTCGACAGGACTACTGCCAGAAGACAGGAGGATAGCAAATGTTGTTCCCTTGTTTAAAAAAGGGATTCGGGACAACCCTTGTAATTATAGGCCAGTGAGCCTTACTTCAGTTGAGGGTAAGTTGTTGCAAAAGGTTATAAGAGATAGGATTTATAATCATCTGGAAAAGATGAATTTGATTAAGGATAATCAGAGTTTGGAAAAGGGTAGGTCGTGCCTCACTAAACTTATTAAGTTCTTTGAGGAGGTGACCAAACAAGTGGATGAGGGTTAAGCGGTTGATGTGATGTTTATGGATTTCAGAAAGGCATTTGGTAAGGTTCCCCACGGTAAGCTAATGAACAAAATACGGGGTTTTGGTATCAAAGGTGATTTAGTGGTTTGGATCAGAAATTAGCTAGCTGAAAGAAGACCGAGGGTGGTGGTTGATGGGAAATATTCATCAGAGTTCAGCTACCAGTGGTGTGCCGCAAGGATCTGTTTTGGGGCCACTGCTGTTTGTCATTTTTATAAATGACCTGGATGTGGGAGTAGAAGGATGGGTTAGTAAATTTGCAGATGACATTAAGGTAGGCAGAGTTGTGAATAGTGCCAAAGGATGTTGCGGGTTACAGAGGGACATAGATAAGATGCAGAGCTGGGCTGAGAAGTGGCAAATGGAGTTTAATCCAGAAAAGTATGATATAGTTCACTTTGGAAGAAATAAAGAGAATGCACAGTATTGGGCTAATGGTAAAATCCTTGGCACTGTAGATGAACAGAGAGATCTTGGTGGCCTGGTTCATAAATCCCTGAAAGTTGCCACCCAGATTGATAGGGCTGTTGAGAAGGCATACGGTGTTGTTGGTTGGGGATTGAGTTTCAGAGCCACAAGGTCATGCTTTAGCTGTACAAGACACTGGTAAGGCCGCACCTGGAGTATTACGTGCAGTTCTGGTCACCGCATTATAGGAAGGATGTGGAACCTTTGGAAAGGGTTCAGAGGAGATTTACTCGGATGTTGCCTGGTATGGAGGGAAGGTCTTATGAGGAAAGACAGGGAACCAAGGCTGTTTTTTGTTGGAGAGGAGGAGGTTGAGAGGTTACTTAATCGAGACATACAAGATAATTGGAGGGATAGATAGGGTGGATAGTGAGAGTCTTTTTCCTCGGATGGTGAAGGCTAACATGAGGTGACATTAGCTTTAAATTGAGGGGTGATAGATTTAGGACAGATATTAGGAAGAGTTTCTTCAGTCAGTAGTCGTGGTGTGGAAGAGCCTGCCTTAAACAGTAGTATACTCACTGACGTTAAGATCATTTAAATGGTCATTGGACATACATATGGATAATAATGGAACCTTGTAGGTTACATGGGCATCAGATTATTTTCACAGGTCAGCGCAACATCGAGGGCTGAAAGGCCTGTACTGTGCTGTAACATTCTATGTTCTTAAAATAAAATACTGAAAACTGGATAAACCTGGAAGCAATCTATAAGCTTGGGAGACCGTCATTTAGAACAAAAGTTGCAAGTGTAAGATGGATGTCAATTTCAATGGTAAATAGATATTATTGTATCGTGTAAATATGTACTTGCTGTACTTACTGGTACATAACTAGGCATGTCTACAGTGTAAGCTGGATGAACTTTTAGCCATTCCACCAAATCCTTATTCTTAGGCGCTTCTTCTCCCACCAGTCTGGTCCCATCTTCTAAATTAATAACAGGGATGTGCACCTCTGGGTCCAATTGACCAGGAGATGGAATGTTTCTTGGTTGTGACGCTGACTGCACGCTCTCATCAAAAGCTTTGGTCAGTTCCGCATCATCCTGAAAACCAAAATGCATTATTAATAAGGCGAACAGTTAATTATTTCCAGATAAATACCAATATCATCAGGAAATCATAGGAAAACCCAAGACATGTACATAAGCAAAGAAAATACTTTCATTCTTATACTTCCATGCACTAATGTCCCATTTTCAGAATGTCAAAGGTATTGTTATCTTATCATTTCTACATGACACATCCAACAAAATATAGGGCTTTAGTTTAGATAAATTCTCAATTCTCTTGTTAACAGTCTTCTCAGGTGAATGGAATTTAGATTCATTTGACTGAGTTTTCCAAGGAAGTAATCTCTCGTGGATTGCTACCCTGCTCCTTTTAATGAGCTGCGAAAAGGGTCCACATTTCAAACAGATTCCAAACAGAGCTCCTTCAGAAATGAAAAGTTGTACTTCTATTCTGACAATTGCCTCAGTGCAGAACTGCTCAGGGAGGACAGATCATGCTCTCTTTTACACAGCACTCTGCTGTGATATCCTGAAATGTAAGCCCGGTATTTCAGACAGCCAATTTAACAGCAGCTGAGAGAGGTTAGAATACTAGGAGGGTAAGGTGCTAGGCGGGCGGGTGGGGAGGTTAGGATGCCAGTAGGATGCTGGGAGGTGGGGAAAGAAGAAGGTCAGCGCATGGAGAAGCTCTGAAGAAGGATCGCTGGACCCGAAATGTTAACTCTAAATTCTCTTCACTAATGCTGCCAGACCTGCTGAAGTATTTTATAGTTACACAGGAGAAGTTCAACTATTTGCTTAACTGTAGCAGAACTCAATTTTCTAATTTAAATGGTTACTTCTGGAGGGTTCCAGGTAGAGAGACTTACCCAGTGGCATCTTTAATTTTCTTTCGGACTATACTATAATGGGGATTTCACAGGGTGCCCACACACAATTCCCATCTGTTTGACAAATACAACCAACTGGCCATCAGAAAATTCAAGCTATTGAATCAATACCATGAATGCTGTTGCATCTGTGCAAATTAAATTACATTGTAATTCAGGACGCTACTGAGCACACCACACTCATGGTATGAGGTGCAAACTCCATCAGAGAAACACATCTAACACAAGCCTAACTTGACAAAACAGAAATGCTTATGTTACTGCACTCCTCCCAACTTGTAGACTAATCATTGCAAATCCTACCCTAAATGTTTGGGAATTTGAATTGTTTCAAAACAAAATCTGGAAGAAAAAAAAAGTAGACCAATAAGTGATAACAAAACTGTCCTAAATCCCAACAACTGGGTCTGAGATGCATGCAATTCAGTGCCATAACAATGTGGCTGATTTTTAGATTAGATTAGATTCCCTACAGTGTGGAAACAGGGCCTTTGGCCCAACAAGTCCACACCGACCCGCCGAAGAGTTACTCACCCAGTCCCATTTCCATCTGACTAATGCACATAAGACGACAGGTAATTTAGCATGCCCTGTGGGAGGAAACCGAAGCACCCAGAGGAAACCCACGCGGACAACGTGCAAACTCCATATGGAGAGTCGCCCGAGACTGGAACAGAATCTGGGTCCCTGGTGCTATGAAGCAGTGGTGCTAACCACTGGTCCACCGTGCTGCCCAAAGTTTTAGCTCCCGTTTATACACTTAGCAGCTCACTTAGCTGTGAGAGAATGCAGTTATTTCTCAGGCAATAAAATGACAGCCTTTCTAGCAACACTGAGATCCCAAAATTAATTTGGAAGACAATGCATTCTTAGTTCACCAGCTAACTCAGTATATGTTTTGTTAGTACTGTTCAAAATAAGAAAGTTAAACAGTCATTCTGCATAGTTTAACAAAAGCTTGCTGACTGTTTTAATACCATCTGAAGTTCAATTTACACGGTTTCAATTTTGTTTGGTTTGTTCCCGCAGTAAACTTTGTTTTGAAATACCACAGAAAACAGGAGGGGGTTGTGTCCAATCCACCATTTCACATGGCGGATACTCCATTTCAAACCCATACACCCACTTTCTCCTTGTACCCTTGACACCTTTAACTTCCAAAAAATATCAATTTCTTTGTTAAATATAAACACAATAGCTTGGCTACCACAGCCTTCTGTGGTAGAGAATACCACTGATTCCCATCTCAGTCTGAAATGGGATTATTCTGATGTCCACAGCCACAAGAAACATCATCCTTGCATCCAGCCCTGTCAGAATTTTAAATGTTTTGATAAGATCTCCTATCATTCATCCAAACTCCAGCAAAGAGGCCAACTCAACCGAATCTATCATGAGGGTTGAGAATTTGGGAGGCAGGGTTAGTACTTTTGCAGGTTACACAGAAATTGGTGCCTTGTCGATTGTGAAGATGATTATCTAAGACTACCGAGGGATCTTAATCAATTGGGCCAATGGGCTGAGAAACAACAGATGGAGTTTAATTTGGATAAATGCAAGATGTTGAATTTTGGTAAAACAAGCAAGGGCAGGTCTTGTACAGTCAATGGTAGGGCTCTGGATAGTGTATTTAACAAAGACCCTGAGGGGTTCAGGTTGATAATTCTTTGAAAGTTGTGTCACAGGTAGACCGGGTGGTTAAGAAGGCATTTAAGCATGCTTACCTTTATTCTGCAGACCACTGAGTATAGGAATTGGGATATCATGTTGAGGTTGTACAGGACATTAATGAGGCCACTTTTGGAGTACAGTGTACAATTCTGGTTACTCTGGTCTAGGAAAAATGTCATTAAATTGGAGGCAGTTCAGAAATGATTTATTAGGATGTTGTTGGGACTGCAGGGTTTGAGTTGAAATGAGAGGATGAATAGATTGGGACTTATTCACTGGAGCAGATGAAGTCGAGGGGGTCACTTTATAGAGGTTTATAAAATCATGAGGGCCATTGATAGGGTGAATAACAAAAGGTCTTTTTCCTAGGGTTGGGGGGAGTTTAAAACCTAGGGGGCGTATTTTTAAGGTGAGGGAGGAAGATTTAAAGGGACCTGAAGGGCAATATTTTGACACAGAGGGTGGTTCATATGTGGAGTGAACTGCCAAAATAAAAAGGTAGATACAGGTACAATTACAACATTTAAAATACATTTGGACAGGTACATGGATAGGAATGATTTGGTGGGATATGGGTCAAAAGCAGGCATGTGAAACAGCTTTATATTGGGTATCTTGGTGGACATGGACGAGTTGAACCGAAGAGTCTGCTTCCCTGCTGTATGACTATGACACTACAACTGAAATGGACTAGCCATATAAATGCTGTGGCTACAAGGGCTAGTCAGAGGTTAGGAATCCTACAATAGCTAATTCTCCTGCTGACTCTCTAAAGTTGATCCCATTCTATCTTCTCTACAAAGCACAAGTCAGGAATATATTGGAATACTCCCCATTAGCCTGTTGGAGCACAGCTCCAATAAGATGATCCCCAGTTATGGAGGGACTGTCTTATAAACAAACACTAAACAAGCTGTGACTTACTCACTGGAGTTCAGACGAGTGAGAGGCAATCTCATTGAAACACAACTTGGTGTCTGATGGGGAAACGCTGAGAGGGTATTTCCTCTTGTGGGAGAGTCTAGGACCAGACAGCACAGTCTCAGAATAAAGGGACACCCATTTAAGACTGAGATGAGGAGGAATTTCTTCTCTCAGGGTTCTCTCTCTTTGGAACTCCTTGCGACAGACAGCTGTGGGGCCAGAGTCCTTGGGTATATGCAAGCCCAAGGTAGATTGATTCCTCCGACTGATTGAAAATCTAAGGTTACAGGGACAAAGCAGGATAGTGAACATGAGAAGTATCAGGTTAGACCCGATCCTATTGAATGGTGGAGCAGACCCAAGGAGGCTGAATGGCCTACTCCTTTTCCTATTTCTAATGGTCTAAATGCTCAAGAAAGTTGACACCTTCCAGGACAAAGTAGATGTGGTACCACATTGGCAAACACACCCTTCATCACCAATGCTCAGTAGCACAGTGTGCACCATCTACAAGATGCCTGGCAGAAATTCATCAAACCTCCTTTAGACACCACCTTCCAAAGCCACGACCATTTCCATCTAGAAGCACAAGGGCAGCAGAACACCAGCACCTGCAGGACCCCCTCCAAGCCACTCACCACCTTGACTCAAATACATTGCCATGCCTTCAGAGTTTCTGGGTCAAGATCCCGAAAACCTCCCCAAAAGCATGGTGGGTCAACCCACAGCACATGGACTGCAGAAAGTCAAAGCAGCTCACCCTCACCTTCTCAAGAGCAACTAGGGACTGGTACACAACCCCTTTATCCAAAAAGCTCCAAAATCTGAAGTTTTGCTGGGACGTTTTTTTTCTCCATAACAAGGTTGTTCTGCGTGTAAACAGTTAACCCAACTCCACACACTCTCTCGAGCCACATCACTCAGGTGTGACATGGGGATGTGGCCCAGCACTGGCAGGCGTCAATTCTGTCTCAGGGCTCGTAGTACTCACAGGTGCGTCCACTGTTTGGTAAGATTTTTAAAATTTCACCATTAAACTGTCACTTATTATGAAATCCGAAAAATTCCAAATTCCGAAAGCCAGCTGGTCTTGAGGGTTTCGGATAAAGGGTTGTGTACCCGTATTGGCAATAAATGCTGGCTCAGCCAGACAGATGGCCACAACCCATAAATGAATTTTTAAAAATTGTAACATGTTTTTTGGCAATTAAGACCACTTATAAAACCATTGCTCAGACTACTGGCTCCTAACAAAACAGGCAAATTGCCTCAAAACCCCACTGCATTTTAAGTATCATAATTGGCAAATTATTGGATGTATTTGGACTTTTATTTTCATATCTCTTGTACTAAGTCTTCCTGGTGCGTCCTTAAGTTAAAGTACGTACAAAGGAATGTCATACAGTTGAGTAGTGAGTCATACTACGCATGTGATAATATTCTTTATGGACTGGAGTGCACACTCTTGTTAACTGGGTCCAGTCATGCTCCACCACAAATATCTGCAGCTAAACTAAGATTGCACTGCTGTACAAGATTGAGGAAGCACCAAAATATAAAAAGGTGTTTTTTTTCAAAAGAGACTTTAAATCAAAGTACTCTTGAAAAACAAGTTTTTTTTTCATTTTCCTGAACTGTTAAAATCCAAAATCATATAGACTGCTGAGAGAATGCAGTGTGGTTTACAATTTATTATAAAAAAATGATCTAATCTAGTTTCATTGCCAATCTAGCACTGACTCCTCAATCACGCACTACTATTCTCTAATAATTTAGCCTCATATTGTGATATTCTCAAAAGTATTCAAAACATTACTCAAAGAATCCAGAACACTGTCACACCTGATCAGAAAATACCCTTACGTTTAGTATCTTTTTTATTTCAGCAATCTAACATTGCTGCACACGAGAGCACAGGGATTTAGAAAATATCGTATGATATATTCAGCAGTCTGTTTACAAATAATGCAAACATTCTGGCTTGTACAATATACAATTAAGTACTGTAGAGTGCACCAATTAATTGGAAAGTGAAAAAAATAAATAAATTACAAAGGATGATGGTAGAATATTAAAGTTTTTAGTCACTTCCTTTTCAGCTGCCTGATATGAGTATCACTACTACGTTGACAGTGCTGTGATGTGCAGTAGAACTGATACTGTTTGTTAACCTTCCTCTCCCCCTCAGCTATTATTCAAGTGCTCTTTGAAAAGCAACACTCCAAAGATTTGTTTTAGTGTATGCCCATTTCCCTTCCACAAGCTTTGCCATTGCAAAACTCATAAGAATGAAAATACTGTGCAATCCTAAAAACCCATTAAAACAAAAAAGGCAAATCAGATTTCATTGCTGAAAAGCAGTTATACTCCAGATGATGAGGTGTATAGATATTATTTAAAAAAAGCAAATCTTTTAAAGCCACCCGAACATGCAGCAGATGCCAAAACATTAAGTACATTTAAGGAGGAAACCGGTTTTTAAATAGAAACAGATTGAAGGGTTATGGAGAGCAGGCAGCAAAGTGGAGTTGAGGCTGAGATGGGATCAGCCATGAGTATAGCCAATGGAGGAGCAGATCGAGGGGTTGAATGGCCACCTCCTGCTCCCAGCTTTTATGTTACATTAAATTGTTACTTACAGCACTTAATGATGTCCGTTTGTTATTCATAAATAGAAGATCAAGTCCCTCAACATTTTTCCTTCTTCCTCTTCTCCTTTTTATTGGCATTTCCCCATCAACTAATGAACCATTTATCATAAGTCCAGTTGGTGCTCGTGAAAGGCCAGCTTGCAGCATTTCAATGTGGGCTTTATAGGCATCAGATACTGGCACAGAGGCATTCGGCAAAACATACTTGGAATTAACAGCAAGGTTACTGACTGAGGTAGAACTTTTGGCCTCTCTGGAGGCTTTTGATAAGTCCACAGCTCTCTCCTGTCCACTATCCGAGGCTGCTTGAGACTCGCGAAGCTGAGCTACCATCTCCATTAGGTTTCTTCTCCTCGCAGCTCGCTCAGCTTCTATTTCAATCTTCTTACGCCGTCTCCTACGTTGCCTTGGAACTGACAGGTTCAATGCATCATCCTGCAGTGGGGGAGAAATACATTAGTTTTGGATTCTACAAACAAAACTCTTGCCATTCAATGCAGATTTGTCTCTGTCACTTTAAGTTAATAAGTCCAAGAAAATATTTGCAAGGAAAACTTTTAGCAACAAACCTCCTCTTTCGGAAAGGATGAATGGGAGCAAAGAATCTTGACACCAAACTGCACGTGGAAGTAGTACAATCTAACATTTACAACAGAGAACAATGGGATCTTTCTACTTTCAAGTCATTAAATTGGCATCCTCATAACACAACCATCACTGTCCCTCAATAAAGCATGCTAGAGTGATAACATAAACACAGGAATTGAAAGAAATAAATGACTTTAGAGCCAATAAAGCCATTCTTTCCCAAATTGCCCAAATCTATAGTTGAGTTATTGCTTTTGCTCTGCTTCTTGCATTGCTTTCTGTTCATGACCAAAAGGACCTGGGGGCTTTGGAGCTGATACAGAAATGTTACCAGGAACTTTGCCTGGTTTGGAAGATATTAGCCATGAGGAGAGACTGGACAACCCAGTGTTTTTTTTACTTGAATAATGAAGGATGAGAGGTGACCTGATAGAAGTTTTGAAAATTATGAGAAGCATGGATAGTGTGAATAGTCAGTGTCTTTTTCCAGGGTAGCAATGTCACACAGTAGGTATAGTGTAAAAAGGTAGGTTTAAAGGAGATGATGAGAGGTGAGTCTTTTACAAAGAGGATTGTGCACTGGAGGGGGAGATGGATACATTAGTAACATTTAAAAGGTACCTTGACAGATAAGTGAATAGGTGGGAATAGAGGAATGTGGATCAATACAGGTAAAAGGTTTCAATTTAGAAAGGCACCATATGACAGTGCATTATGGGGTGAAGAGTCTGTTCTTGTGCTATGCTGTTCTTTGGTAATTTTGTGTTGACACTTAAATCATGTCTTCATTTGCACTGGGAACACTAAGATTTGTGCAAACCACCAGGAGGAGTGCTGGAACAATTTTGTTTGGTCTGCCTTAGCTCCCGAGGTTTCAGCAAACAGAAACGGCAATGCCCTAATTCTGGGCTTGGCAATTATCATAAACATTACTTTAGGGAATAATAATAAAATACATCATTTAAAATCAAGTACTTCAAAATGGGGACTGAAATACACATGCATGTTCTGGCCCAATTATTCCTGTCCTCTAACCTTGTACATTGAAGATGGTACCTGATTTTGTCCACACAGCTAACATCATGGGAGACAGTCTAGAATTTAGCATGAACATGCAAAATGCTGTAACATCCGTTTTGCATAAAATGTTTAAAAATGCCAAAACTCAATGTTAACTTCTCAAAAGGGTACTAAATGTACATTTTGTACTTTCTTTAGACATGAATGTGTAAAACTGCTAAGAACGGAACACAAATTATTTGAGTTGTTCAAAAGCAACAGGACAGTAGATTTTTTCCCTTAGTTTACAAAGTTCCCATTAACAAGAAGGAATTTTTTGCCCACTTCTGAACATTATGAAGTTTGTGCTTAGGATGATGAGTAAATGATAGCACTGGAGAACTGGGGAAGCAGTGGCATAGTAATATCACTGGATCAGTAATCTATAAACTGAGAGCAATGCTCTGGGGACACGGATTGTCATACAATGACAGATGGTGAAATTTGTGGCGATGTACTCACTGTCTATCATCATAAAAATCTGGTTCACTCATACCCTTTAAAGCAGGAAATCTGCCATCCTTACCTGGTCTGACCTACATATGACACCAAAGCACTAGCAGTTAACTCTTAACTGCCCTTTGGATATTTAGGGACGGGCAATAAATGGCAGCCCTAGTGCAGGGACATCCGCATCCCAAAGAATGAATAAAACAAACTCCAAGTTTCAAACCTTTCAGGTCATGAATTAGTTGGGGTCTGATACGCTACTAATGCTCGGACATTAATAAATAAAAATTACAACACAATCATTGATCTGTTCAACTGACTGATTACTGTACTGTCAATGATTGGTTTGTGCTCCAGGATTTAATGTTCAAATTGGTCATTCTTCCCCCTTCACTATTTTGTTTAGATTGGACCAAAATAGGGCACAGAACAAGTAAAACACTTTAGTGTCAGACTGCATTATTGTGTAAATTGAGTGCGACATCACTTCCCTGCTCAATATCACCCTAGGTTTGTTCTTCATTTATTTCAAACATATTCTATACAGTGTAACAGGAATATTAAATACCTACCCTTGATACCTGAGGAGAACCAGCTATATCTTCACAGGCACTGAAGCTCCCTTGACCTACCATGGAGAGTTCAGTGAAACTCCTCCTTGGCAGAGGGCTTTCCACTGATGTGGGTGTGTAGTTGATCATACCATGAAAATCAAATGGTTGACGCCTATTTATAGGCCACTTTCCCTTGACCACTGCCTCACAAATATTGTCCAAGCGATTAATCATTACACGATCCTGGAATGCAAAGAGATGATTCTTCAAACAGATACACTTGGAACAGCGCTGCCATCAGGATTTTGGTGCAGTTACACTGAAATCAGGGTTCTGCCCATCCTGCTTCAGTGAAGCAGAACAAGTACTTGGACTGTAAACAACACCTGAAACAACTATAGATTTTTCCCACAAAATTTGCGTTTGCTTGTTTTGGGGGGTGGGGTGGGGGACAGAAAAAGTTTTATGCTGCATAAACACCACAATAAGCTTATCCAAAGGCAGGCTGAGTAATACCTGTAGTGCAGCAATTGGGCATTCAGGAAAGATTTAACAGGATGATCCTGCATGATGAACCCATGACTTTGAAGTGGTTATGGGTAATGAGAGTCCAAGGGATTCCATATTAAACAAACAGAGAAACTGAAACTTGCATGGAAAAAAAATCAATGAAAACTCTGAAGAATCTGATGATCAATTAGCTGTTAAAAAACAAAGACTACTCATTAATGCACTTGCATTGCTGTTGGACATAGCCTCATAGGAGTCAATATTTTCTAATTTCTAATTCCCCCTCCCGTTAACAAATTTAACAGATTAGTTGACATTTATATAGAGAGAGAGCAGGAGAGATTAGCTATATAATTGGGCTAACAAATTACAGTTAAAACTAGTAAGCATAAATTACAGAATGTATGAAGCATTTAACAATTGGAACTGAAGCAGCACAGGGAGAGTCAAAGTAACCAGGTGATGATAATAAGGTCACTCATAACATCTACATAGTAAATAAATGCTGAGATATGCAGCTGGAATAGCAGAATATATCTCTAAGTACTGTGTTAAGTGTTTACAATAGACTACTCATTAACAAAGAATATCATGTTCAATTCTGGTTAGCGGCACAAAAGGATAAGATTTGAATTATTAGACAAGCTCAAGCCTGGCATTTATTAGGGAAGCATTAACCAGTAATAAAATGATATGTTTTAAATGTTAAATCATGTTGCTAGATAAAATATCCTACAAAGTTTGAAAAGTTCATTAGTGCGTATAAATGAAATTTCGTGAAAGTATAACAGTTATTAAATCTTGAAAGACAACTACATCTTCGGAATAATTTACCGGGTGGAGTAGGCAAAATCACAGGGATGCTGAAAAAACAGATGGATGACAGGCTATTTTATTATTGTTAGGCTTTAATAAGCAAAATGACATTTTATGGTAAGTAACTTAATTCATCACTTTAAGGACTTGCATTTCAAGAAGCAGATCAGTTTAAGTCTGCTTTTCCTTCTGACATATTTGAATCTTAGACTGGAATCCAGCCTTGTAAACAAACTTTGAAAGAACTTAAAACATAGGAAATGAATGTCATGTCACCATCAGACTTTGAGACTAGGTAAAAGCAAAATTGGAATACATTTTATCGTATTTACCAAACAAGAGATAAGGAATCATTACGTTTTTAGAAACCAATTGCAGATGTCCATAGATATATATTTTTAAACAACCTGTGAGAATTTGAAGAATCTAAATTCAGGTTCTCTGAACTCGAATAAAGGCTAAAAACCTTGCACTGGACTGCAAGAAAACAATTGGATGCTTATCTAATGAAACTAGGAGCATGCAATCATAGTACTTTGACAGGATGCAAGTTTATACCTGCTAGTCACTACATATCGAAGTCCTGCTTTCATTTGTGTATGGGAGACCAGGTGCGACCCTAGCTAAATATGGTTGGTAGATGGGGTTTAGGGTTGCAGAACAAAAATAAATTGTGAATAATCAAATTAATTGGATCACACCAATGTTACAGTAAACAGACTCGGGGCAGGCTTCCTGTCTTTAAGCTGCAGCAATCAAAAACCAAAAAAAAGACAGAGCAGATGGTAGGAGGGCAAAATTAATCAAATAAATTTCATTCAAAAGTTGTTTGCTTTAGCACAACACAGCATTGAATTATATATTGCAAGTTTAAAGCTGGACAAACCTTCGGCCAGAAGGAAAAGGAATATGTTCTTTCATGAAGAAGCTGAGCTACTGTGGGTTCACTATCTTCCATGAGGAAGCCATCGCGAGTTTCATCCCGGGCAGTGCTTAGAGAGGCGTTACTTTCTTCATCAAATTGTTTGCTTTGGGTAGCAGTGCCAGCTGAGAAGAAAATCATGCAGTTTGAATACAATATCATCACCAATATCCTGCCACTAAATGAAATTTGAATCATGAGTGAGCTCATGTCCTTGCACTCAGTTTTGACAGCAAAAATAGTACCAGATCTAATTTAAGTATTTTTACAGCATTACCTGCCTATTTTATACAGGTATATTTTTACAAAAAGAATGTTGTACTAACAGCAGTCACCAAGACATGTATAAAGGTACCACATATGGGCTATTGTGGTATAAGTTGTCAACTACAAATTGCGTTTTTATTTTGAGTAGCACTTGTCAAACAGTCTCACATCGCCCTTCAGCCATCTTTGTGAAATGCTACAGAATTGTGTAAGCACTCCCACAGTACCAGTACTAAGAGGTCCATGCTTTTGATCCAGTAACAGAAAAAAAATGACAATATGCTTTAAGTCAGACTAATCAGTGTTCTTGAATAGATTAGATTAGATTCCCTACAGTGTGGAAACAGGCCCTCCAAGGAGCAACCCACTCAGACCCATTCCCCTACATCTGGGCAACTTAGCATGGCCAATTCATCTGCGCATCTTTGGACTGTGGGAGGAAACCGGAGGACCCCCCCCGGAGGAAACCCACACAGACACGGGGAGAATGTGCAAAGCCCACACAGACAGTTGCCCGAGACAGGAATTGAACCTGGGTCCCTGGTGCTGTGAGGCAGCAGTGCTAACCACTGAGCCACCGTGCTGCCCCTTGGAAGGGAATTTGCAGGTGTTGGTATTTCAGTGAGCCTGTTGCCCTTGCGTTAAATGGTAGAGGGCGCAGATTGGAAAGTGATCTCAAAAGGAGACTTGTTGAGTTTGTTGTTAGGCATTTTGCAAACAGTATAGACTGCTGTCATAGTGTGCCAATAATGGATGGGTGACCATTAAATCAACAGCTGAACTGGGAGTGTTGTTGGGGTTATACTCACTGAGGTCAGTGAGGAGAATTGCCTCACATCCCTAACCTGCATCTTGTGGATGGTGTACATACTACAGTACAGGGAGTCAGGAGCTGAGTCAATGACCATAGAATTTTTAACATTGACATGCTCCTGGAACCACAGCACTTATGTTACTGATCCAATTAAATTTCTGATCAAAGCAGTGATGTGAGTATTTAGTAATGGTAATACCATTAAATGTCAAGGGGAACTTATCAGATTCTCTCTCAATGGTATGCATTTGTGAGACAAACATTACTTGCCATTTATCAACCCAAACGATGCCCAGTCCTTGCTGCACATGGGCACAGATTGCTTCATCTCTAAATGAAACAGAACATTGATAACTCAGTGTTGAATGATAGATTAGTGAAGGAGTTGAAGGTATTCAGACCTTGACAGGACCTGGAAGAGAGGGTTCACATGCTTTAGGGGGAAATGGACATATTGGACAATTTGAAGCAGACAGCTATTCTTGGGGGTGTGACAGGACAACCCCAAGAATGATGTGTGGGACATAATACTCTCAGAATCATACCTTACACACATCAGGTTCTTAGTTGACTAGTCTTTTGGCACAGGTTTCCAAGTATTAGTAAGAGGTCCAACAAGGTTATGTGTGTCACTGACAGGCAGTGCCTTGTTCAATGCTAGGTAGTTTTATTGGACATGAAAGCAGTTAGATAGAGTGGAGACATTGCTGTGGATCTGGAGCCACAGGTTGGCAAGATCAGGTGAGACAGATATTCCTTCTCTAAAGCTCGTATGTGAATCAGATGTGGTAGATATGGTCACCATAAGGCTGGCTTTCAACTCCAGATGTAGTATTTGATTTTATCCCATGCTAATCCCACATCCCTTGGTCTAAAAAGGAATCAGAATCTACCAATCTTGGTCTTGAACTGAATTAATAATAGCTTCCTCAGCACTCCTTGATGAAATTCTCAACTTTTTGTGAGATCGCTTCATTCTTTTAAACTCCAGAGATACAGATTCAGCCTCTTCAATCACTCCTTAACCCAGGATTCCAGATATCCCTCTTGTTAGCACTGCTGCACTCTCTCAATGGCAACTATATCCTTCCCAAGGCAAGGGGAGCAGACTGTACACAATACTCCCAGTGCAGTTTTCCAATATTCTTTACAAAGAAGGAAGTCTCTTTTTCTCCGATACTTAACTCCTTATGTTAAAGGCTAATTCTCTGCTTGCCCTTAGAATTGCTTGCTTCATTGGCATGCTAGCTTTCAGTGACATGTAGTCAAAGACATTAACAGTTTCCAAACCCTCATCATTTAAGAAATGCTTTTACCATTATTCCCCCTTTTGCTTTTGCATTTGGGAACCGCTGTCCAGTGAGGTTCGCAAAGATAAGCTCTTGCTGTTTGTGGCTTATAGAAACATCTTAGACTTGAATGTTGGAGGACAGATCAGTAAGTTTGCAGATGAAACAAATATTGGTGGGGTAGTAAATAGTGAGACTGAAACTACAAGAGAATATAGATGGGATGGTCAGAAGGTTGATCAGTGACCAATGAAATTCAACCTGGATACATGTGAGGGGATGCAATTGTAATACAAGGTAAGGAATACATGATGAACAGTAGGACACTGGGAGGTACTGAGGGTCAGGGGGACCTTGGTGAGCATGCCCACTGGGCCCTTATGGCAGCAGGGCAGGCAGATAAAGTGGTTAAAAAGTCATATGGTATACTT
This sequence comes from Hemiscyllium ocellatum, assembly GCF_020745735.1. Lineage (NCBI taxonomy): Eukaryota > Metazoa > Chordata > Chondrichthyes > Orectolobiformes > Hemiscylliidae > Hemiscyllium > Hemiscyllium ocellatum. Next base: position 2,848,421 of record NC_083404.1, on the reverse strand, counting down.
GTCTTTATTAACCGAGGCATAGAGTCTAACAGAGGGAGACTGAGTATCCATTCTCTCTCTGCCCTTCAATTTTGTAAACTTTTATCAGGTCATTCCCTTACATACAAGTGAAAATAAACCAAATTTATCCAATTTCTCCTTGTGGGTAATATCCTTGAAACCAGGCAACATCCTGGTAAACGGTTTCTGTACCCTCTTCAAAGTCTCCACATCGTTCAGGTAGTGTGGCAACCAGAACTGTTGTCAATATCCCAAATGAGGCTGAACTCGAAGGTCACACAGCTGCAACATAACTCACCAATTTTTATACTCTATGCCCCAATCAATTAAGACAAGCATGTCATACACCTTCTTGACCACCTTATCTACTTGTTTTGCCATTTTCAGGGAATTGTTTTAGAAAGTAAATTGTTAGTTAGGAATACAAATTTAACAGAATTCAAGAAAGAATTAGATGGCACTTTTTATATGTGGTACCTTCAGGTTGGGATGATGCTTCCGATTTATCATCATCGTCATCATCCTCGTCATCGTCATCTTCTTCTGACCCTTTCTCAAATTGTAATTTAGGTCTCAGTTCCTTATCTTCAGGGTCAGGAAGCAATCCAGTGGCTATGATTAAAGTTTTTTCAGTATCATGTTCAATCTTCACAGACAATGGACCCAAGGGGTCTTGACATTCTGAATCAACATGTACGTTCTCATCACAATTAACTTTCCCATCTTCCTTAAGAGGGACTGTGCTCTGATCTTCTTGAGGTGGTGGGGTGGTAGGACACTCTAGCCCACCTTCAGCTTTGCTATGATCATTGTCAGTCTGTTCTGTACTTTTTTCTTCCTGAACTGGTGTGGATGTGACAACAGAAGGCATTTGGCTCAGACAGGCACCTGGTTGGTTTTGAAAAGGCGTACTACTCCGCTGGCTAGCTCCTTTGTTTTGAGCAAAGTTTTTATGAGCCTCAAGGAAAGAAAGCTCAGAGTCATTTAGAATATGGTAGTCTGTCCGACTGACTCCATGCTTTGCAGCACCGATCAATAAGTCTTTGTCATGTTTGCCGCACTCCCACCATTCAGGCAGATCCATGCTTGGCTGGCACAACTTGAGTCGTTGATCGAGCTGAGCATGAAGCAAAACCTGCTCTCGAACTTTCCGGAGAAGTTCTATTCGATACAAGGTTCTAGAAGCACGTTCTTCTGTAATTGGCTCGATGAAAATGCTGGCATCAAGCTCTTCGTAATAAAAACAAAATACTTTCATAAATATGGGAATCAAAATTGACTTAAGTTCCTTTAATTTGGTGCTTGCTAAATGTTGCAATTTAGGCTGGTGTACAGTACAGAGAAAGTGAGGACTGCAGATGCTGGATATCAGAGTGGAAGAGCGTGGAGCTGGCAAAGCACAGAGGTCAGGCAGCATCTGAGAAGCCCTTCATCAGGAATGGAGGGGTGGTCCAAGGGGGCTGAGAGATACATGGAAGGGGGGGTTGGGTGGAGGGAAAGGCAGCTGGGAATGTAATCAGAAGATGAAGGTGGGGGGGGGGTGAAGGTGATAGGTTGGAGAAGAGGGTGAAGTGGATAGGTGAAAAGGAAGATGGGCAGGTAGGACAGTTCAAGAGGGCTATGCCGAGTTGAAGGGTTGGATCTGGGTTTCTCAGCTGTGCTTTTCCAGCACCACACTCTTCGAGTCTGATGTATATTTTGGATCATATTTATGGCAATTGTTGCAGCTGCATTCCCCCCTCCCACTCCGAATCCAAACTGATGACTTCTTAAGTCTATCACCTGGTTTGGCTCCACATTTTAAAGTCTTACCTTCACCTGGATTGGGAGGCATACGGCACACTTTTCTGCACATAGCCACAAAACAACTGAAGTATTTTTCCAAACTGTCGTCAGACTTTTTATCCAGTCTAGCAAAGGCACGGAACTGATTCCAGTCAAATTGCTTCTTTGTGGGATCAAAAACTACACCAAAGGTTGACACAACACGATAGAAGTCTGCTTCTTCTCTCCTGGTCCATCTGTAATTTAAAAATGCGTTTAAGAAAGTTATTTTAAACACTGAAGGCCTGTAGCTCTTCACTAATCATATGAACACCTAACTATAAAACTGTCAGCATGTTGGGCAATTCCAGTGATTTAGGTTTGCGACAGCCATGATCCCACAAGTGTATTGCTCTGCTATTTCTGAGTTACTCAAATACAAAAAACATAAAACAAATCTCAAATGTGCCAATAAAACCCTCCAGCACTCAAATATTTGCCAGAAAACACCCATATAAGATGAGGTAAAGATTGAACAATCTCTTTTTAATTATCAGTGCTCCAGAAGTTACACTTCAACGTAGAAGTTAATGGATTTCTATTTAAAACACACAGAAATTCTGGATCACTGATTCTAAGTTGTGATTTTCAAAAACAGTATGTTTTTGGTTCTTAATACATAAACTCAGGCTATCTTATGCAAGTACAATTTGAAATAGGCAGCAGTAAGAGACAAGATGAGAAAAATAAAACCATTTTCTTCAGTCCAAAGAAACAATGGAGGGTTCATCAATTGACGATAAACTGCCTTACAAAAATAGGAAACATGCTTGTTTTGTATAATACTTTGAAAAGATCGTCAGAAATACAACTAGACAATAATGATGTGCAAGCAGAGGCCTAGCTATTAAAGAAATGCTGAAATATTTGATGTAAACAGTGAGCTCTGAGAAAGCACTTCAAAAGGGGACGAAGATGGAAAAATAAAGGGGATCAGAGAGGGAGCTACAAATTGGGTTTTCTAGACTGCTGAAAGCATGTCTGCCAAACATGAGGTGGTGAAAGTGAGGGAACAAATAAGACACCAAAGTCAGAGCAGCTGTAATGAGATCATAGGTGTAGAGGATCAGAGGAAGGAATAGGCCAGATATTTCAAAAATAATGAGAATTTTATATTGAAGTTGCTGATGAACACGACTTGGCAACAAAGTATTATAACACTAGTGTAGAGACAACAAATGCACAGATTTCAGTTTCAGCGGCAATTGAGCTGAGAGCAGGACAAAGGTAGCGAGTATTACAGATATTCATATTTGGGTGTGCTAGCTAATCAGCCTTCTTTAAACACTATCAACACTGTTTAACACTGATCCTTTACTTTATTCATACAAGCAACTACGTTTTTGCAAACAATAGAAAATATGCCTCAAAGTACATAGTCATATGGGAAACAGGTATTCACAAGATAGGCATTACATAAAAGTGCAAGTTTGTGTTAAAAAAGTGGAATACTCGTACGGTTGAGAAATAATCATATTTTGTCATTGAATGACAAATATTATCAAAAATATTCTGATTCATTAAAGTAGAACCCATACATAAATTAGCCCCGACTGTAACCTGGTCCTGGGGTCAGTGGAACAAGTTTCAGGCTTGTGCTGATTAATGGTAATGAGAGCTCCTTAGCTCTCAATGACATTGTTCCTAAATAATTAAGGTTTAAAGAATATGCTTTATGAACTCACACATAGCAACAGATAAAAGAACAAAGCTCTGTACTTATAGTTGGTGGGTTTAACAGTGTAAACCAAGGGCTTCTGTCAATACAAGAGGTCTTCAGTAACTGAAAGTCAGTCAACATTTGACTGCAGAAACTTTAATCCAGAATTCATTCTGATGCTAAACTAGTATGATAAAGTTGATAACTATGAGCCCAGTTTCTGAATTGAGTTGCTTTCATAAATACTCTAGTTAATGGAAGCTGTTTTGAATACCATTGTATAAGATTCAGTCAAAATGGTTCTGCAGCAAGTCATGTATTCAGAACTGTGATAAAGAATGGTACCAATATCTCAGACATTTTTCCTGATTGACTTATTCATCACAAATGTTTCTAACTTTAACCCTATCTTCTGAGATGAGTTGAATCAAAAATATTTTTAAAAATGTAGGACACCAACCAGTTCTAGCACAGTTCACAAATATCTCATTCCGAAAAGATACAGTAAAATAAATCTTTATGAAAAGAAACTTGAATTACTTTCAGGCCAGAAGTAATGCACAAAATTTAATTCCTCTCCCACCAATATCTTCGGCTAAAATAAAACTTATGTGCAACACACAAATGGGTTAAAATGATTAGAACGCCAAGCAATTCCAGGTGGCTCTAAAACCCCTTCATGAGATCTGCTTGGGAGATAAGTATTCATCAGATTAGATTAGATTACTTACTTACAGTGTGGAAACAGGCCCTTCGGCCCAACAAGCCCACACCGACCCGCCGAAGCGTAACCCACCCATACCCCTACATTTGCCCCTTACCTAACACTACAGGCAATTTAGCATGGCCAATTCACCTGACCTGCACATCTTTGGACTGTGGGAGGAAACCGGAGCACCCGGAGGAAACCCACGCAGACACGGGGAGAACGTGCAAACTCCACACAGTCAGTCGCCTGAGTCGGGAATTGAACCCGGGTCTCAGGCGCTGTGAGGCAGCAGTGCTAACCACTGTGCCACCGTGCCGCCCATTCATCTTAAAACTTACTGATGAAATCCTAGCTTGCCTTAAGCTAGCCATTTCAAGAATTATGCCATTGAAAGTAGCATCATGGTCCAAACATTCACCTGTTCAGATCTTGCCTAACTCACTTTTGGTGCCACAAACTGGAAGTATAAAAAACAAGTCTTTTGGGGCCAAACATTACTAGAATGATTATTGTTTCATCCTTGTCAATAACCCAAACCAGAAAGAAAATTGGCATTCAAAAGATCATTAAAATAAACACAATCCAAATTCACTGTTCTAAAGCTAGTATTTTGCCTTTGGCCTTTGAATTTGTCAATTCAGAAGATCTGAAAGCAGACAACAAGAATCAGGCATGTCTCAGTAGCGGCACTAACATTTCATGAGCCATGAATTTTTGAAATTCCATGTCCCACTCTAGAGACTTCAATAAAATCCAGATGACATTCCAGTATAGCACTGAGTGGCAGAAGAATGATCTTTTGATGGGATATTAAGCAGAGACCGCATTTGTCCTCTTAGTTGGATGCAAAACAGCTGAATGCGATATTCATAAAATTCTGACAAATATATATCATTCAAGCAACACCACAAAAACCACATTGGTCAATTATTCATACCATTACCATTTGTTGGCTTTAGGTTACTCCATTTGGTATATTATTTAAAGGTACTTACTGACTGTGAAGTTCAGAATATCCCAAGTTCACTAAAGGTACTTCATAAATACTCTCTTCCCTATTCAAGAAAGTAAGGCAGAAAAGGTGCCAACATATTTTCCCCTCTTCCACTGAATCCTCAAAACTGGATCTTGTTTTCCTGTTTAAGAGCAGCTAGCTCTGGTTAGAGTCCAGCTGCTACCTTTCTGCCCTGGAATCCATCTTGCATACAACAGAAAGGAGCATGTTAGGTGCCTGGAATAACCTGAACCGGGAAATATTTACACATGCTACACTTTATTAGAGGCAGTTTAAACGTTTTGATGACCTCCAGCCGAACGAACTGTAACATCGACAATTAAAACCCATGTATGAATCATGATGAAATAGAGAAGAGATAGCACAACCTGTGGAACATGATTCCCAATAATCATCTGATGCTGAGTGCTAAATGAATGCTTCACTGGCTGATAGGACATCAGCCAGATGAACAGTCGCAGTCTCACAGTGCGAAGGTTACAGGCAGGGAGCACAGAAAGCCCCATGAATGGTGCTTTGACCAGATGCTGACCCAACTACAAACTTAGGGTGGATTGCAGAGGTCTCTGGGGGCTCACCACAATTAAGACCCTTATATGGTCAATCACTAGCTGCTTGCCATCTGCTCTAAATTTCAAACCCAATCAGCAGGGGATTAACAGCAGGACTAAGGCCAGCAGGTCACTTCACTCACGTGTGAAGAGTTGTAGAAGTAACAGTGAAATGGTGGTTAAAACAGGGAGAGCGGTTGGGGGAGGAGGGGGTGGAGAGAGGAGGAGGGAAGAGAGATGGGGGGGAGGGGTAGAAAAGAGATAGAGAGAGAGAGAAAGAGACAGTCACAGATAGGGGAGAAAGGGGGGGGGGAGAAGAGAGAGAGAGAGAGAGCGAGCGAGAGAAAGAAAGACAGGGGTGGGGGGGGAAAGAGAGTGAGAGATGGAGGGAAATAAAGAGTGAGAGAGACGGGGGGAGAAGAGAGAGCGAGAGGTGGGGGGGGTAGAGCAAGACGGGCAGGGTAGAGCGAGAGGTGGAAGAGAGAGAGAAAGAGAGAGATGGAGGGGAGTGAGCGAGAGAGAGAGAGATGGGTGGGGTGCGGGGCGGGGGAAGAGAAGAAGGAGAGACAGAGAGAGGGGCTAGAGATAGAGAGAGGGACTAGAGATAGAGGGCTGGGGGGGTGGAGGGAAGAGGAGAGCGAGTGGATGGGAGGGGGAGAGAGAGCGGGGGGGAGAGAGAGAGAGCAGGGGGAGCGAGAGCAGGGGGTGTAGGGGGAGAGGGGAGGAGGAGGGGGAGAGGGAGAGGGAGAGGGGAGGAGGAGGGGGAGAGGGAGAGGGGAGGAGGAGGGGAGAGGGAGAAGGGAGTAGGAGGGGGAGAGGGAGAAGGGAGGAGAAAGAGATGGAGGGGGAGGAGAAAGAGATGGAGGGGGAGGAGAGAGAGGGAGGGGCAGGAGAGAGAGGGAGGGGTAGGAGAGAGAGGGAGGGGAGAGAGAGAGAGAGAGGGGAGAGACACAGATAGAGGGGGAGGGGAGAGAGAGCGAGAGTGAGAGCGAGCAAAACCAAGAGAAAAAGAAACAAAGAAAGAAACGTGGGGCAGGAAGACTAGGGAGAGAGAGAACAAAAGCATGCGTCTCTCCCTCACATCGCCCCTTTTCATGTGAGCCACCTTATATCTGAGTGCTGCAGTGCGAACCCAATCTGACTGCAGTGACATGTGGGGACACGGTTTCGGTTTGTACTTCTGAAGTTACGATGCAGTTGTAGCAAAAAGTCAAATATTTATTCATAATTCTTGTAATCTTTGCCTTAGCTTAAGTTATTTTGAATCACAATTACAATAATTGCTTTAGAAAGGTTAGTATTACTTATTTTTGTAAAACACCTGGAATTAACCTGTCTTCTGGTCTTTTCTCAGACCTCCAACACCTCAGTAGTAAAAGGCAGTACTTTAACGTTATGATCATGACCATAAGAAATAGGAGCAGGAGGTGGCCTTTTGGCCCCTCGAGCTGTTCTGCCATTCAGTCGGATCGCTGGTGATCCGACCTACCTCACATCCACTTTCCTGCTCTTTCCCCATAACCCTTGATTCCCCGACTGGTCAAGGATCTATCTCAACCTTAAATATGCACAACAACTGTCCCCACCTCCCTGTGGCAAGGAGTTCCAAAAACACACAACCCTCCAGCTCAGCGAGCAAACTTATATTAAGACAACACAACCTTGAGTGAAAAACATTCCTCAACTTAGTCTTAAATTTGCCCCCTTTATTCTGAAGCTGTACCCTCAGATCCTAGACTTGCCCATGAGAGGAAACATCCTTTCTGTATTTATCAAACTTGTTAACAATCCTTTCTGCTTCAATGAGATCGAGTCATAGAGATGTACAGCATGGAAACAGGAATTTTGGTCTAACTCGCCCATGCTGACCAGATATCCTAACCTAATCTAGTCCCATTTGCCGTCACCTGACCCATATCCCTCTAAATCCTTCCTAATCATATACCCATCCAGACACCTTTTAAATGCTGCAATTGTACCAGTCTCCACCACTGCAGCTCATTCCATACACATATCACTCTCTGTGTGAAAAAGTTGTCCCTTAGGTCCCTTTTAAATCTTTCCCCTCTCACCCTGAACCTATGCCCTCAAGTTCTGGACTCCCCCACCCCAGGGAAAATACCTTATCTATTTCCTCTATCCATGCCCCTCATGATTTTGTAAACCTCTATAAGGTTACCCCTCAACCTCTGACGCTCCAGGGAAAACAGCTCCAGCCTATTCAGCCTTTCCCAATAGCTCACACCCTCCAACCCTGGCAACATCCTTGTAAATCTTTTCTGAACCCTTTCAACTTTCACCTCTTGTCCTTCAAAATGCAAGTAAAATTCCAACCTGTTTAACCATTGCTCCCAAGACAATCTCTCCATAGCCAAAATCATCCTAATGAACCTTCACTGAACTGTGCCGAATGAAATAATATCTTTCCTTCATTAAAGGGTACAAAACTGCTCACAGTACCCCAGATGTGGTCTCACCAGCATCCTGTACAGTTGCAGTAGGATTTCCCTATTCTTATACTCCAACCCCCTTGAAATAAGGGCGAACATTGTATTAGCCCTCCCAATTACCCACTGCACTGTGTGCGAGCTTTCTGCATTACGTGTACAACGTCCCCTTGTGTTGCAGATTTCTGCAAATTTTCTCCATTTAAGTAACATTGTTCTTTTTTCTCCCTTCCAAAATGAACTTCACATTATACTCCATTTGCTAACTTTGTGTCCACTTACATAACCTATCAATATCTCTCTGTAAACTGTTTGTATCTCTCTTGCAACCTGCCCTTCCACCTCTTAGTGCTGTCTACAAATTAGTATAATACATGCACTTCCTTCCTCCTATCCCCACTCACTGTTTCCTGCCCATGAACCAATTCTCTATCCATGCCAATATCCTACCTCCAACACTTTGGATCTTATCTTGTGACATAACTTTTTGTTAGCCATTTTGGACTTTAAGGCACTTTACAAATACATGACATCTACTGGCTTCCCACTATCCACTTTGGTTCAGACTTTCTTGAAAGACTAATAGATTAGTCAGACACAATTTCGCCTTCACAAAACACGAAACACTGCTAATGCTGGCTAGTACATGCATCTAAACTATTCAATGATAATACATCGCCTGATCATTTCCTCTAGTTCTCTGGAAAAGCCCAAAATCTCTGCCTAAGAGAAAGGAGATCTTGAAAACGTATCCATGTACCATTTGTCAGCATGCTGATGCTATAAATTCCAGTTTAGACAGATTAGACATTTTTCCCAGCCTAGTTACATGAATGGTTTACCATCCCATGCAATATATACTTGGGTTATAAAATAAGGACTATAAAAAGCTACAGAAATATATTCCAAAACAAAACAAACTTTGAAAATTGTTAATAAAATTAACCATAGTATGTATGTCACTACCTTTGACGTTTCTCAGATATAGCTGCACTTCTCTCTGCCTCTCGAGCCCTCACTTCGTCTCTTGGCCGGCGTCTACGACGATCACTTTTATTCAGTGCTTCTAATTTCATCTGTTCTCTCTTGTAGCTCCGTTGATAGGCTGTAATAAGGCGGCGCAGGCGTGTGGTGAGAACAGAGGTGCTAGGCCAGTACAGTTTGTCTGATTCATCATCTTGGTCAAGTTGTTTGCCTGTAAAATGATGCATTCAGTAATGCTGCTGGTGTTGATATCTTCTAAACATAAATTTAATAAAATCATGCCTTTACCATAAAAATGGACAATCTAATTTTGACTATATATTTTTATTCTGTTTTCTTCGTAAAGAACACTCATTATGAAGATTTCTTGAATATGTTCTAAAACGGAAATGCTAGCGATTTAATAACTGCAGGACATTATGTAAGTTCATAGATTAGGTTTCTAGCACACTTGCATAAAGATTAAAATGGCATTGATGTATTTTCATATCCTATTTGGACATTAGTCAATTTTTTGCAAGAACTAATTTAACATTTGTTACAGTGCTTTGTAACATTCTATCTTACAATGTGATTCCTCTGAGAGGTAGAAGGGTTTGACTTCGAACCTGCTACAGTAAATTCACAAACCCAGGCTCCTCAGTTTTGTGGATATTGTATTTTGGTGCCATTACCTCAAAAACAAAACGTTGAAAGGAAACGTTTTCAATCCATGGATACTGCTTGATGTAAACATTTCCAGCAGTTAAAGTTCTTATTTCAAATTTCCAGTAAGAACAAAAGAATTGTACTGCACAGGAATAGGCCCTTCAGCCCACTAAGGCTACGTCGACACATGATCTCTCTCTAAACTAAAAGCCTTTTGTCTCCATGCGGTCTGTATCCCTCTAGTCTGTTCATATACACCTCAATATGCCTCTTACATGTTGCGATTGTATCCGCCTCCACCACCACCTCTGACAATGGATTCCACAAACTTATCATCCTCTGTGTAAAAACCCTGCCTCTCGCATCTCTTTTAAACCTATCCCTTTTACATTAAAACTGTGCCCCTTAGTAATTAGCATTTCTACAATGGGGTCGGGGTGGGGATAAAGACTCTGACTATCCATTCTATCCCAGTTCCTCTCATCATTTTGTAAAGTGGTCGCCCGTTATTCTTTGACATATAAACAAACCAAGTTTGTCCAATCTCTCCTTATAGCTAATACCCTCTAAAACAGGCAACATCCTGGTAAATTGTTTCTATACCCTCTCCAAAGCCTCCACATCCTTCTGATAGTACATAATATTCCAAACGAGGCCAAACCAAAGTCCTATGCAGCTACAATATAACTTACTAATTTTTATACTCCATAACCTGACCAACGAATGCAAGCATGCCATATGCCTTCGTGACCACATTATCCTATTGTGGTTCCACTTTCAGGGAACTGTGGGCCTGCATACCTCTGATCCCATCCCTCTTGCATCAAGTCCTCCAAAATGCAATGCCTCACTTTTTCACTGATTAACTTTACCACTTCTCTGCCCAAATCTCCACCCTATCTAAATCTTCCCATATCCTCTGGCTATCCTCCCTACTATCCACAACTCCAGTAATCTTTGGGCCACCTATGAACTTACTAACCAGGCTACCTACATTCTCCTCCAAATCATTTCTATACATTACAAACAACAGAGGTCCCAGCACTGATCCGTGCAAGACACAACCGAGCACAGATCTCCAGTCAAAAAAATATCCTTCCACTGCTGTCTTTTAAGATTATGTACCTCGATTATCCAAAGGACACAGGTGGGGAGTATTGTGTCAGATAATCGAATGTTTGGATAATTGAATGCCAGATAACACAGTTGAGACAAGCATCAGGAGCTTACGATCTTGCTGGATAATCCGAAATTTGGATATCCAAGGTTCTTTGAATTCCAGTCAATATTACAGTATGGTTTTGTGCCAAATTTAGTGTTCTGCTACTTTAAAGCAAACATCAAACCCATTGAAAATAGAACTTCATAGTTTCAATATAGAGAAACTAACTTCATCACCAAGTTTAGTTTTTGAGGCACACACAAAATTCAGTTGCATGATCCATGTGAGCGAACTGTGTATTCAAAATATTTCAGTTGGGAAACAACGTATAGATCAGATTCATGTAAAGAGTGAATTACATAACCTGAAAAACTCAAGTGATCCATAGCTTGAATATGTTGATACTTGATAAAATACACCACTAATTTCCTTGTCATCTTCCACAAAATCTCACCTGTGTTCTCTGCATCCATACATTCTTCCTTGTCATCGAGTGGAGAATTCTCAAATTCCTGAAAAGGAAAATGCATTAAAAGTTCTGGTAATTTTTTTTTCTTCTGTACAGATGTTTTCAAGTATCTGTGATAACACAAATTGTCAATTTCAAAGCAGTCTTTCAAATTTTAATTATTCAGTGCAGTCCACATCAGGGAAAAATATGCTAGAACATGAAACCTGAATGTAAATTTAAATTAATTCCCAAAGTTTATAATAGGAGCTTTATGGCTCAAACATAAAACTCACATCCATTTCATCTTTAAATGGAATTCTCCCTGGTTTGTATTCTGGATCTTCATCTTCTCTGTCAAAATCAGCACTGAAAGAGAAATTTTAAATGAAAGAAAAAACCCACAGACTTAATGATGCTATTTATTGAATGGGACATGGTGATGATTGGGGAAGGGAATTCCGTATGAACTCAAAAGCACAACTTACCCATCACCAACATCTGCCAGTACATCTGTTCCCCTCTGCTCTGCAGCCATGGCCTTTGCGTCAGGCATTCCCACTCGCTCCAGGAAGCAGAATAAAGGATCTGCCCTTATAGAATTGTACTTTTCATATCCTATACAAAATAATCAATGGATTTTTTAATTAACATATTTTAACCTCTGAGCAAAATTGTTTTCAGAATTTTTTTTCAATTTCACAACAAACGTTGCTGTGGGTATGGATGTGAAGGAATGAATGCATTAAAATCAATACACAAGAAATAATGCAACAAAAAATGAGATCAAATGAACAATAACTTACTCATTAGTAAATTTACCTTAGGTTGACCATGCTTTTTGAAATTCAACACAGGAAAATGACAATAACAGGTTGAAAATTTGGTTGAGCTGTTTATCATTTACACAACATAAAATCAACCTTAAAAATAAATTTAATATTGCATAGAAAAGGATAAAGTTGAAACCAATTACTTAGTAACAGAAATGCACTGCTTGAAAAAGTGCACACAAGATTAAATAAATTCATTGTAAAACATTAGGAGAATTCATCAGTTATAAATGGAATATTTGAAATGGGAGTTCACTGATACCTTTTGGGATACAACCATTCCAGTAATTCAACAAATAAAGAATGACAAGTCCCAAAAATAGCTCAGAAAATGACAGTCAGACTGGACTCGGTTCAGTTGCATCTGTAAGCACCAGTGCCTCTGTCAACCAAGGACTGCATAATTCAATTAGGTTTTGCACTGTGACACGTTATTCTTCAATACTCTTCAGCCTCAAGCCACATTGTAATCATAAAAGATTTTAAAAACCATCAGTACCCCTCTCCTCGACCACCACTAGTCAGGACACACACAAGAGAATTCCACTATGACCTCAAGTGAATTTGGATTATGATTAGGAACTGCTCTTTGTATACATTGCGGCTGTTCCACATCCCAACGGCTCACGGTTAACAAGACAGTATTCTTCAACAGGGGACGTAAAAGTCTCACTGCTGACATTTGTGAAATAGTACTTGGAAAAAAGCCCAGGAGGCACTTATACAGATGAATGGCAGAGGTTAAGCTACCATTCACTCCAATGTAAGCTGGTAGAGTAGTAGCACATGTGGAGCAGTGGTGTAATTTACTAAAATAAACTGAAACCCAAAATACTTGAATTGTCAACTATTAAGACAGGCTAATTTATCAAAATAATTTTACAATATATAAATGATCATCTCAGTAGTTTCCAAACTGTCATGCACTGCACCCAAGTAATCGAACAAGCTTTCCAACAGAAGCAATAACAAACAAGTTTTTGATATCAAAAGTATTTCAAATTACTTAGATGGATTACATTTTGAAACTTCAATATTCATAGCACATATTAACTACAATAATGAAGAAATTTTTTGTTCTCAAATCCAATTCTTTATATTTTGCAAAAAAATGAATTAGTAAAATTCAAATGAAAAGAAAACAATAATACAAAACAATAATGTTCCACACTTGTTCTTAAAGTCCGTATGAGCAATTCGACAGGAATTCTCAATGACGACCAACCATTTTTTACAATCATGGTAAGCACAGACATTAGGTGTTAACACCTATTTTATTATGATGAGCTTTAACTTGTGAACCCCCCAGATTCTGCCACATCCTGATGTCTTTAATGTATATACTTCAGTGCTAGTTGCAGGACACTAATCAGCAATGTGTTTGCGGGTTATGCCAGCTGCACTCACATGATATATTACTTACCTTGAATTGTAATTCAGAACTGCAAAATTAGCAGGGAGTTTTTGTTTATTCACTCGTTGGCATCACCAAAATGAATAAAAGCAAAATCTCCACAAACTCTGTGTGGATCAGTATGAAAATACAGTATTTATTTCAATGGTAATAAATTGGAAAAGGTAGACATAGAAAAATAACATAGAAACACAGAAAATAGGCGCAGGAATAAGCCATTCAGCCCTTTGAGCTTGTCCCACCATACAATATGACCATGCAATCCCTATCTCATTCTCACTTCTCTCTATACCCTTTGATCCCCTCGGCTGCAAGGACCACATCCAGCTCCCTTCTGAATACATCTTATGAACTGGCTCCAATAGGTTTTTGTGGGAGACAGAAACTCTTCCTCATCTTAGCCCTGAATGGTTTACCCCCTATTCTTAAACGTACAAAGGAACGTAGGTATCATCGTAGAACAGTCACTAAGGGCAAGTATACAGGTGCAAAATGCATTTTATGGACCGATTTTCCTTCTGCTGCTCCTATTTCGTATGTACTGGGAGTCCCCAATACAATCCAGCTTTCATGGTCTTATACAGGGTGTAATTTTTAAAAATCCGACATATGAACATTTCCTGTGCTTATAAAATGGCTATTTTATATTGCCTTGCATTGTAGTCTGACTTGTGAATAGACTCAAGAATGAACACTGTGGTCTGGGGACTGCCGATATACAGAGTTGTTACCCTCTGAATCAGTCAGGCACTCAAAAGTAAACTAAATGTTTATAACTGCAATTACATACCATGCTTGAACACTCCAATGAGAAGGCATTTATCAGATTCCCTGTCCCACCAATCCGTAGGAAGCTCAGCATGGTCAATTTCTGGGATCCAGATATCTAAATCACTAAACAAGAACAAAACATTTATAAATTACCTCCAAGTAAAAGAATGATGCTGCTCTAAAACAAAATTTACTACAAAAGTAAACAGTTCTTCGCCCATTAAAACTGGGATTACTACAGTAATCTGCGAGGTCTCAAAAATGCACAAATATATGAATGCAAATGTACATGCTTTGAGGCCAACTTACTGGACTCTTGAAAAATAACTCATCTTTACGTATTTATTTGTAAAGAAGTTCACATTACAAAATTTCTTCATTTTTTTCATATTTATCCTTCCATCGGGTAGCTTTGTTAAATGATTCAATTTTGTGGAATATATGTCAACTTATAAATCTGAAGAAAACTGTTACCGGAGTGGTGATAACCTGATAGATTTTTAAAGAGCTGTTCTTCACTTCAGCAGTTGCAGAAACTAAGTTTCTAAACAGTCTCTTCCTTCAGAATTAGATTAACTTTGAAATAAAGGGCTAATATGTTTTAGGGAAGGGAACTGCCACACTAACCTGGTCTAGTCTACATGTGACTCCAGACCCACAGCAATGTGACTGAATGCCCTCTGAAATAACCAAGCAAAACAATCAGTCTATCAAGTTGCATTAAAGGAGGAATGACACTAGATGAAGCACCTGACACAGGTTCCGGAAACAACAATGGCAAATGCTGGCCCTGCAAAGTCTGCCACTGAGGAAGTAATAAAAAGAGGATTGATGAGGGCAGAGCGGTAGATGTGATCTATATGGACTTCAGTAAGGTGTTCGACAAGGCTCACCATGGGAGACTGATTAGCATGGAATACAGGGAGAACTAGCCATTTGGATACAGAACTGCTTCAAAAGGTAGAAGGCAGAGGGTGGTGGTGGAGGGTTGTTTTTCAGACTGGGGGCCTTTGACCAGTGGAGTGCCACAAGGATCGGTGGTGGGCCCTCTACTTTTCGTTATTTACATGAATGATTTGGATGTGAGCATAAGAGGTACAGTTAGTAAGTTTGCAGATGACACCAAAATTGGAGGTATAGTGGACAGAAAAAGAGGTTACCCCAGGTTACAATGGAATCTTGGCCAGATGGGCCAATGGGCTGAGAGGTGACAGATGGAGTTTAATTTAGATAAATGAGAGGCTCTGCATTTTGGGAAAGCAAATCTTAGCAGGACTTATACACTTAATGGTAAGGTCCTAGGGAATGTTGCTGAACAAAGAGACCTTGGAGTGCAGGTTCATAGCTCTTTGAAAGTGGAGTTTCAGGCACATAGAATAACGAAGCGGCGTTTGGTATGCTTTCCTTTATTGGTCAGAGTATTGAGTACAGGAGTCGGGAGGTCATGTTGTGGCTGTACAGGACACTGGTTTGGCCACTTTTGGAATATTGTGTGCAATTCTGGTCTCCTTCCTATTGGAAAGATGCTGTGAAAATTGATAGGCTTCAGAAAAGATTTACAAGGATGTTGCCAGGGTTGGGGGATTTGAGCTATAGGGAGAGGCTGAACAGGCTGGAGCTGTTTTCCCTGGAGCGTCAGAGGCTGAGGGGTAACCTTATAGAGGTTTATAGAATCATGAGGTGTATGGATAGGATAGGGCATGGGGTGGAGAGGTCCAGAACTAAAGGACAAAGGTTTAGGGTGAGAGGGGAAAGCTATAAAAGGAGACCTAAGGGGCAACCTTTTCACACAGAGGGTGACGTGTGCATGGAATGAGCTGCCAGAGGAAGTGGTGGAGGCTAGCACAATTGCAACATTTAAAAGGTGACTGGATGAGTATATGAATAGGAAGGGCTTGGAGGGATAGTGGACAGCAAAGGAAGCCACCACAGATTACAACGGGATCTTGATCAGATGGGCCAATGGGCTGAGAAGTGGCAGAAGTAGTTTAATTTAGGTGCTGGTAGGTGGAACTAGACTGGATTGGGATATCTGGTCGGCATGGATGAGTTGGACCGATGGGTCTGCTTCTGTGTTGTATATCTCTATGATTCTATGACTCAATTTGGGAGCTAGTGCCAAAATTGGGAGATTGTCCCACAGACTAGTCAAGCCAGAGCCTGACATAGGCATTCTTATGGAACTGTACCTTACAGGCAACGTGCCAGTCACCACTATCCTTGGGTACATCCTGTCCCATTGGCAAGACTGACTGAGCAGAGGCAGTAGCACTGTGGTATATAGTTGGGAGGTTGCTGCCCTGGGACCCCTCAACAGGATTCTGGATCCAGTGAAGTATGATAACATGCAAATCTTGGACATAGAAATCTGCCGATCATGAAATGCTGCCACCCCCTTGGTTACAGAATGCAAATTCCTCCATGTTGAACCCCAGTTGGAGGAAGCACAGAGGGTGGTTAGGGTAGAACATCTACTCAGGGATTTCAATGCTCATCACTAGGAGTGACATGGCAGAACCACTACTGACTAACTCAAAGGATTTAGCTGCTAGATTGGGCTTGTGGCAGAAGATGTGGGAACCAACCAGAGGGAAAAATATCTTGACCTTATCCTTACAAATCTGCTGGCTACAGATATGTGTCTATAAAAGTAGCAGAAAAAAAGACCATCGCAGAGTTCTTCTAACAGAAAGCCCTGCCATTCTATTAAGGATATCCATCGTTGTGTTGTGTGGCACTCGTACAGTGTGCTAATCGAGGAGATTTTTTTAAAAATTCACTTGTGGAACATGGGCATCATTGGGTGGCCATTTTTTGCCCATCCTAGTTGCCCGAGGTGGTGAACGGCTGCAGTCCACAAGCTGTAGGTAGACCCACAATGCCCACAGGGATGGAATTCCAGGATTTTGACTCAGTAACAGTAAAGGAACTCTGATATATTTCCGAGTTAGGTTGGTGAGTGGCTTTGAGGATAACATGCAGGGGGTGGTGTACCCATGTATCGGCTGCCATTGCCCTTCAAGATGAAAGTGGGTGTGATTTTGGAAGGTGCTGTCTGAAGGTCTTTGGTGAATTTATTGCGGGCGGTACACACTGCTGCCGACGGTTGGAGTGAGTGGTTGCTTGGGGATGTGGCATCAATTAAACAGGCTTTGTCCTGGATGATGTCACGCTTTGAGTGTTGTTGGAGCTGTACTTCCAGGCAAGTGGGGAGTATTCTATCACACTCCTGACTTAAAATCATAGAATTCTGATAGCGTGGAGAGAGGCCATCAAGTGTGCACCAATCCTCTGAAAAGCATCTGCTCAGAGCCAACCCTGCTACTCCATTCTTGCAACCATGCATTGAACATGACTAATCCACCTAACCTGCACTTCCCTGGACACTACAGGCAATTTAGCATGGCCAATCCACCAAATCTGCACAACATTGGACTGTAGGAAGAAACCAGAGCACCCGAAGGAAATTCACACAGACACAGAGAGGATGCCTGTGTGGAGTTTGCACAGACGCCCAACGGTGGAATTGAATCTGGGTCCCTGGCACTGTAAGGCATCAGTGTTAACCACTGAGCCATGACTTTTAGATGGTAGACAGATTTTGGGGACTTATTCGCTACAGTATTTGTAGTCTCTCGCCTGCTCTTGGAGCCACTGTGCTTATGAGGTGAGCCCAGTTGAATTTCTGGTCAATGATAACCCCCAGGATATTGATGGGGGGGGAATTCACTAATGGTTACACCAGTGAATATCAAGGGATGGTGGGTCTCTTGTTGGTAATGGTCAAAGCCTGATATTTGTGTGACGTGAATGTTACTTAGCACTTCTGAGTTCAAGGCTGGAAATTGTCCAGCTCTTATTGAATTTAAAAATGGACTGCTTTAGTATCTGAGGAGCAGGAAAATCGCCCGTTTCAGGCAAAAGCCCTTCATCAGGAATACAGGCAGAGTGCCTGAAGGGTGGAGATATAAATGAGGGGAGGATGGGGGGTGGGAGAAAGTAGTATAGAGTACAATAGGTGAGTGGGGGTGGGGATGAAGGTGATAGATCAGGGAGGAGGGTGGGGGAAGGTAGCAAAGAGTACAATGGGTGGATGGGGGTGGGATGAAGGTGATAGGTCAGAGCGGAGGGTGGAGTGGATAGGTGGAAAAAGAAGAAGATAGGCGGAAAAAGAAGATAGGCAGGTAGGACAAGTCCGGACAAGTCATGGGGACAGTGCTGAGCTGGAAGTTTGGAACTGGGGTGAGGTGGGGGAAGGAGAAATGAGGAAACTGGTGAAGTCCACATTGATGCCCTGGGGTTGAAGTGTTCCAAGGTGGAAGATGAGGCGTTCTTCCTCCAGGCGCCAGGTGGTCGGTCCCCTCACATTTGCCGTCCCCATACTTGGAAAAAGGCTCTCCCTGTCCACCCTATCTAACCCTCTCTGATTATCTTGTATGTCTCTATTAAGTCACCTCTCAACCTTCTCTCTAATGAGAACAGCCTCAAGGCCCTCAGCCTTTCCTTGTAAGAACATCCTGGTAAATTCCCTCTGCACCCTTTCCAAAGCTTCCACATCCTTCTTATAATGCGGTGATCAGAATTGTACACAATACTCCAAGTGTGGCCGTACCAGAGCTTTGTACAGCTGCAGCATAACCTCCTGGTTCCGGAACTCAATCCCTCTATTAATAAAGGCCAAAACACTGTATGCCTTCTTAACAACCCTGTCAATCTGGGTGGCAACTTTCAGAGATCTGTGTACATGGACACCGAGATCTCTCTGCTCCTCTGCACTCCCAAGAATCCTACCATTAGCCCAGTACTTTGCATTCCAATTACTCCGGCCAAAGTGTATTACCTCACACTTGTCCACATTAAACTCCATTTGCCACTTCTCAGCCCAGCTCTGCAGCTTATTTATGCCTCTCTGCAACCTACTACATCCTTCATCACTATCCACAACTTCACCGACCTTAGTGTCGTCTGCAAATTTACTAACCCACCCTTCTAAGCCCTCATCCAGGGCATTTATAAAAATGACAAACAGCAATGGACCCAACACCAACCCTTGCGGTACACCGCTAGTAACAGGACACCAAGATGAACATGTTCCATTAACTACAACCCTCTGTTTTCTTTCAGCAAGCCAATTACTGATCCAAACTGCTGTCTCCCACAATCCCATTCCTCCACATTTTGTATAATAGCCTACTGTGGGGAACCTTATCGAACGCCTTGCTGAAATCCATATACACCACATCAACCGGTTTACTCTCACCTACCTGTTTGGTCACCTTCTTAAAGAACTCAATAAGGTTTGTGAGGCACGACCTATCGTTCACAAAACCGTGCTGACTGTCCCTAATCAGATTATTCTTTTCTAGATGGTTATAAATCCTATCTCTTATAACCTTTTCCAACACTTTACCAACAACTGAAGTGAGACTCACTGGTCTGTAATTACCAGGGCTGTCTCTACTACCCTTTTTGAACAAGGGAACCTTATTTGCAATCCCCCAGTCTTCAGGCACTATTCCTGTAGACAACGATGATTTGAAGATCAATGCCATAGGCTCGGCAATCTCTTCCCTTGCTTCTCAGAGGATCCTAGGATAGATCCCATCTGGCCCAGGAGACTTATCTATTTTCATACTCTGCAGTATTTCTAATACCTCTTCCTTGTGAACCTCAATCTCTTCTAGTCTAGATGCAAGTATCTTTGTATCTATTACTCGCCAACATTTTCATTTTCTATAGTGAACACTGTCGAAAAATATGTATTTAGTGCTTCCCCTATCTCCTCTGACTCCACACACAACTATTATCCTTGATTGGCCCTAATTTAACTCTGGTTATTCTTTTATTCCTGACATACCTATGGAAAGCCTTAGGGTTAACCCTGATCCTATTCGCCAACAACTTCTCATATCCCCTCCTGGCTCTTCTGAGCTCTCTTTTTCGGTCTTTCCTGACTTCCTTGTAACCCTCAAGCGCCCTGAGTTTTCACATTTTGTCCTAACATAGCCTTCTTCTAATGGAGGGAATGTCATTAATGATGCAACTGGGCGTCACTGAGCAGATACTGCTAGATAGCACTGTTGATGACACCTTTCATCACTTCATTGATGATCAATAGTAGACTCGGGTGGTAACTGGTTGGGTTGGATTTGTCTTGCTTATCGTGTACGAGACAAATCTTGGCAATTCTCCATATTGTCAGGTCGATGCCAGTGTTGTAACTGCACTGGAAGAGCTTGGCTGTGGGAGCGACAAGTTCCAGAGCACAAGTGTTCACTACAATTGCAGAATGTGATCTGGGCCCGTAGCCTTTGCAGTATCCAGTGCTTCCAACCATTTCTTGATATCACATGGAGTGAATCAAATTGTGTTAAGACTAGAAATATTTCACCATGTTTTGATATCACAGTGCCAAAAATCATGGAATCATTCCCTTCAACATCAATGTGTACCCACAAAATGGACTGCAGTGGTAACAGTAGACAGCTCACTAACACCTTCTTAAGGGTACTCAAGAATTAGAAGTGCTGGCCCAGCCAGCTATAACCCATACACCATGAATGAACAAAAGTAGTCCAACCGATTTCTACTAGATATAGATTCTGAAGCATCCATTTTCTGGCATTGAACTAGATATAAACCAATAACAATTGATTAAAATAGGCATTAACTACCAGAATTACATTGAAACCAACCCATCCATCTTCACTACCAGTCAGTTATCAAAATTTCACATCACATGGTTGATTGAGTAATATACAGTTGACATGGTCTCAAAAATGAAAGCAATTTACTAAACATACACATTTATGAAAGCTAATTGGGTTTGAGACTCGACAGCCTTATGTTGTTCCTATCATGACGACAATCTAGGATGGCTTTAGTTACACCCTGAATCAGTTGCAAGTAAACAAGATTTTATGATAACACTGGAGGGAGTGAATGCTGCAAATGAATAAACTAGTCCCACTGGCTTGTGCTTGACCCATATCCCTCCAAACATTGCTTATTCATATATTTATCTAAATACCTTTTAAATGGTGTAATTGTCCCTGCATCTACCACTTCCCCTAGAAGTTCATTCAACATTCTAACCACTCAGTGTAAAATATTTGCTCTCTTGTCTTTTTTAAATCTTTCTCCTCTCACCTTAAAAATATGCCCCTAATCTTGAAATCCCCACCCTAGGGAAAAGGCTCCTGCCTGCCATTCATGTCATCCATACGCTTCATGCTTTTATAAACCTCTAAGGTTATCCCTCAGCATCCTACATTCCAGTGAAAAAGGTCCCAGCCAATTCAGCCTCTGCTTAAAACTCTAACACTCCATTCCTGGCAACATTCTGATAAAATTCTTCTGAATCCTCTCTAGGTTAATAATATCCTGCCTATAATAGGAACTAGCTGTACGTTTAGCCAAATTGCTGTTGTAGAGGCACAACAAATGCATCTGACACAGGAAACTACCCAGGTTACATGTCCACAAAAAGCAGCAGACATCCAATCTGCTCACCCACTAGTCTAGCAAGATAATAAAAGGGATTGTCAACTGTGCTACCCATGGCACCTGCTTAGCAATAACTTGCCCACGGATACTCAGTTTGTATCAAACATGGAAAAAAAGAGGAAGTTCCTAATGAGTATTTTGCATTTATATTCACCACAGCGAAGGATATAGAGTCAGATTTACTGCATGGAAACAGACCCTTCAGTTCAACTCGTCCATACCGACCAAATATCCTAAATTAATAGAACATAGAACAGTACAGCACAGAACAGGCCCTTCAGCCCACGATATTGTGCCGACCACTGATCCTCATGTGTATGCATCCTCAAATTTCTGTGACCATATGCATGACCAGTAGTCTCTTAGATGTGGAAGCAAGGTCAGTGGGGACAACTGCTGCTGGCAACGCATTCCATGCTCTCACAACTCTCTGTGCCTCTGACATCCCCTCTATGCTTTCCTCCAACCAGCTTAAAACTATGACCCCTTGTGTTAGTCATTTCTGCCCTGGGAAATAGTCTCTGGCTATCGACTCTATCTATGCCTCTCATTATCTTGTATACCTCAATTAGGTCCCCTCTCCTCCTCCTTTTCTCCAATGAAAAAAGTCCGAGCTCAGTCAACCTCTCCTCATAAGATAAGCCCTTCAGTCCAGACAGCATCCTGGTAAACCTCCT
This sequence comes from Hemiscyllium ocellatum, assembly GCF_020745735.1. NCBI lineage: Eukaryota > Metazoa > Chordata > Chondrichthyes > Orectolobiformes > Hemiscylliidae > Hemiscyllium > Hemiscyllium ocellatum. The sequence continues at coordinate 2,825,772 of NC_083404.1, read as the reverse complement.
CTGAACCCTCTCCAAAGCATCCACATCTTTCCTATAATAGGGCAACCAGAACTGGACGCAGGATTCCAAGTGCAGTCTAATCAAAGTTTTATAGAGCTGCAACAAGATCTCACGACTCTTAATCTAGTCCCATTTGCCAGCACTTGGCCCATATCTTTCTAAACCCTTCCCATTCATACACACATTCAGATGCCTTTTAAATGTTGTAATTATACCAGCCTCCACCACTTCCTTTGGCAGCTCATTCCATACACTCATCACCCTGTGTAAAAGCTGCCCCTTACATCCCTTTTAAATCCCCCACACACACCCCACCCCCCCCCCCCACCCCCTCACCACTCTAAATCTCTGCCCTATAGTTTTGGACTCTCCACCCCAGGGAAAATACTTTGTCTATTTACCCTATGTCCCTCATGATTTTATAAACTTCTGGAAGGTCACCCTCAACCTCCAACACTCCAAGGAAAACAGCCCCAGCCTGTTCAGCCTCTCCCTACAGCTCAAACCTTGGCAACATCCTAGTAAATCTTTTCTAAACCCTTTCAAGTTTCACACATCCTTCCTATAACAGGGAGATCAGAATTGCACGCAGTATGCCAACAGTGGCCTAACCAATGTCATGTACAGCCACAACATGACCTCCCAGTTCCTGTACTCAATACTCTGACCAATATAGGAAAGTATACCAAACACTTTCTTCACTATCCTATCTACCTGCAACTCCATTTTCAAGGAGTTATGAACCTGCACTCCAAGGTCTCTGTTCAGCAACACTCCCTCGGACTTTACCATGAAGTGTATAAGTCCTGCTCTGATTTGCCTTAAGTTTAGAGAGGAGTATGTTGATATTTTAGGGCATGTAAATATTTAAGGAAGTGGTATTGCTGGGTGTCTTGAAAAACATTAAGGTAGATAAGACCCCAGGATCTGATAAGATCTATCCCAGGTTACTGAGGGCAAGGGAGGAGATCACTGGGGCCTTGTCAAAAATCTTTGTCTCCTCTTTAGCCACAGGTGAGGTCCCAAAAGACTGGAGATTAGTTAATGGTTACTCCTTTGTTTGAGAAAGGTAACAGGGATAATCCAGGAAATTATAGACCAATGAGCCTCACATCAGTGGTACAGAAATTGTTGGAGAAGATTCTTAGGGACAGGATTTACTCATATTTTGGAGAAGAATTGGCTTATTAGGGAGAGTCAGCATGGCTTTGTGGAGGGGAGGTCTTGCCTTACAAACTTGATGAGTTTTTTTTAAGGAAGTGACAAAGAGGATTGATGAGGACAGGGCAGTGGATATTGTCTACATGGACTTGTAGTAAAGCATTTCACAAGCTCAGTCATGGTATGCTGGTCTAGAAGATCCATGGCATCCATGGTGAGTAGGCAAGTTGGATACAAGATCGACACACAGTCATAGAAGACAGTGGGTAGTTGTGGAGGGATGTTTTCCGTACTGGAGGTCTGTGACCAGTGATGTGCCCCAAAGATCAGTACTGGGACATCTGCTGTTTTTTATATATATATATAAAAATGAAAGTTTAGGGTGTAGGTTTGCTCGCTGAGCTGTAGGTTTGATATCCAGACATTTCATTACCTGGCTAGGTAACATCATCAGTGGTGACCTCCACGTGAAGCGAAGCTGTTGTCTCCTGCTTTCTATTTATATATTTGCCCTGGATGGGGTTCCTAGGGTTTGTGGTGATGTCATTTCCTGTTCATTTTCTGAGGGGTTGATAGATGGTATCTCGATCTGTGTGTTTGTTTGTGGTGTTGTGGTTGGAGTGCCAGGTCTCTAGGAATTCTCTGGCATGCCTTTGCTTAGCCTGTCCCAGGATAGATTTGTTGTCCCAGTCGAATTGGTGGTTTTTTTCCATCCATGTGTAGGGCTATGAGGGAGAGAGGGTCATGTCTTTTTGTGGCTAGCTGGTGTTCATGTATCCTGGTGGCTAACTTTCTTCCTGTTTGCCCTACATAGTGTTTGTGGCAGCCCTTGCATGGAATTTTGTAGATGACTTTGGTTTTGTCCATGGGTTATACTGGGACAGGCTAAGCAAAGACATGCCAGAGAATTCCTAGAGACCTGGCACCCCAACCACAATGCCATAAACAAACACACAGATCTAGATACCATCTATCAACCTCTCAGAAAATGAACAGGAAATGACATCACCACAAACCCCAGGAACCCCATCCAGGACAAACATATAAATAGAAAGCAGGAGACAACAGCTTCGCTTCACTTGGAGGTCGCCACTGATGATGTTACCGAGCCAGGTAATGAAACGTCTGGATATCAAACCTGCAGCTCAGTGAGCAAACCTACACCCTAAACCTCAGCCTGAGCTACAAACCTTGCATAAATGAAAATGTAGGTGGCCTGATTAGTAACTTTGCAGACAACACAAAAATTGTTGGTGCTGTTGATAGGGAAGGAAAGTTATTAAAGGGTACAGCAGGATGTAGATCAACTGGAAAGCTGGACAGAGAAATGACAGATCTTATGAAATCACTGGAGACTTTAATCGAGACAAGGAGAATGAGGGGTGACCTTACTGAAGTGTATGAAACCATTAGGGGCATAGTTAGGTTAAATGCATAGTGTCTTTTTCCCACGGATGGGGAATTGAAAACTAGAATAGGTTTAAGGTGAGAGGGATAAGATTTGAGGAGGACCTGAGGGACAACTTCTTCACACAGTGGTGTGTATATGGAATGGACTGCCAGAGGAAATGGTTGAGGCCGGTACAATAGCAACATTTAAAAACATTTGGATAAGTACATGGATAGGAAGGGCTTATGGACCAAATGTGGGCAAATGGAACTAACTGTGTGGGCAGCATGGACTAGATTGGGCTGAAGGGCCTTTTTTCAATCTTATATTACTCTATGACTCTAAATATGAGGTAATACATATTTAGGATGTCAAATGCAATAGGAAAGTACACAGGAAATGTCAAAACTCTTAGGAACATTGATATACAAAGGGATCTTGGGGTCCAAATCCCTGAAAGTGGAAACATAAATGAATAAAATGGTAAAGGTGGCAGATGGTATACTTTCCTCATCGGTGGAGACTGGGTATAAAGTTGGCAAGTCACATTGCAGCTAATCTAAACTTTCGTTAGGCTAGATTTGGAGCATTTGAAGAGGGTGTAAAAGAAGCTTACGAGGCTATTGCCTGGATTGCAGTATATTAGCTCTCAGAAAACGTGACATTTGTACCGCACAAATATCAGGCAATAATCATCTCCAATAAGAGACAATTTAACGACCATCCTTTGACATTCAAAGGTGTTACCATCATTGAAGTCCCCACTATCAATTTTGAGGTTACCATTGACCAGAAACTCAAGTGGACTTGTGATATAACTACAGGTCATTCTGATATAATGTGCGTTTTGTTAACGTGAATTGGCTGTAACTCAGCAGATCGAATTGTCAACACTGACTGGATAACACAAACTTTTTACTGAATGGGTATAATGGTTTTCTATAGCACAGCATTGCATAGGTATACAACTGTCACATTATACCAGACCACAGTGTACAGCGGCTACAAAAGCAGGTCAGAGACTAGGAATAAAGTAGCGAGTAACTCCCTAAAGTGTGACCACCATTTACAAGGCATGGTGGCTCAGTAGTAAGCACTGCTGCCTCACAGCGTCAGAGACCTGGGTTCAATTTCATCCTTGTGTGACTGTTTCTGAGGAGTTTGCAAATTCTCCATGAGTCTGTGTGGCTTTCCTCCTGTAGTCCAAAGATGCACAGTTAGGTGTATTGGCCATGCTTATTAACATTGTACTCCATCTGCCACACCTTTGCCCACTCATCTATGTTCCTCTGCAAAGTTTCACAGTCTTCTGCACACTTTGCTCTGCCACTCATAGAACATAGAACATAGAAGGATACAGCGCAGTACAGGCCCTTCGGCCCTCGATGTTGCGCCGACCGAATCCTACCTAACCTATACTAGCCCAATAACTTCCAAATGCCTATCCAATGCCCGCTTAAATGACCATAAAGAAGGAGAGTTCACCACTGATACGGGCAGGGCATTCCATGAACTCACAACCCGCTGTGTGAAGAATCTACCCCTAACATCTGTCCTATACCTACCACCCCTTAATTTAAAGCTATGTCCCCTAGTAACACCTGACTCCATTAGCGGTAAAAGGTTCTTAGTATCTACCCTATCTAAACCCCTAATCATCTTATACACTTCTATCAGATCTCCCCTAAACCTTCTCTTCTCCAATGAGAACAGCCCCAAGTGCCTCAGCCTTTCCTCATAAGATTTTCCTACCATTCCAGGCAACATCCTGGTAAACCTCCTCTGCACTCGTTCTAAAGCTTCCACATCCTTCCTATAGTATGGCGACCAAAACTGCACACAATACTCCAGATGAGGCCGCACCAGAGTCTTATACAACTGCAACATGACCTCAGGACTCCGGAACTCAATTCCTCTGCCAATAAAGCCCAGTACACCATATGCCTTCCTCACAGCACTATTTACCTGGGTGGCAACTTTCAGAGATCTGTGTACATGGACACCAAGATCCCTCTGCTCATCCACACTACCAAGTAGCCTACCATTAGCCCAGTAATCCATCATCTTGTTATTCCTACCAAAGTGAACGACTTCGCACTTAGCTACATTGAATTCCATTTGCCACATTTCCGCCCAGCTCTGCAACTTATCTATATCCCGCTGTAACCTACCACTTCCTTCCTCACTATCCACAACTCCACCGACTTTTGTGTCATCCGCAAACTTGCTCACCCAGCTTTCAAGTCCTTCCTCTAGATCATTTATAAAGATAACAAAAAGCAATGGTCCCAAAACAGATCCTTGTGGTACACCGCTAGTAACTGCGCTCCAAGATGAACATAATCCATCAACTACTACCCTCTGTCTCCTTCCAGCCAGCCAATTCCTAATCCAAACCTCTAATGTATCCTCAATGCCATACCTCCGAAGTTTTAGCATTAGCCTACCATGGGGAACCTTATCGAACGCCTTACTAAAATCCATATACACAACATCTACTGCTTTACCCTCATCCACTTCCTTGGTCACCTTCTCAAAGAACTCAATAAGGTTTGTGAGGCACGACCTGCCCTTCACAAAACCATGCTGGCTATCCCTGATCACGTTATTCCTACCCAGATGTTCATAAATCTTATCCCTTACCATTCTCTCTAAGACTTTGCCCACCACTGAAGTCAGACTCACTGGCCTATAGTTGCTAGGGCTATCCCATAGCTTAATTGCCCATAGTGTCCAGGGATATGCTGGGTAGATAATTTAGTCACGAAAAATATAGGGTTATGAAGACAGGGGAAGGAGATGGGCCTGGATGCGATGCTTTTCATAAGGTTCGTGCAAACACGAAGCTTCTATGCACACTGTAGGGATTCTATAATCAACACAACAGGTCCATGTCATTGGTTATCATTAAGACAGATCTCCACCCTTCCTTCATCCACCTTACTGTTCTACACAAAACCTCTAGTCCAAAATTCACATGCTTTGCAAACAACTCTCACATAAGATACGAAACCAGAGTACAAGACAGCTCTATATTTATACTTTCAGGTTACTGACTGTGCATGACAACCAAACGTTGCATCTTTATTCAATAATACACCAATAATTGAGTTTATTAAGACAGAACCTTGGGGAACACCACTCTATCCAGTCTGAAAAACAACCATTTACCACAACTTGCTGTTTTTCATCCCGTAAGCCAATTTGTTTTTTAAATCGAGCATGCTCCCATCGCTAGGCCTTAGGTTTATTAGTTATTTATGTGGCACTTTATCAAATATTTTCTTTAAAATTCCATATCAACATTTGAATTCCTTAATTTAATTTTTTTTCAAGAATGGCTTTTGTAAACCCGTGCAGGTTCATATCGATTAATTCAAAGTTAGCTTAACTTGATTCTAAAATTTTAACCACACCATCATAAAACAAACCAGTCTACTAACTTCCCTTCTTGAATAACAGCATCATATAAGCCAATTATTTAGACCCGATTCAAGGAAGATTATGGCAATCTCTTCCACTATCAGCACAATTTCTTTTAGCAACATGGGATTGGAGTCATCCAACCCAGGAGGCTTCTGTTCCAAGTAATATCAATATTTCAGCAACTCTTGCATATGCATTGTCACCTGTCCATTCTCTCTATGGCTTGTCAGCATCCTTTTCCTTAATGATTATTTTTATTATCATATACTAAGTATTTTAGCCTTGCCCTGTGCCCTCTTAATTGTATCTTTGGTCCAGGTTCAAACAAAAAACAAAAATGGGGCAGTCATGCTGTAACATGCCTGAACAGGTAGATTGAAAATATCTATAACCATACCTTTGTCCCTTACTAGCAACCACACTGCTTCTTACCACTTGCTAACAATTTGCACACTGACAGAAGACTTTGAGGGATATTTTATAATAGTGGGTGGCATCCTGGTCTTCGAGCCAGAAACTCGGATTTCAAGTTCCACTCCTGGATTTGATATTAAAGGAAGATACATTCATAAATTACACAGCTAACAAGTTGATTACAAACTTGCAAATTCTTCCAACACATTAGTGGCAGGTATAAAAAATCCTGGCCAGTTTTGTGATGCAAAATGGAGCCCCTACTATGACGATTCATAGCTGCAGATTACACAGGAATGTGAAAAGTGCATATTTCCAGAGTGCTTGAGTAAATTGTAACATACCAGCAGAATTGTTTTTAGTTCCTTTTTATATTAACTGCCATTCTATTCTCATATTTCTCTTTGCCAGTTTCATTTTTCCTCTCTACTTCCCCTTCCAAGTTTTAACTCTGCTTTTGCATGAAGAACTCACCTGACGTGCATTAAACACCCACTTTTGTTCAAGGTTTGTGCGAAGATTTGTAGCTCGGGTGCTCGTTGTTGTGGTTCTGTTCGCCGAGCTGGAAGTTTTTGTTGCAAACGTTTCGTCCCCTGGCTAGGAGACATCATCAGTGTCCCACTTTTGTTTTTTGTTCCATCTGATTCTCCATTGCTTTCATTAACCATGGAGCTCTTGGTTTTGATGCTCTCACGTTTTGGCCTCATTAGAATGGACCTAGCCTGCACCTCTCAAAGAGGACTTGTAACTTTTCTTGTTAGTCTCTGGTTCTATTTCACGTTGGCTAGATTTTCTTTGATCCAACTGAAGTTGGCCCCTTCCAATTTAGAAACTCTAGATTTAAAATCGGATTGAAGATTTGTAGCTCGGGTATTCGTTGTTGTGGTTCTGCTCGCCGAGCTGGAAGTTTTTGCTGCAAACGTTTCGTTCCCTGGCTAGGGAACATCATCAGTGCTGTTGGAGCCTCGTGTGAAGCGCTGCTTTGATGTTTCTTCCGGTATTTATATTGGTTTGTTCTTGCCGCTTCCGGGTGTCAGTTTCAGCTGCAGTGATTTGTATGTGGGGTCCAGGTCGATGTGTCTGTTGATGGATGTTCTTGCCGTTTCCGGGTGTCAGTTTCAGCTGTAGTGGTTTGTATGTGGGGTCCAGGTCGATGTGTCTGTTGATGGATGTTCTTGCCACAACCAAAAGGACTAGCCACTCTACCATACGTCAGGAGCGTCTCAGAACTGACAGCCAGACTACTGCGACCCTTAGGACTCATAACAGCACACAAGCCAACATCCACGCTCAGACAACAACTCACTACAACAAAGGACCCAATACCCAGCATGAGCCAAACTAACGTAGTTTACAAAATACCATGCAAGGACTGCACAAAACACTATATAGGACAAACAGGAAGACAGCTAACAATCCGCATCCATGAACATCAGCTAGCCACAAAACGACACGACCAGCTATCTCTAGTAGCCATACACTCAGACAACCAGCAACATGAATTTGACTGGGAAAACACCACTATCATAGGACAAGCCAGACAGAGAACAGCCAGAGAATTCCTAGAAGCATGGCATTCATCCCCAAACTCCATCAACAGACACATTGACCTGGACACCATATACAAACCACTACAGCTGAAACTGACTCCCGGAAACGGCAAGAACATCCATCAACAGACACATCGACCTGGACCCCACATACAAATCACTGCAGCTGAAACTGACACCCGGAAGCGGCAAGAACAAACCAATATAAATACCGGAAGAAACATCAAAGCAGCGCTTCACACGAGGCTCCAACAGCACTGATGATGTTCCCTAGCCAGGGAACGAAACGTTTGCAGCAAAAACTTCCAGCTCGGCGAGCAGAACCACAACAAACTCTAGATTGTTCCTTGCTCTTCTCCATTACTAATTTAAACTGATATAATCAAAAAATTAATCCAAGTGTTACCTCATAGACACTTGATCTATTTGACCCATCTTGTTCTGCAGTATCAAATCCGTTTGCAACTCCTAGTTGGACAGGAAAGATTCTGCTCAACTAGGAGAAAGTAAGGACTGCAGATGCTGGAGATCAGAGCTGTAAAATGTGTTGCTGGAAAAGTGCAGCAGGACAGGCAACATCCAAGGAGCAGGAGAATCGACGTTTCTGGCATAAGCCCTTCTTCAGGAATGATTCCTGAAGAAGGGCTTATGCCCATAACGTCGATTCTCCTGCTCCTTGGATGCTGCCTGACCTGCTGCGCTTTTCCAGCAACACAAGATACTGCTCAAGGAAGGTGTACCGAGCAGATTGCAGAAATTGCTACTCTTTTTGTCACTTTATCATTATCCCAAAGTCCCTAGGCAACATCACTCTAGCAAGTCTCTGACTTCATTGCTAATTTGTTCCTTTCCCTCACAATATGGATGCCCATAACATACCTCCAGTGTGGTAACAGCTTTCTCTCTTCTCAGGTCCAACTACAAGAATGTCTTGCCCTCTTGAGGTTATAATATTTTGAACACTATAACGACTTCCGTAATCAGTACTACCACACCATCTCCCCTCCTCCTTACCCATCTTTATGAAACTTCATATCCATGTATATTAAATACTTTGTCCTCACCATTTTTAAGCCACGCTTTTGTTATTGCTACATCACATTCCAGAGAGTGATTTGTGCTTCTACCTTAACTTATTTACGGCACTTAAAGAGTCATAGATGTACAGCGCAGAAACAGACCCTTTGGTCCAACTCGTCCATGCCGACCAGATATTCTAACCTAATCAAGTCTCATTTGACAGCACTTGGCCCATATCCCTCTAAACCCTTCCTATTTACATACCCATCCAGATGCCTTTTAAATGTTGTAATTGTACCAACTTCCACCACTTCCTCTGGCAGCTCATTCCATACACTTGTGTATTTACACAGAAGCATTCTGAGCTGGTATGTGCATCTCCCACTGGCCTTCTTAGTTTGGTCCCACCTCTTGATGGTACTTTCTTCTCTTGTATAGTCCAAAGCTCTCACTATTTCTCTTTTCCACCCATGTTATAGGCCAGGGAACAAACTCAAAGGTTAAACCTGAAATTACAGCATATATTCAAATTCTGTCTCTCAATGTGTCCCAACATTACAGCGAAGAGCAAGGGGGGAATACAGTCTCAGAGGGAAAAGGGAAAGACAGCTAAAACTGGGCTTGGAACTGTTTTGAAGATACAGGATCTAGGTGGGGGAGGGAGGAGAAGGAAACTCCAATGTTCAGTCGCTGCCTAACTCCAGTCACATCTCCAGCCTGTGGGATCTGTGCATTAATGGCCTGCGGCCACAATTTAGCCGAGGGACATCCTCAAGGTGGATGGATCTGGATCAGAACCAGATTTCAAATGGCTCCTCTGGTATATCTGAACCCTTAAATTTCTCACTAAACTGCAATCACAGTCATCACTGGAAAACTATGCTGGGTCCATATGAAGAACTTTAATTCCAGGCCCTTGGGAATGCTGTGCAAGAATAAAAAGTTGTATTTTATAGGTGTGCTCAAAGTTGCAATTTAAAGGATTGCGCAGGTAATTTTTCCACACAGCTAAATCTTATCAATGCCAGCATGATCAAATTTCAGTTTCTGATTCAGTGTGCATTTGTCCCTCAAACGGTGTCTAAATTGGTCTCCTCTTCATCCCACTCATCCAACCTGCGCCGCCTCCTGCACATGATTACCCACTTCTTCTTAACACCCCCTCTTTCCTGTTTTGTTCTCTGTTTCTCTACCCCAGTCTCACACTCCACTGGTGCCCAGTTTAGTTGCACTTCTCCTGATTCCCCACTGCACTGCTGAACCTCCCCATGAGGACACTGATCCAGGATGTGTTTAGGTACCACCTGATTCTTTTGATTGGTGCCTCCTGACCCAGAACCAGCTCCAGTAGTCTGTGAATCTGATGCCTTTCTTCCTGCACCATGTCTTGAACCACTCGCTGCTCCTGCCTCTCTTCCTATTTGTACTGTCGTTTGCACATGGCACTTGAATAATCTTTGCTCTTCTATTCTATCCCTAGTGAAAATGAATGGCAATGCATGATTTGTTCTTTATGACATTAACTTGTGTCACTACATTTGCTGATTTATCTGTACTCTATGATTACTCCACTTAAATACAATATCCAACATGTATGTGGCCTTATTTGTTATCCATGCTGAGAATGTGTTGCTGGTTAAAGCACAGCAGGTTAGGCAGCATCCTAGGAACAGGAAATTCGACGTTTCGGGCTAGAGCTCTTCATCAGGAAAAGGTCCTGATGAAGGGCTCTGGCCCGAAACGTCGAATTTCCTGTTCCTTGGATGCTGCCTAACCTGCTGTGCTTTAACCAGCAACACATTCTCAGCTCTGATCTCCAGCATCTGCAGACCTCACTTTTTACTACTTATTTGTTATCCATATCAAAATATAATCAACTTGCACTTCCCTTAATTCATGCTCATTTGCTGAATTTCTGCATTTTGTTGCAAAACTTTCCACTCAGAATTGTACTTTCCAATTTGGAGCCACGCTCGTTTTGCCTTTTAACAATCTGAGGTCACCCAAAACTGCTGCTGTAACCCAACTCCCCAGCAGTCCTGTGAACTCATTACTCAAAGTCATAGAGATGCACAGCCCGGAAGCAGACCCTTCGGTTCAACTCATCCAAACAGACCAGATATCTGAAACTAATCTAGTCCCATTTGCCAGCTTTTGCCTACATCGCTCGGAACCCTTCCTTTCATATACCCATCCAGATATCTTTTAAATGCTGAAATTGTGCCAGCCTCCACCACTTTCTCTGGCAGTTCATTTCATACACGCACCACCCTGTGTGAAAAAGTTGCTCCTTAGGTCCCTTTTAAACTTTTCCCCTCTCACCTAAACCTATGCATTCAGGGTCAGCAATTCTTATTTGAAAAAAAATTAATTGTCTTTAAATTCTCTCCACAACCTCAGCCCTTACATTTCATGTGACCCCTTCTACAACCATCAAATATGCGCATTCTTCTAATTCTGATTTCTGAACAAGTGGTCAAAAAGTCTGGCGTTGGAAAAGCACAGCAGATCAGGCAACATCCAAGGAACAGGACAGTCAAAAGGTTGGGCAAAGCCCTTCATCACATTCCTGATGAAGTGCTTATGCCCGTAACGCCAACTGTCCTGCTCCTCGGATACTGTGTGACCTACTGTGCTATTCCAATGCCACACTTTTCAACTCTGATCCTCAGCATCTGCAATCCTCACTTTCTTCTCACTTCAAGTGGTTCCAACGTTAGTTGCCATACCGTCAGCTGCCACAGCACAAGGACTGGAACTCCTGAAGCACTTCCAACACTCTTAGCTCCTTTAAGGCTCCTCAGTGAATACGCTTCAAAAGTGCTTGACAAGCTGTGAAGTGCTAGGAGACATTTGAGAACGGCGACTTATAACTGCAAGGCTTCCTCATTGGCAAAATGTCTGGTTGACACCCAGCCCAAAGGACAGCATTTCAGTGCTGTTGCTTTATAATACCCCCATAAAGCTCCTTGAAATATAATTACAATATAAATGTTCTACATAAATACAAGCTGTTGCTTTTAATAATACATTTTGGAATGTTATTTATGATTTCAAATCATTTCTGTAAATGTTGAGTATCAGCTGCACCAGTAATGTTTGTGAACGTCTTTTGCAAAGCTCTGACAATCTCAAAGTTATCATCAGGTGTCATGAATTTTGCTATTTGTCTCAGCTCAGAAACATACTGACCTTTTGGCATGTGTTTAATAAATGGACCTTATTGACTATCTTCTGACAGCCAAAAGTATTATATTTATTGCTATAAGCTTACCTGACCTTAATGACACTTCTTCAAAGAATTCTAAACATTTTGGGTTTAGTTAAGCATGTCTTTCCCTTTTGACATCCATCTTGACGATTATTTATTAAAATTCCGTTTTGAGCTTTTACTACATAATGGAGTGAAGAATTAATTTTCTTTTCTGCCACCATCATTAAACTACTTGGTCTACAACTTGGACTTAGCCTATCTTTCTCTTTAAATATAGGAAAGAGATTAGGTTGCTTACCAGTCTTCCTTTATGGCATACAAGCAAAAAGCCAAGCTGGCTTCCAGCTATATTATAGCCTGAACAGTCAACATCACAAAAACATGCTATATTGCCACTAACGTATTATTGATTATGGAAGCTCCCAAAGTACTGACATGATGACTACATTACAAAAAGTACTTTGAATGCTTGGTAGTACAGAATTTAAACATCGCGAAAAACAGACAAAATCAAATGCTCTGCATGGGTTTTAAAGTGCTTTAAGATGTTCAGTAGCCTGTTATATAAATAAGGCAAAAGTGAGGACTGCAGATGCTGGAGATTAGAGTTGAGAGTGTGATGCTGGAAAAGCACAGTCGGTCAGGCAGCATCCGAGGAGCAGGAAAATCAATATTTCCACCAAAAGCTCTTCATTAGGAATGAGGCTGGGATCCTTGGGGCTGGAGAGATAAATGGGAGGGGGATGGGGCTGGGGCAGTGAAAGAAAGCTGAGTGCGCAATAGGTGGATGGAGGTGGGGGTAATGATGATAGGTCAGAGGGGAGCGTGGAGCGGATAGGTGGAAAGGAAGGTGGACAGGTGGGACATGTCATGAGGGCGGTGCTGAGTTGGAAGGTTGGAACTGGGATAATATATATATATATGTGTGTGTGTGTGTTTGTGTGTTGGGTGGGGAAAGAGAGGGGAAATGAGGAAACTGGTGAAATCCACATCGATGCCATGGGGTTGAAGGGTCCCAATGTAGAGGAAACTGCAACGGATACAGTAAATGACATGTGTGGAATTGCAGATGAAACTTTGATGGATGTGGAAGGCTCCTTTGGGGCCTTGGACGGAGGTGAGGGAGAAGGCGTGGGCGCAGGTTCCGCAATTCCTGCGGTGGCAGGGGAGGGTGGGTTGTTGGGAGGCACGTGGACCTGAAGAGGTAGTTACAGAGGGAAGAGTCTTTACAAAAAGCACATGGGTGGGAAGGAAATATATCGCTGGTGGTGGTGTCCATGTGTAGGTGGCGGAAATGGTGGAGGATGATGTGATGTATATATTAGTTGGTGAGGTGGAAAGTGAGGACATGAGGGGAGGTTCTGTCCTTGTTGCGGTTGGAGGGGTGGGGTTCAAGAGCAGAAGTGCAGGAAGTCGATGAGATGTCCTGGAGGGGAAATTGCGGTCTTTAAAGGAGGAGGCCATCTGTGCGTTCTGTAGTGGAACTGGTCCTCCTGGGAGCAGATGCAGCAGAGGTGGAGGAATTGAGAATAAGGGAAGCAGGGTGGGAGTCGGTGGGTTTATAGAAAATGTCAGTGTTAAGTTGGTCACCGTTGACAGAGATGGAGAGGTCCAGGAATGGGAGGGAGGTGTCTAAGGTGGTCCAAGTGAATTTAAGGTTGAAGTTGATGAACTATTCAACTTCCTCATGGGAACACAAGCTGGCGCCGATGCAGTCATCACTGTAGTGGAGGAAAAGGTGGGGAATGGTGTCAGTGTAACTCCGGAAGATGGACAAAGACTAGCATAGCTGGGCCCCTTGCGGCTGCCCAGGGCTACCCTTTTCATCTGGAGAAAGTGGGAGGATTCAAAGGAGAAATTGTTGAGGGTGAGGACCAGTTCAGCCAAACAAATAAGAGTGTCAGTGGAAGGATACAGGTGGGGAGGTCGGAAGAGGAAGCAACAGAGGGCTTGGAGACCCTGGTCATGTTGGATGGAGATATAGAGGGACTGATGTCCATGGTGAAAATGAGGTGTTTGGAGCCAGGGAAATTGAAGCATTGGAGGTGGTCAAGGGTGTGAGTGGCTTCCCGAATCTTTCGCAGTTACACCGACACCACTTTTCACCTTTTCCTCAGCTACACTTATGATTGCATCGGTGCCACCTTGTACTCCCACGAGGAGGTTGAACAGTTCAACAACTTCACCAACATATCCAACCCCAACCTTAAATTCACCTGGACCATCTCAGACACTTCCCTCCCCTTCCTGGACTTTCCATCTCCATCTATGGTACCGACTCAATACTGACATTATCTACAAACCCACTGACTCCCATAGTTACCTGGATTTTGCCTCCTCTCACCCTTCCTCCTGTAAAAATGCTATCCCTTATTCCCAATTCCTCCACCATGTCTGTTCCCAGGGGAACCAGTTCCATCACAGAACACACCCAATGGCCTCCTCTTTTAAAAGATTGTAATTTCCCTTCACGTGGTTGATGGTGCCCTCCAGCGCATCTAATCCACTTCCCGCACCTCCCCCTCAAATTCCCCCCCTCCAAACGCAACAAGGACAAAACCCACCTGGTCTTCACTTTCCACCCTATCAACCTCTATATACATCACATCATCCGCATCCATTTCTGCCACCTACAAATGGACCTCACCACCAGGGTGATATTTCCTTCCCATCCCAGCTGCTTTCTGTAAAGACCATTCCCTCCGCAATTATGTTGTCACGTCCACGCCCCCTAACAACCCACCCTCCCCTCCCAGCCCAGCCCCTCCCCTCTCGCACCACAAATTGTAAAACCTGCGTCCACACTTCCCCCCTCACCTCCATCCAAGGCCCCAAAGGAGTTTTCCACATCCAAAGTTTCAGCTGCACTTCCACACGTCATTTATTGTATACATTGGTCCCTCTATATTGGGGAGACCGGACACCTACTCACAGAGCACTTCAACGAACATCCCCTGGCCACCCCCACCAATCAACCCCATCGCCACTTGGCAGAACACTTCAACTTCCCTTCCCACTCCGCCAAGGACATGGAGGTCCTGGGCCTCCTCCATTGCCACTCGCTTACCACCCAATGCCTGGAGGAAGAATGCCTCATCTTCAATCTTGGGACCCCTTAACCCCATGGCATCAATTTTCCCTTCCCCATACATTATCTCAGTTCCAACCTTCCAGCTCAGCACCGTCCTCATGACCTGTCCATCTTTCTTCCCACAACTCCACTCCACCCTCCTCTCCGACCTATCACCATTACCCCTTACTCCATCCACCTGCTGCACTCTCAGCTAGTTCCCCCAGCCCCATCCCCCTCCCATTTATCTCTCTGCCCCTAAGGCTCCCAGCCTCATTCCTGATAAAGGATATTTGCCTGAAATATCGATTTGTTTGCTCTTTGGAAGCTGCCTGACCTGCTTTGCTTTTCCAACCACACTCTTGACTGTTATATAATTTGTTTGCTCCAATTTTTTTTTAAACATATTGGATTCTACACAGAATAAAACACAAATTTGAAGCTATTCAATCCCAAATAATTTTGCCTAATTATGTTCAAGTATTGATTACAATCTGAGAGGCAATGAGAAGAAACCAATATTTGAGAACAAGATCCACTGGACTTATTCATTAGTCCTGGGTCTGAGTTCGATATCTCTAGCCAATCCAGTACAGATTTGTAGAATAAACACTGAATTTTATAACACATCATCCTTACATAAAAATGTTAGTTTATAGGTAAAAGCACCACAATTTAATTTAATCACACTTAGGGATTTGTAAAATAAAGATTCAGCTCACAAACAGCTGAAATATTCAGAAACTAAAATGTGTGTTGCTCCATTACATCTATGTAGTGCAAAGCTTGAAAAAAAGTTATCAATAGCCTTGATAAATACAATTAGGGACCAAAATATTTTCGGAGGTAATATCCCACTCTGTTACCAACATTCATGTATTATACTGTGATGCAAAATCTGAGAGATAGAATTTGGACAATACTTTGTGCAGAAGTTCACTCCCAATAGGATGTATTTGCCAAGTATTATACTTCAAATTTATAAAGATGAAATCAGTGATGAAACACAACATGGAAGGTGGTCAAATGGCATGCAGTTCTAAGACAGGCCAAGAGGAGTGATATTGAGCTGCACTCAAGCACTGCATTAAAAGTGATCCCACTGAACTGGAGGATCTAGCCATTAATTCTTCACTCACTTCAGAGATTGGAAGAACATTTGAACAACTCTAGATACAGATTATCTGCATATTTCCTTTACAAGCTTAAACAGTTCAAACTCCAGACAATAACAAGACTGAGCAGAATCTCAACTGAAGCTTGGCATTTTTAAAACAAAAGATCTATTGTTTCTCACTCAAGATGCTGTTACCGATGTGTTTATTTTTCACTACCTTCATTTTTCTTATGAGTTTTAAAAACTCTTATTATAAATTAATCAAATTGTATGTACCAGAATAAACTTTGTACAGCTGTTAATTGTGACATCTAGAAAATACCTTAAGGAAAATTGAGTTTATTTATCAGCTTGTGCATTTATTTAGCAGAAGTTTAATTGGTTAGCCTTCAAGCTGAATAGGTTACCAGGTTCAAATCAAACTGTTTATTTGTAAATATTAGGAAATCATTTTCAATAAAACCAATGACAGAAAAATACTTCAACTTTCTATAGAATGATTTTCTAATAAGTTATGTAGCCACACTAAAGAAACTGCACTGACCTTGCATCTGCACCATCAAATATCTTTTCTGCTACGTCTCCTATCACTTCCTGCTTCAAATAATACAGCATCCGTACCCGCAGCAGGACTCTGTAGAGGAAGAAAGTTTTAACATTAGTACTGTTTGCCAACACTAGCTTTTGGCAGCTGCTTCTGTTCATCCATCATTCTGCCAAGGCTGATTAGCTATGCTGTATGGTAGGCTTGAAGCATGACAGATGGTGGCATATAATCACCTCTGTGTGGTGCTTTCTGCTGGCTTTCAACAGCCATGCTTGGCAACCACTTTCAGCATACTGAGCACAGTGCAGTGCAGCCCAGACACATTTCATTCAGTAATGCCTAATTCAGTTTGCGAAGTTTAACGTGTACGTTGCCAGTGCTTCTGAAGTGTTCAAGTAAGTTTGTAAACAAGTGAGCAGATGGCTTGCAGTAGGCGTTCTGCTCCATTATCTCATGCAATTTCCTCAGCTGTTGCTTACTATCTTCTGAAGCAGCTTTATGTTTAGAATAATGAGCAGCTACATTAGTAGCTGAAAAAGACAGATATGCAAAATCTAATTTCGAGTGGTTCACTACAAACAATGACCTATTTTATATCTTTTATTGAAAAGGAGGGCTTTCAAGCAGAAACTTAATGTTTTCTAAATTCGAAGAAGCTTTTTAAATGCTAATCATAAGTAGATATGAACTGTACACAAGTACAAACAAAGTGCTTCGAACAGAGTTTAGAATAAAACAAATAGGATTTTCTGAGCTTCTTACTTCAACTGATATTTATTCTGTTTGCAAAATCTAAAACGAGGCAGTGATTCCACTCACTTGTTGCAATGGTGTTTTAGATGTTTCTTGTAGCCATCATCATGCAGCAAGATATCAGGGTTGCAGTTTACAAGCCAATCTGCATTTTTCATCATTGGTAAAGTGGACTGACTTTTAACTTTCTTTCCTTTCCTCCCTCTAGGCACCGGTGCAGACAAACCTATTGATTAAGTAAAGATATAAGCAACATTTATCGCTGAAAATTGACACCACCAACTCCAACAACCTTTAATTGAGTATTGCACAAGCCATAAGTTTTCAAACTTCAGCAACATAAATCAAAACCATATTTTGATCTTTAGTGCTTTATGGAACAGATGAATCTCCTGTTTAATTTCCAATGCTCTCCCTGTGATCTTCATTTCTTTATCATTCTGTTTCTTGTTCCAACCTTTTGCTCCATCAGCAAATATACAGGTCTGTTATAATGTTCATATCATTGTGTCACTCCTATATACCGATACCTTTGAGATCAGTTTGCCTCGATCACTGCACTGAGCTTCAGCTCTGTCCTGTTGACTTCTCAGGTTTTCTTTTCCCCTTTGTTTTTCAGCTGTGTCTCCTTCTACTAATTTCTGTCCTTTCAGGTAGGATTCTCAAGGCATCTCTTACTCTACATTTTGTCTACCTGTTATTTCTATCTTGATGTCTCTCCATCTTTTCTCAAAATATGCCTTCAATTTCCTTCAGTCCTCTATTGTCCATTTGCTCTACCCCTACACTCCCATTATGCCTAACTGTAAAACAAACGATACCTGAACACACACTCTAGGCTCTGTCTCCACCTATGTGCTTAGTCCTTCACCCCGCCCCTTCTTCGGCATATATACATTTTTCTCATTACAATCAATTTTGAAGAACGATCATTGGACTCAAAACATTAACTCTGCTTTCTCTCCACAGATGCCACCAGACTTGCTGAGTTTCTCCAGCAATTTCTTTCTGTATACTGATCTTCAGCATCAGCAGTTGTGTTTTATTTGATTGTTATGGCACCTGAACCATTCCGGGAAGGATATTACCTGAGAAAATATTACAATTTCCTTGCCAGCCTTTGTTCCTAGGCAACCAGCCCAGTGAAAAGAAACAGAAATGGCAGCCATGAAGGTCACCTCAGATCACAGTGAGAAGCAACCGCCCCACACTAGAACAGGAGAATGCCCCGCATGCAAAGGAGCTAGGGGATTTGGCAGGGCTGGGGAACAGGCCTCAGAGAGAAAAAAAACTAAGGAAACAAATTTAAATTAAAGCAGGCCACCATATAAACAAACTTCTAATGAAAACAGCTAAATGAAATTGAAACATAGTTTGGAATGAGAAATGGGACCAGACAATCAATTATTTTAATGACAGCACAATCTTGGAGGGAAAGACTGAAATGGGACTGTAACTGTCACAACAGAGGTGACATGTACAGGCACAGTATTTAAGTACCATGATTTCAAGTAAAGTGTCAAACTGTAGGGATTTATCACCAAAATCATATGTACAAAGAACGCAAACTTACTGTAGATACAGACTCAATTCCTCGCCCTGGAACCAGGCAGAGATTAAATCAATCCATTCATAACCTTGGATCATATTTGATCCTGGGATGAGTTTCCAATCCCACAACTCCAGCAATATTGTCTTTTTCCACGTTTGTAGCATCACTCAACATTACCATTTTAGTGCATTGCTCCGAAAGCCTCTTCCATGCCTTCGTTACCTCGAGACATGACTATCTCAACGCACTCCTGGCTGCTCTCTGATTTTCAGCCTCTACAGGTTGAGCACAGCCAAAAGTCCCTACTGCACAGCCAAGCCCTATTCCCCTATTACCTTGTATGTGCAGACCTGCTTTGACTACTGTTCAAGCAGCACATTGGTTTTCAGGGATCACAATATCCTGGTTCATGAATCAGGAAAGGTTAGTATGCAGGTACAGGAAGTAACAAGGAAGGCTGATAGAATGTTATTATTTATTGAGAGGGAAATTGTATGCACAAATAGGGAGATACTGCTTCAGTCATACAGGCATTGGTGTGACCACATCTGGAATGCTATGAAGAGCATTGGCGTCATTATTTAAAGAAGGATTCTAAATGCAGCAAATGAGTTTCGAGAAGGTTTACACGACCAAGACCTGGAATGGGTGACTTCTCGTCAACGCTTGTGAGCTTGACAGGATCATTCTTCTGGCAGTGTACGTGGCAGTGACCAAACAGGAAGATTGGGTCAGAGCTTGGTAAGTTCAACAAAAGCTCTGTCACACACTGCCTGTGGTCCAAGCAGGTATCTGGGGCTTTGGTCATTAAACTCCCACACATGCAGCCTCCCAACATTCCCCTCCCACAATAGATTCACTTAGACAACACTGTCCATGATTTCCTAACATCAGTTAACCAACATCTCCTGGAATACATACAAAGGTTGGTGACCTTTGTTTAAGGAAATTGTTCAGGAGTATATTAGAATAGTCATGTCTAGGAGGTGATAAACGTTTGCTGATAGTTTAAGCAACAGTTGTGTTCAGGCAGAATGGAGTCAGACAATGTTCGACAATGTAGGCTGACTTTGTGGCACTGCATGCATAGTCAGAAGCTCACCTCCCAGCATAACGATAACACCACGAACTGTGAAATCTGGTTTAGTCTCAGGTTACTGCTAGACAGCATGGAGGAGGTGGTGGCTAGTAGCTTGTAAAGGGGAGTTTTGGGAATGAATGAAAACCATTGTTTCTTCCACCCCAATATTTCTTGAATCCCTTAAATAGCTTAAGAGCTCAATCTTCGAAACACAAGAGATTACAAACCAATTTTATGCACCTCATAATTTAACCCTTTCAGGATCCTGGTATAATTTTGATGAAATCATGTTCCACCCTCCTCCAAGATCAATAAGTATTTCCTGAGTAAAAACTGAAAGAACGGTGGATGCTGTAAATCAGAACCAGAAACAGCTGGAAAAGCTCAGCAGGTCAGGCAGCATCTGTAGAGAGAAATCAGAGTTAACGTTTTGGGTCAAATGACCCTTCTTCAGAATATTTCCTGAGGTTCAGTGGCCAAAACTGAACTAAGAGCTCTAGATTAATAAAGTTTCACTGATATTTCTTTTACTGGATTGATTTGTATCAATCCTATTTATGTACCCTCTATTTGGAGTGGGTTTTTTTTTTACATCTATCTTATCAAGCCACTTAATTTTAAAACATATAGAACATTACAGCACAGCACAGGCCCTTTGGCCTTCGATGTTGCGCCGACCTGTCATAACAATCTGAAGCCCATCTAACCTACACTATTCCATGTACGTCCATATGCTTGATCAATGACGACTTAAATGCACTTAAGGTCTACTACCATTGCAGACAAAGCATTCTATACCCTTACTATTCTCTGAGTAAAGAAACTACCTCTGACATCTGTCCTATATCTATCACCCGTGCTCACCGTCCCCATACTTGGAAAAGGCTCTCCCTGTCCATCCTATCTAACCCTCTGATTATCTTATATGTCTCACTTAAGTCATCTCTCAACCTTCTTCTGTCCAACGAAAACAGCCTTAAGTCCCTCAGCCTTTCATTGTAAGACCTCCCCTCCATACCAGGCGACATCCTAGTAAATCTCCTCTGCACCCTTTCCAAAACTTTCAAATCCTTCTTATAATGTGGTGACCAATTGTACACAATACTCCAAGTGCAGCCACACCAGAGTTTTGTACAGCTGCAGCATAACCTCGTGGTTCCGGAACTCAATCCCTCTGTTAATAAAAGCTACAACCCTGTATGCCTTCTTTACAACTAACAAGTACAATTGCCTCAAATGGTTGCCACCTGATTGTAGGCCTAGGGCTTGAGACAAAGTCAGCACTTTACAAGTAGAGTCATTTTTACCAGCCTGTTTGGACATGCTGTGCAACATGTCTTTATCAGGTGGGACTTAAAATTGGATCTTCTGGTTCAGAGGTAGTGAATATGACCACTGGACCTTAAGACGCCCAAACTTATTGTGAACTTGACTGAAAATCTTCAATTTGTTGCAAGTCTTGGCAGAAGTGTGTTAGTAGCTGCATATGTTGACTTGCAGGGCCCTGTCCTCTGTAAACAGGAAGTTTAGGCAGTGTACCATTCACGGAGGACAAAACACTGAGGACAACCATTTCTTGGTGCAGCCCAATTTGCAATGTTTTGGTCAAACAAAAGCAACTTGCTTTTTCCAAACTTAAGAGGTTTGGGGTTAACTCTTCTCTGATGTACTTGATGTGGCAATGTCTTGACTAATTAGTCTACTTGCCAACCAATGAACACCCTTGCCCCATGCAATATAAATTGTTAACCCCTTTGAAATTGGATATTCTTGCAATTGTCCTGGTTGGAATGAGAAGTTTTGCCAGCTTGTTTTGCCACAATGCTGAACTTCTATACTGTTATATTGTCTGTGCTGAAATTGCCAAAATGATATTTCCTACCGTTCACATCCAACTGGGACTTAAAGCTTCCAACCACTTGTACATTCAGTCTAGTATTTTCATCGTTTTAGAACATGGACAAAATTCCATGCCATTTTTCCTTTACATGTGAATATGACATGGTTAAGAAAGAATCCAAAATTACCAGAGTGATTTTGCAGAGCTCGCGTCTGTCCATCCTCAGTAGGAGTAATTAGATCCCAGATAAAACCTTTGATCTTTTCATCTCCTCTGTAATGGTTCAAGCAGTATACAAGGATAGTGCGACAGATGGTCTCCACATCATGTTCTGTCAACTGTCGTTTAAAACGCCCATGTGACAGTATATCACTCCATCGGCCCCAACTGAAGAGAATAAGCAATGATAGCTTTAGTCAAGTAAACTTCTGTAAAAACCTAATTCTAATTCTAAAGTCTTTGAAAATCAATATACGGCTTCTACATATAATCAGAAATCTAGACCCACTTTGCTCAGAAGGCAGCAATTTTGAAAGAGAAAGCCAGATAGAAGGGAAAAGAAAATGATACAAGTGTAAAAAGGGTGGGAAGAAGAAGAGAGGTTTGGAAGAAGATCAAGACTGAACAAGTGAGGAAGGTGAGTGGATTTGGAGACAGACGCAAATGGGAAGGGAGAAATAAAGAGACAGCATGAGAGATCAAGGGAAAGCATAAAGAGAGATGGGATGGGGCAGGGAAGAAAAGGAATGGGAAGGGAAAACTGTTTCAAATAGTACATATCTTTTTTAAAAACATATACAGTTGTGCAGCTTGGGGTCTTGCTCTAACAACTGACAATACAATGTTCCCTTTGTACTGGCCTGGAGTACCAATGTCCATGTGTTGATTCATACGCACAGTAAGGAGCCCCAATGTACACGACCAACTCAAAATGACTAAAAGGCTATCCAAACCTGTTTTACCATTCAATAAGATCATGCTTGATCTGGTTGAGGTCTCATCTCCACACCCCATTAGCCTAGATTGCCTTGTTTACCATAAATTTATTCAAGGGTGATTTTAAGACTCAGTCTCCACTACCTTCTGGGGAACAGAATGCTACTAACAACCCCTTAAGAGAAAGCAATTCTCTTCATCTGTGTCTTAAAAAGGTTGGATTAATGGGAAGTTGATTTTAACTGAATGGTTATCTTGTTTCATTTCTCTACGATTTATTAAATTATTGTCCAAAATATATGCCAAATTTCAGTAATTAAAAGAAACAGATTAGCGCCAGTTTAAACCATCAGTGCAATAATTATGTTTAAATTGGGCCAAACATCGATAATGCTGTAAATGTGTTAGTTGTGGGTATGTTATATTGCTGTAAGTGTACTACTGTGTGTAAAGTTCCTTGCTTTTAATGTACACTTATAAACAATAATAAGAATCACAAAATTACAATGATTTGGAGATGTTGGTGTTGGACTGGAGTATACAAAATTAAAAATCACACAACACCAGGTTATAGTCCAGCAGGTTTATTTGAAAGTGCTAGCTGTTGGACTCTAACCTGGTGTTGTGTGATTTTTCACTTCACAAAATTGCTGCAGTTTTAAAGATGGCAATATTGATAACATAAAACAGAAGTTACATATCCTGTTCCACTAACAAGTTCCCAACAAATCCTGGGATGTTTTCAATGCAGCATACTAAGTGCCCTCAATTGCAAGATGGGATTGAGCTAGTGTCAATGCTTGAATGAAATTGACGCTCTGTGATTGATGTTGCATGTTTGTGGCAGATGCACAAAACATTTGGCACGAGATCCATTTGGAATTGAAATCAAAGGTGTGTGTGTTATGGTAGCTCTTTCAATATGACTGTATAGGCGCATGCCAAAAACTGGGGAGAGAAGCTGGTGCAAACCCGAGACCACAATACTCACCTCTCACTATTGAGCGTCTTTGGGATCCCCCTAATCCTCTGACTGATCATTAATCCTTTCTACATCCCCTTACTGCCTCCTTGATGCTCTAATTCACTCAACAGCACTACCCATCACAACCTTAATTGATGCATTGCAGGTCAAGTCCCAGTAGGGAGGCATGTAGCTTCTCACTATTTCATTCACCCATTTGATGCACCATTCCCACATGACCCCAATCCCGCTAACTGCATCATCCTGCCCCTCCAGTATGTTACACACCTACCTCTTTCCAATCCAGATTCACACCCTCTACTCATCTTTCCACTTCTCGTGGCCTCACTACTCCCACTGTGTGAAGGCCATCATTAACACACACACACACACACACACACACACACACACACACACACACACACACACCTCTCCCCCCTCAAAAACAGCATAAACATTCTCGGAATGCTCCTTCATTCTGTCTGCACCGCTGGAAAAAATGTTTTCCCAATTTGTTCATAATCAAAGCTTCCTTTAGCTGCATAGCCTTGCAGCAATCAAGAACACCTAGTATTGGGAACCAAAAGGCTCCACACAAGCAATAATCCTACAAGAGGTGTGCATCTGCACAATTTTGAAGGGGGCAATGCAATACAACAAGCAAGCCATGCACAGCAAACATAAATCAGCTGGGACATCAGTTACATTTGCATTTACAAAAGCTCTCAACTGAGCAGTTCTTGACTCTTTCGTCAGCTGACCTGCTGTACTTTACCAGCATCACACTCTTGACTCTTTCTTCACTGTGACATTTCTGCAGCTATGGACTTCATGTATCCTTACCTCTGCCATCATAACCCTACTCCTCATTAAAACCATTAAAGAAACAAAACCACACAGCTTGGTAAGACTAGAGTGGTGCTGGAAAAGCACAGCAGGTCGGGCAGCATCCAAGGAACAGGAAAATTGATGTTTCATCAGGGCTCCTGCCCGAAACATCAATTTTCCTGCTCCTCAGATGCTGCCTGACCTGCTGTGCTTTTCCAGCACCACTCTAATCTGGACTCTAATCTGCAGTGCCCACCTGCAGTCCTCACTTTCGCCGAGCTTCTCTTGGTAGGGCCCTCATTTCTTCTGAGAGTTAAGGAACTGAAATGGTCAGATTAGTTTAGCCATTCACCAACAGATTTGTTGCACAACATTAAAACACTCTGGCTGCTGAAACTGCATCTGAAATATGGAATGCAAATGGAAGCCTGGAGTTCAGTTCTCTGTTTTAAACCATTTTCTTGAATAGAACATAGAACAGTACAGCACAGAACAGGCCCTTCAGCCCACAATGTTGTGCCGGCCACTGATCCTCATGTATGCACCCTCAAATGTCTGTGACCATATGCATGTCCAGCAGTCTCTGAAATGTCCCCAATGACCTTGCTTCCACAACTGCTGCTGGCAACGCATTCCATGCTCTCACAACTCTCTGTGTAAAGAACCCACCTCTGACATCCCCTCTATACTTTCCTCCAACCAGCTTAAAACTATGATCCCTCGTGTTAGTCATTTCTGCCCTGGGAAATAGTCTCTGGCTATCGACTCTATCTATGCCTCTCATTATCTTGTATACCTCTTGAATCTTTGTCTTCTGTCCTCACACTTTGCAGGAGTCTCCTTATTGGAGCTCAAGGACATTTTTGTCACAAACATCAAAGTATTCATTCAACTGCCGCTGCGGCATTCCTCTCTTCACCGAGCGATGAGGCAAGCATTCTGTAAGACTGCCATCTGCTTTAACCCTGACCTTACAACATTGTCTAATTGCTCTCCTGGTCCATGAGTCCTACATCCTGCTCCCTGGTCCCTCTTTCCAGGAAACTGATTCCTAACGTACATATTCCCTGGCTTCCATAATCGGTTGATATTATCACTGGTTCTCCTGCTTTCAAAACCTACTGCCATCACCATCTTCTGAGAAACCAACCCTTCCTACCATGAAAACAACCACTCAGTCACCAACCTCCTTCACCTTTTCAAAGTACTTAAAGCTGTTGATACTTCTAAAACATCCTCCAAACTTTCCTGGAACACTGTAAAATCCCCTCCTAATCAGGACCTTCTCAATGCCTCTTCCCTGCAATTGCTAAATTACTGAAATTAAATTAGGTATGCTATGTGACTATGACAAAGACGAGCTATCCTCGCCATGTCTATCTGGACTTTTTGGCAGTTTTTGACACACTTCAACCTCACCATTCATTTCTTAATCATTGTTCAGTCACATGAGACTGGTTCTATCTCCATTTATTCAACAGAGCTAGGAGAACAATCTGCAATTGATTCTCTCTTGAATTGCCTTATTCTTCCTGCTCCAATTTGTCATTGGGTCTGATTCAGACTCTATCCACTCTGAACCCACTTGCCATTTTGTAATCTGAAAAATCTTAACATGTCTGTTTTAGAGATTGTAACCATAAGATTCAAATTCACCGGGTGTCGGTTGTCCATTCTGGTTCTGTAAAGTGCCTCGGAATATTTATTATCCTAAAGGTTCTGGATGTAAGTTTGCTTGTTGAGCTGAAAGACTCATTCTCTGATGTTTCGTCACCATACTAGGTAACATCTTCAGTGAGTCTCTGTTCGAAGCACTGATGTTTCCGGCTCTCTCTATGTGTGTTTGGGTTTCCTTGGGTTGGTGATGTCATTTCCTGTTCTTTTTCTCAGGGGGTGGTAAACACATGACATGGACCCCACTTACCACCTCCTGAGAAAAAGAACAGGAAATGACAGAGGATTCTGGGTAATCCAAGATGGAGAATGGGAAACATTTCTGGCTGGAAGAACTGCTCCTTTTTTTTGAGGTATTTTAGGTGTTGGAGGTGATTTCCTTGAATTCTAGAAGCAGCAATTACTGTTTTATATGCTGTTGCATTGTTTTGGAACTTTGATTAAAAAAAAGTCAACACAACAGCAGTTTAAAAGGGAGAAGAGTAAACAAAGGAAACACATGGTGAGGGGGAGAGAGAGAGTGGGAGAGAGAGAGAGTGGGAGAGAGAGAGAGTGGGAGAGAGAGAGAGTGGGAGAGAGAGAGAGTGGGAGAGAGAGAGAGTGGGAGAGAGAGAGAGTGGGAGAGAGAGAGAGTGGGAGAGAGAGAGAGTGGGAGAGAGAGAGAGTGGGAGAGAGAGAGAGTGGGAGAGAGAGAGTGGGAGAGAGAGAGTGGGAGAGAGAGAGAGTGGGAGAGAGAGAGAGTGGGGGAGAGAGAGAGTGGGAGAGAGAGAGAGTGGGAGAGAGAGAGAGTGGGAGAGAGAGAGAGTGGGAGAGAGAGAGAGTGGGAGAGAGAGAGAGTGGGAGAGAGAGAGAGTGGGAGAGAGAGAGAGTGGGAGAGAGAGAGAGTGGGAGAGAGAGAGAGTGAGAACCTGCACAGTTTGCAGGTTTGAATTCATGTATCGCTGGACATTGGAGTGCATCTGGGAAAATTAAAAACAGTGAAATTCACAACTAATTTTGGAAGAACTGTTGGGCGAATTTCACAGAACAGAATCAGGTAAATTAATTGTTGTTTTAAGTCTGTCCAAGAGAAAGGCTGCAGTAGTGAGTATAGTGGATTCTTTCATGATTATGTTTTTGCAGATAAGTCTCTTGATTAAACTTAAAATATAAGTCATAGCTATTAATTTAACCTGGGGCAGTGTTTGTAGAGGAAAAAGACGGTGTTATTTTCTGGGTCTGTAGATTGTGAAGGAGCAAAAATAGCCTTTACAGTGATCTGTACTTCTCATCAGATGTGGGAGTTTAAAGAGAGTTTAAGGGTTACTGAGGATTATATCTGCCATAAATGCTGTTGGATGCAAATCTTATCAGATCGAGTGGATCGGTTGGAGAGACAGATAGAAGCGATGAGGAATTTGCAACAGCAACAGTATGTGATGGATGGCAGTTATAGGAAGGGGGGAAAGTCTCAGATCCAGTCACACAGATGGGTTAACTCCAGGAAGGTAAGAGAGGTAGGCACCTAGGGCAGGAGTCTTTTGTGGATATACCCATTTCAAACAGGTATGTTGTTTTGGAAAATGTAGGGGGTGATGGATTCTCAGGGGAACGTAGCATGAACGTTCTGGTATTGAGACTGGCTCTAATGCAATGAGGGGTACATCGGCTTCTAAGAGATCAACTAGGTTAGGGGATTCTGTAGTCAGAGGTGCAGACAGACATTTCGGTGGCTAGCAGAGAAAAGTAGAATGGTGTGTTGTTCCCCTGGTGCCAGGATCAAGGATGTCTCAGAGAGGGTGCAGAATGTTCTCATGGAGGAGAGGGGCCAGCAGGAGGTCATTGTCCACATTGGAACCAATGATATGGGAAGGGAAAAGGTTGAGACTCTGTAATCTCCCTTCAGAGAGTTAGGCAGAAATTTAAAAAGGAGGTCCTCAAGGGTAGTAATATCTGGATTACTCCCAGTGCTACGAGCTAGTGAGAGCAGGAATAGGAGGATACAGCACATGAATGCATGGCTGAGGAGCTGGTGAATGGGAGAAGGATTCACATTTTTGGATCATTGGAATCTCTTTTGGGGTAGAAGTGACCTGTACAAGAAGGATGGATTGCACCTAAATTGGAAGGGAACTAATATACTGGCAGGGAAATTTGCTAGAACTGCTTGGGAGGATTTAAACGAGCAAGGTGGGGGGGTGGGACCCAGGGAGATAGTGAGGAAAGAGATCGATCTGATACGGGTACAGCTGAGAACAGAAGTGAGTCAAACAGTCAGGGCAGGCAGGGACAAGGTCGGACTAACAAATTAAACTGCATTTATTTCAATGCAAGGGGCCTAACAGGGAAGGCAGATGAACTCAGGGCACGGTTAGGAACAAGGGACTGGGATGTCATAGCAATCACAGAAACATATAGAACATAGAAAAATACAGTGCAGTACCGGCCCTTCGGCCCTCGATGTTGCGCCGATCCAAACTCACCTAACCTACACTAGCCCACTTTCCTCCATATGCCTATCCAATGCCCGTTTAAATGCCCATAAAGAGGGAGAGTCCACCACTGTTACTGGCAGGGCATTCCATTAACTCACGACTCGCTGAGTAATGAATCTACCCCTAACGTCTGTCCTATACCTATCACCCCTTAATTTAAAGCTATGCCCCCTCGTAATATCTGACTCCATACGTGGAAAAAGGTTCTCATGGTCAACCCTATCTAAACCCCTAATCATCTTGTACACCTCTATCAAGTCACCCCTAAACCTTCTTTTCTCCAATGAAAACAGCCTCAAGTGCCTCAGCCTTTCCTCATATGATCTTCCTACCATACCAGGCAATATCCTGGTAAACCTCCTCTGCACCCGTTCCAGTGCCTCCACATCCTTCCTATAGTATGGCGACCAAAACTGTACACAATACTCCAGATGCGGCCGCACCAGAGTCTTGTACAACTGCAACATGACCCCAGGACTCCGGAACTCCATTCCTCTACCAATAAAAGCCAGTACACCATATGCTATTTACCTGGGTGGCAACTTTCAGAGATCTGTGTACATGGACACCAAGATCCCTCTGCTCATCCACACTACCAAGTATCCGACCATTAGCCCAGTACTCCATCTTCCTGCTACTCTTACCAAAGTGAATCACTTCACACTTAGCTACACTGAACTCCATTTGCCACCTTTCTGCCCAGCTCTGCAGCTTATCTATATCCCACTGTAACCTGGCACATCCTTCCTCACTGTCAACAACTCCACCAACTTTCATATCATCCGCAAACTTGCTCACCCAACCTTCTAGCCCCTCCTCCAGGTCACATTTATAAAAATGACAAACAGCAACGGTCCCAAAACAGATCCTTGCGGAACACCGCTGGTAACTGCACTCCAAGATGAACCTTTACCATCAACTACTACCCTCTGTCTTCTTCCAGCCAGCCAATTCCTAATCCAAACCTCCAACTCACCCTCAATGCCATACCTCCGTATTTTTTGCAGTAGCCTACCACGGGGTACCTTATCAAATGCCTTACTAAAATCCATATACACCACATCTACCGCTTTACCCTCGTCCACCTCCTTAGTCACCTTCTCAAAGAACTCAATAAGGTTTGTGAGGCACGACCTGCCCTTCACAAAACCATGCTGACTATCCTTGATCACATTATTCCTATCCAGATATTCATAAATCCTATCCCTTACAATTCTCTCTAAGACTTTGCCCACAACAGAGGTAAGACTCACTGGCCTATAGTTACTAGGGTTATCCCTACTCCCCTTCTTGAACAAGGGAACCACATTTGCTATCCTCCAGTCTTCTGGCACTATTCCTGTAGACAACGACGACATAAAAATCAAGGCCAATGGCTCTGCAATCTCCTCCCTTGCTTCCCAGAGAATCCTAGGATAAATGCCATCAGGCCCAGGGGACTTATCTACATTCACCCTTTCCAGAATTTCCAACACCTCTTCCCGACATATCTCAAAGCTATCCATTCTAATTAATTGTGACTCAATATTCACATCAGCAACAATGTCCTGTTCCTGAGTGAATATGACATGGCTCAGGGATGGGCAGGACTGGCAGCTTAATGTTCCAAGATACAAATGTTACAGGAAGGATAGAAAGGGAGGCAAGAGAAAAGGGGGAGTGGCATTTTTGATAAGGGATAGCATTACAGCTGTGCTGAGGGAGGATATTTCCAGAAATACATCCAGGGAAGTTATTTATGTGGACTGGAGAAATAAGAAAGGGATGATCACCTTATTGGGATTGTATATTATAGACCCCCCCAATAGTCAGAGGGAAATTGAGAAACAAACTTGTAAGGAGATCTCAGCTATCTGTAAGAATAATAGGGTGGTTATGGTAGGGGAGTTTAACTTTCCAAACATAGACTGGGACTGCCATAGTGTTAAAGGTTTAGATGGAGAGGAATTTGTTACGTGTGTACAAGACAATTTTCTGATTCAGTATGCGCTTCAGTCAGTGGAGAGGGCACTTTGGGGCCAGCAACCATCATTCTATTAGATTTAAAATCGTGATGGAAAAGGATAGACCAGATCTAAAAGTTGAAGTTCTAAATTGGAGACAGGCCAATTTTGACGATATTAGGCAAGAACTTTCGAAAGCTAATTGGGGGCAGATGTTCACAAGTAAAGGGATGGCTGGAAAATGGGAAGCCTTCAGAAATGAGATAACAAGAATCCAGAGAAAGTATATCCCGGTCAGGGTGAAAGGAAAGGCTGGTAGGTATAGGGAATGCTGGATGACTAAAGAAATTGAGGGTTTGGTTAAAAAGAAGGAAGCACATGTCAGGTATAGACAGGATAGATCGAGTGAATCCTGAGAGTATAAAGAAAGTCAGAGTATACTGAAGAGGGAAATCAGGAGGGCAAAACAGGGACATGAGATAGGTTTGACAAATAGAATTAAGGAGAATCCAAAGGGTTTTTACAAATATATTAAGGACAAAAGGGTAACTAGGGAGAGAATAGGGCCCCTCAAGGATCAGCAGGGCAGCCTTTGTGTGGAGCTACAGAGAGTGGGGGAGTTACTAAATGAATATTTTGGATCAGTATTTACTGTGGAAAAGGATATGGAACATATAGACTGTAGGGAAATAGACGGTGACATCTTGCAAAATGTCCAGATTACAGAGAAGGAAGTGCTGGATGTCTTGAAAGGGTTAACGGTGGACCTGATCGGATGTACCCGAGAACTCTGTGGGAAGCTAGAGAAGTGATTGCTGGGCTTCTTGCTGAGATATTTGTATCATCGATAGTCACAGGTGAAGTGCCGGAAGACTGGAGGTTGGCAAACGTGGTGCCACTGTTTAAGAAGGGCGGTAAAGACAAGCCAGGGAACTATAGCCCAGTGATCCTGACCCTAGTGGTGGGCAAGTTGTTGGAGGGAATCCTGAGGGAGAGGATGTACATGTATTTGGAAAGGCAAGGACTGATTAGGGATAGTCAACATATCTTTGTGCGTGGGAAATCATGTCTCACAAACTTGATTGAGTTTTTTGAAGAAGTAACAAAGAAGATTGATGAGGGCAGAGCAGTAGATGTGATCTACATGGACTTCAGTAAGGTGTTCGACAAAATTCCCCATGGGAGACTGATTAGCAAGGTTCGATCTCATGGAATACAGGGAGAACTAGCCATTTGGATACAGAACTGGCTCAAAGGTAGAAGACAGAGGGTGGTGGTGGAGGGTTGTTTTTCAGATTGGAGGCCTGTGACCAGTGGAATACCACAAGGATCGGTGCTGGGCTGTCTACGTTTCGTCATTTACATAAATGATTTGGATGCGAGGTACAGTTAGTAAGTTTGCGGATGACACCAAAATTGGAGGTGTAGTGGACAGTGAAGAGGGTTACCTCAGATTACAACAGGATCTTGACCAGATGGGCCAATGGGTTGAGAAGTGGCAGACAGAGTTTAATTCAGATAAATGAGAGGTGCTGCATTTTGAGAAAGCAAATCTTATCAGGACTTCTACACTGAATGGTCAGGTTCTAGGGAGTGATGCTGAACAAAGGGACCTTGGAGTGCAGGTTCTTAGCTCCTTGAAAGTGGAGTCGCAGGTAGATAGGATAGTGAAAAAGGCGTTCGGTATGCTTTCCTTTCTTGGTCAGAATATTGAGTACAGGGGTTGGGAGGTCATGTTGCAGCTGTACAGGACATTGGTCAGGCCACTGTTGGAATATTGCGTGCAATTCTGGTCTCCTTCCTATCGGAAAGATGGTGTGAAACTTGAAAGGGTTCAGAAAATATTTACAAGAATGTTGCCAGAGTTGGAGGACCTGAGCTACAGGGAGAGGCTGAACAGGCTGGGGCTGTTTTCCCTGGAGCGTCGAGGCTGAGGGGAGACCTTATAGAGACTTACAAAATTATGAGGGACATGGACAGGGTAAATAGGCAAAGTCTTTTCTCTGGGGTGGGGGAGTCCAGAACTAGAGGGCATAGGTTTAGGGTGAGAGGGGAAAGATATAAAAGAGACCTAAGGGGCAACATTTTCACACAGAGGGTGAATGAGCTGCCAGAGGATGTGGTGGAGGCTGGTACAATTGCAACATTTAAGAGGCATCTGGATGGGTATATGAATAGGAAGGGTTTGGAGGGATATGGGCCAGGTGCTGGCAGGTGGGACTAGATTGTGTTGCGATATCTTGTCGGCATGGACGGGTTGGACTGAAGGGTGTGTTTCTGTGCTGTATACCTCTCTGACAACCTGAGCTCCTTTGCTCCTGTACCCCTTACAATACCACTTTCCTCTGGTCTAACATTGAAGATACTGAAGTTTCTAAACAGGAAAAGATCAAACTGATGAGATAAATGCTCTGGCTACAAAAAAAGTGGAGATTAGCTGTTTTAGTAACAGGATTAAAAAGATGGAGGTTTCATAAAGCTCAGAAATAGGTTTGTTCAGTTTCCTACTTTTATTCTGCAATGTTAATGCAGTTCTACAGCAAAACGTGTCCTCGTCAGGGAGCAACTTTGCTAAGTCCTTGCTGACTGCCAACAAGGAATAGAAAATCTTGGTTCCAATGCAACATCACATTTTGGCTCAATCTTTAAAATGTTGATGAACTGTCATTCCTTGATACAAGTTACCAGAAAACAGACTGCTCCAAAACAGTCCTGAAACATTCAGTTATATACAGTGCAGTATGGCATGTCATAAAATCCAGGTACATTTAACAAATCAAATAGTAGGAGGAAATGACCAAAACATGGAGGAATTATCTTCTATCTACCCCTTTAGTAAAGACAGATGCAGAGTATTCATCTAACAGTCAAGCCTTCTGCCCTCATGTGTAAATTCATTTCTCTGCCCTAATCAACTCTATTTATTTTACTATTGATATGCCTATGCAAGAAGTTGGCACTCTCCTTCATATAGGCCACCAGTCTTTTCTCATCATCCCTCTTCACTTGTCAAGTGCTTTTTCACCAACCATCTCCATCCCATTCCATCCTCACCACACTACACTTTTTTGTACCTCCACTGTTTTTAGCTTTTCAGCATTTACAAAGTACTCTTCCATTCTTTAGATGGATGAACTCTCATTTGCCATACTCTTGACCAGTCGACCATTTAATCTAACAATGCCTCTTTGTTTACAATGCTATTAATCTAAGCATCATAAGCAAATTCAGTAATGTGGTTTGCTCTCTCATCATTTAACTTGTTAATGAATACAGTGAACAGCTGTAGGGATGGGGATTTTCCAAGTCACATCTGCAGCCTTTTGCTCAGCCAATTTCCTAACCAAGCTAACAATTTGGCTTCAATCTTAACAAATAGTCTGGAAAATCTCTTGAATATTTCTTGGAAGTTGACATAAGTAACATTTGTAGTTATTCCATTGTACCTGCACAATCAGGTTTGCTAGTCCTGACCTACCCATCAGACTTTCTATGATCAGCTGAAAATTAAGGTGTTGGGTCACCCTTTACCCACAATTAAAGCTTCAATGATATTCTCATCAGTTGTTGGTCTAGCTGATTAGTAGTTACTTGGTTTCTCTTAACTTTCTGAAACAGTGAGGTTTTATGCAATGTTTGGGAACAGTTTCCAACTTAGAAGATTATGTTGGAACATCTGCAAAGATCTCACCTACTTCTTTAATAACTTTGGAATGGAACCAATCTACTCTTGGGGTTTGTTGGTCATTTCTGGTGCAGGTATGATCAGCCAAATGGTCTCCATCCATACCATTACAATCTTGAGATTTATTCCATAAATTTTGTGACGTAATGTGGGTATCTTAATGCAAGATGGAGGGCTTCCCAAAGCTGGGGTCATGAGCAGAACATTTGAGGTCATGAACTGATGCAGCATAATTCCTTCCCTGTTCAAACAGATGCCTTCTCCCCAGTCCCCAGCTCACATAGGTCTCCCCCAGCCAGGCTTCCTCCTTCCCTGTCCTGCCTGTGAAAGCTCACACATTTGGGTCACATAATTTCCAGGATTTGAAATGGGGTCATAGCAGGGAAACATTTGGACATAAAGCATCACAACTAAATGGGATAAGGTTCTTCAATTTCCTTGTGTTTCCCCCATGTTTAAAAAGGTCAAGACAGTAAGAAAACAGGAAATAGAAAAGGTTGAGGGGCACATAGAGGTGAGGGAGAGAACAAGATACCTGCGGTCATTTGGTAGTTCAAAAGTTATATATCGCTAAAAAAGACACACCGCCTAAGTTTTTCACCTTGTACTCACTAGTATAATTTACAATGAACACCAATGTAAAGGAAATGCCACATTCAATCTGAGAGAAGAATGCTGATTAGTTGCCAAGTAGTTGCAAAGTATGGTGCTGGAAAAAACACAGCCAGTCAGGCTGCATCCGAGGAACAGGAGAGTTGATGTTTTGAGCATAAGCCCTTCACCACAAATGAGAGAGTGGCCCAAGGGTGCTGAGAGATAAGTAAGAGGAGGGTAGGGCTGGGGGAAAGGTAGCTGAGAATGTGATCGGTGGATGACAGTGGGAGTGATAGTGATAGGTCGGAAAGGAAGAGTGAGTGGATAGGTGGGAAGGAAGATGGACAGGTAGTTCAAGAGGGCAGTACCAAGTTGGAAGGTTGGATCTGGGATAAGGTAGGGAAAGGGGAAATGAAGAAACTGGTGAAATCTACATTGATGCCGTGTGGTTGGAGGTCCCAAGGCAAAAGATGAGGGATTCTTCCTCCAGGCGTTGGGTGGCTAGGGTTTGGCGGTGGAGGCAGCACAGGACAGTGGGAGGGGAAGTTAAAGTGTTCGGCCACAGGGCAGTGGGGCTGGTTGTTGCAAGTGTTCCAGAGATGTTCTAAATGTTCTGCAAGTTGGCATCTGTCTCTCAAATGTAGAGGAGCCCGCACTGAGAGCAATGGACACAGTAGATGAGGTATTTAGATGTTCAAAAAATCCCTGCCAGATATGGAAGGATCCTTTGAGGCCTAGAATGGAGGTGGAGGGAGAGGTGTGGGCGCAAGTTTTACACCTCCTGCGGTGGCAGGGGAAGGTACTAGGTGTGGAGGGCGAGTTGGTAAGGGGCATGGACCTGACAAAGAGAGTGGTGAAAGGAACGGTCTTTGCAGAATGCAGATAGGGACGGGGAGGGAAACCTATCACTGGTGGTGAGGTCTGTTTATGGGTGACGGAAAGAGCCAAGGATGATGCAATCTATCTGGAGATTGGTGGGTGGAAGGTGAGGACCAGGAGGCTTTTGTCCTTGTTGTGATTAGACAGATGGCGTTCAAGAGCAGAGGTATGGGAAGTGGAGGAGATGCACTGGATGGATTGTCAACCATGTGGGAGGGGAAATTGTGGTCTCTGAAGGAGGCGATTTGGGATGCCTTGAGGGAGTCGGCCACCACAAGAAGTGCAAACCCTGCGCCATTGCCACCCTCTCACCTCTGTCCAAGGCCCCAAAGGATCCTTCCACATCCGACAGAGATTTACCTGTTCTCCCACATGTCATCTACTGTGTCCATTGCTCTTGGTGTGGTCTCCTCTATGTTGGGAAAACAGGATACCAACTTGCAGGATGTTTCAGAGAACGTCTCTAGGACACACGGACTAAACAGCTCCCCCTCCCACTCCACCAAAGACATGGGCCTCCTCCATCGCCAAACTCTAGCTACCCAATGCTTGGAGGAAGAAAGCCTCATCTTCTGCATTGGGACCCTCCAACCGCATGGGATCAATGTAGATGTCGCCAGTTTCTATGATCTCCCCGCTTCCCCCCCCACTTTATCCCAGAGCCAACCTTCTAACATGGCACTGCCCTACCTGTTCATCTTCCTTCCAACCTATCCGCTGCACCCTCCTTTCCAATCTACCATCATTACCCCCACCTCCATTTACCTACTACAACCTCAGCCACCTTTGCCCATCACCACCTCTTCCCATTTATCTCAGCCCTTTTGGGCCACTGACTCATTCCCAAGAGCTTATGTTCAAAACGTTATCGCTCCTGCTCCTCGGATGCTGCTCGACCGGCTGCGCTTTTCCAGCACCACACTTTTTGACTCTGATCTCCAGCATCTGTAGTCCTCGCATTCTCCTGGTTGGCAATTAGATACTGACTGATTGGCAAGTAGACTTTGATTGGTAGAAATGTTGACATGATAAATGCACCAGATAGTGATGACTGACAATTAATTGCCAAAGTTTAAACCAAGCAGTTTGAGTCTGTTTAGTGAATGCATTGATTTGAGAAATGCACCATAGAATAACTGATCACTTATTATCTTCAGCTGAAGCAAGTCTAGTGTTTGGACATATTCCTGAACTAAAATGAACAGGAACTATGTTAATTTATGGCACTTCCAGTATCTTCAATGCTCTATGCTGCAGTTCAGCTGATTATTCTGGTTGGTGATTGGTTATCAGCACAATTCCTCATATAGTCAGAAGTGGACTCCATTTTACAAGCAGAGGCTAGTTGGAAATGGTCAATATCTTCCCTGTTGCAAATGACAAAAAGAATATCCCATTTGATCCACTAGTCTGTGCAACATGTAGCCTGCACAGCATCACACCAGCACTGAAATTTGTAAACCACATAACTCATTTGTGAGGGCAGACCATTCCTATTCTTGACAGCAACACCTCAAGGATGGCAAATACCACTTATATTGCTATTACATCATAGAAGTGTGAAACACCTAGTTTGAAAGACTTTATCCTTCTAGGTTAATCAGAGATGGATGGACACTTTTCAGAACTAAAAGTAACAATCTTAGGCCTGCTCATATGTTTGATGGCATACAGCATGAAATCATCTCTTCAAGATAGCTATTAAAAGTGCAGGATATGAAGCACCCCAATACAGCATCAAGGTTGCATAATGAACAAGTGGCTTGAACCCTACTGAAGTAGTAGCTGATAATGCCAATCTTATAGCACTATAGGAATCTCTATGTATACTGATTAGTAAAAGGGAGGCCAGGCAGGAGACAAAAGTAGACAAATCTCTGGCAATTTCTTACCAAACTGCCTGATTGAACATTCAATTAAAGATTCAAAGTTAATTGTCAGTCATCATTAACTAGTGCATCCCCCACATCAACGCCTCCACCAATCTACACACTCCTTTTTAGAGAGAGATGATGGCCTCGTGGCATTATTGCTGGACCATTAATCCAGAGGCACAGGTAATTTGTGGAGATCAGGATTTGAACTCCACCATGGCAGATGGTGGATTTGAACTCAATTAAAAAAAGTCTGGAATTAAGAATCTAATGACGATCATGAATACATTGTTGATCACAGGAAAAATCTTTAGGGAAGGAAGCTGCCATCCTTACCTGGTCTGGGCTACATGTGACTCCAGACCCATGGCAATATGGTTGATTCTTACTGACCCTTTGGGATGGGCGATGAAGGTTTGCCTCAATGAGCGAATTAGAAAATGTATAGGGCTACTTTCTCTTTACATTAGCACTTCCTATAACTTATCCTGATGAATATAATTTGACAAGTTTCAACAAAATGTATTTTTAAAGCAATAATGAAGACACTTCGTACACAATACTTGCACACTTTTACTTCAATTTTATAAATGTTAGCAGCACAGGACCATCTCGTGCTTGTGTAACACATTTTGTAGAACATTATGATTATCTCGGCCTCAGAGGCAATTTTAACATTGCTAGTTTTTGTTATTACTCAGTGCAGCTCAAGTACATAATCCTGCCAAACTACAAAACCAAAGGGAAGCTTTGGAATCCTCATCCATTGTGATATGTGGACTCTCTTTACTTGGTCTTCACCATGACTTCCACAATGCTATGATACTCAGCTGCACATCACACAATCTAAGCAGAGTTGGCAGTGGGCTTCCAAGTGCTTTAGACTTAATTTAGTAGCAGAGGATATATCTAAAGAACCATCCAATTTGAGGAAGAAAATATACAGATTTATATTCTTTAGCAGACTTTTAAGTTAGTTACTTTTTAAAAAATAATATACAGAATCTTTTGAAAACTGAGAGAAGCAAATTATTATAGGATTATCTGAAAGCTTGTATTCTGCAATTTACTCACCCATACACCAACAGGTTCTTTTCCACTCTAAAACATTCAGTCCTAGGGTAGCCATGTGACCGGTCTTGCTGTCTACGGAGGGGTTTCCCAGTCTTTTCTTCAGACTCGCTTTCTAAATCTGAAAATTCCATTAGTTCATCTTCTTTAATAGCATTGTAGTGTCTTGTCTGTTTTCTTACTCTTGGTGTATCAATCACCAAATTGTTCTGCAAATTAAAGAAATACAAATGAGCAAAAAAACAAACAGTATTGCACATTTAACATAATACACGTGGCAATGTATCGCTTACCCTTCCATTTATTGCATCGATATCCAATTCAGCTTTTTTCGCCCACTTTTGCCAAAAGTTAGGATCATCGAGTGAAATGTCTGTTCTATTCCCAGAAGCTACAAAGCTTGCCTGAACAGATTTATACAGAAAGTCATCTTATTGGTTGGGAAAATTCTGTACAATTTA
This sequence comes from Hemiscyllium ocellatum, assembly GCF_020745735.1. Lineage (NCBI taxonomy): Eukaryota > Metazoa > Chordata > Chondrichthyes > Orectolobiformes > Hemiscylliidae > Hemiscyllium > Hemiscyllium ocellatum. The sequence continues at coordinate 2,786,254 of NC_083404.1, read as the reverse complement.
TGTTGTTAGCAGATATTTCAATGATTAGCACTAGATTACATTGGTGCACATATGACATCAAATGTAAGTGTGCTAGTATATGGTTAAAGATATTTACCTTCGCAAAAGTAGAACCTTTTCCTTCAGACTCTATAGTAATTGTGTGAGTACGTCTCAAGAGAATCTGGTCGATATCTTCCTCACAGAATTTTGACCCTTCATCCTCTTCATCCATCAGTGCACCATATGCTCCTTTTCTAAGGAGATCCTCAATCTCCTTCTTTGAAAGCTGCTGAACCTGAATATTTTTGAATAATTTTAATACTGATCTCAATTCTAAATATATATCTTCTATACAGCCAGAGAAATTTGCTTAAGCTGAGCTGACTACAGTATGAACAAGTACACATACCCCATTGGCACTGTTTTCTCTTCCACTCATAGACTGCAGAACAGCTTTGTCCAATCCAAGTTTCAGACTTGCCTTATCAAACATCTCTCTTTCATAAGAGTTTCTGGTTATTAATCTATATACTTTCACGGCTTTGCTTTGTCCAATCCTGTGACATCGAGCTTGAGCCTGTGGGGTAGAACACTTAAGTAGGGAGCTATCAGAGTACTGTACATTCAATAAATATAACTGAAAACAAAGTCAATCCAGAATAGTACAGACAAATTCACCTGGAGGTCATTTTGTGGATTCCAATCAGAATCAAAGATGATACAAGTATCTGCAGCAGTGAGGTTAATCCCCAAGCCCCCTGCACGGGTGCACAACAGAAAAACAAAGCGATCTGAATCGGGTTTAGAGAAACGATCTATTGCTGCCTGTCGAAGATTTCCCCTCACACGGCCATCAATACGCTCATACAGATGCCTGAAAAATACGTTTCAGAGTTATTACAAGAAATGGGAGGGGTATGCATTTCAAAGTTGCAAGATGCCTGCAACATTCAACAAGATCATGAGTAACTTGTTACTTCAACATCCTTTTCCAGGCACTACTCTTGTATCCCTTGATTTTTTTTTTCACATATATAAATTTAGCAACATCAATCTTGAACATACACGATGATTGAATCTCCATTGTCCTTTGGGCAGAGAATTCCAAACAATTACCATCCTCAGTGAAACAAATCTTCCTCATCACAATCCGAAATGTCATATCCCTTATTCTTGGACTGTGACCCTAGTTCTGCACCACTCCCAGCCAGGGAAATCATCCTTCCTGAATCTACTATGCCAATTCATCTAAGAATTTTGTATGCTTGAATGAAATCATCTGTCTCCCAAATCCCAGAGAATATAGCAAAAACAAAAATTCAGATGCTCAAAATTTGAAACAAAAACAGAAATTGCTGGAGAAATTCTGCAGGTTTAGCAGCACTGTGGAGAGAAAGTGGAGTCAATGTTTCATGTCCAGTGACCCTTCCTAAGAACCTCTGAGAAACAGGCCCAATTTATTTAATTCTCACTCATAGAACAATTCCACGCCCACTTCCCCATCCTCAGAATTTGTTTGGCGAACCTTCGTTGCAGTCCCTTTGTGGCAACTATATCTTTCCTTTGGAAAGGAGACCAAAACTGTACAATAGACTCAAAGAGTGGTCTTACCAAATCCAAAACATCCTCATTTTCAAATCAGTAAATGCGTCAAAGCTTCCACTTGCCAGATTTGTGCAAATATTGACTACAATCAGAAAATTCCAGCTCCTTTATAAGTACATTCCATTTATCGCATGATCAGATCACTAAACAAATTAGGATGAGAAATGTGTTTTAGCATATCAAAGCTCAGCCATCCAGAAAGGCTTTATAGTCACCTGATCATAGCATTTAATTGTTCCTCAATGGATTCTTAGTGATCAAATTGAATATCACATGTCTGTACACACTAACAGTGCAGTATTTACTTTGAGCATGACTTTCTCTACTTGAACTTTATTAATTTCATTAAAATTAAGCTGACTTTTGTTGATTGCTGCACAGTTGCTAAAATTATGTCACCAACTATTTTGTTATCCAAACAATACTTAAAGTTCATGCCCTCTCTCTAAATGTGGTGCTTTTTATTTCCTCATCTAATATTCTGTGATAGTTAAATGTTAAATCTAATTAATTTGGTAATTCTGGTTTCCTTCCTATCAGAAGGATGTTGTGAAACTTGAAAGGGTCCAGAAAAGATTTACAAGGATGTTGCCAGGATTGGAGGGTTTGAGCTACAGGGAGAGGTTGGGGCCGTTTTCCCTGGAGTGTCAGAGGCTGAGGAGTGACCTTACAGAGGCTTATCAAATCATATTAAAGATCACACAATATCAGGTTATAGTCCATCAGGTTTATTTGGAAGCACTAGCTTTCAGAGTGCTGCTCCTTCATCAGGTGGGTTATTCTCCACAACCACCTGATGAAGGAACAGCGCTCTGAAAACTAGTGCTTGCAAATAAATCTGTTGGACAATAGCATGGTGTTGTGAGATTGCCCCTGTCCAACATTGGCATTTCCAAATTATAAAATCATGAGGAGCATGAATAGGATAAATAGACAAAGTCTTTTCCCTGGGTGGGGGAGAAGTAGAGGGCACAGGTTTAGGACGAGAGAGGAAAGATATAAAAGTGACCCAAAGGGGTATCTTTTTCATACAGAGGGTGGTGTGTGTGTGTGTGTGTGTGTGTGTGTGTGTGTATGGAATGAGCTGCCAGAGGAAGTGGAGGAGGCACCTGAATGGCTATATGAATAGGAAGAGGAAGTGAGCCAGGTGCTGACAGCTGGGACTAGATTAGTTACGATATCTAGTCAGCATGGACACGTTGGACCGAAGGGTCTGTTTCTGTGCTGTACATCTGTTTCCTTGACAACCTCCACAGAATCAACTGATACCTTCAAACTTTCTCAATCACATTCAGTTTCTAAATTCAAGTCGATAAGAATACAGAATTGATTTGGAGTTTTAAAAACTTGAGCTTTCCAGATAAGCTCGAAGAAAACCTGTGTTTACTTCAGAGAAACAGACTCATCTGATCAAGGCTTTTTATGTACATAACTTATTGCAAACATCTAGGTGAGGAAAGACTAAGGCTCACACTTCGAGGTTATGTTACGACAAGAGAAGGGTAGAAGTTAGAAGGTCCTTCATTATCAAGAGAATAGTGTGTTTGTGATCCAGCCTGCCAGCTCATGAGATGAACACTAATCCATCGAATTTTCAAGACAGAACAGGACTTGCCTCTGGCTTGATCAGAGACTATATCATACAATAGGTAGATACACCATAATAGACATCAAGGTTAATTGGTCTAATTAATTGCTGTGCTTTCCAAAGATTTAGACTCACTGCACACTTTAAATACCTTTGTGGGTGACCAGGTTCCTTGGGTAAAATGTATGACTGACCTGCTGTCTAACACGTAGATTAAACTATTCCACAATTCCATGTGCATCATGTGCTTGTACCATCATTCTTGTGTTTTGGAAAGCTTTTCCTCAAAGAATTCTTAATGACTACACTTTTCAGAAAGATTCACTAAATATAGTATGAAGAAATTAGAAAATCCAAGACTTCTCTGCAGCTTTTCTTTGTTTGAAGGCATGTGTTGCACATCTTCAACTTTGCCTGCGCCAGGAGAGATGCCACTTCCTTGTCCTCGACAGGACTCAGTGAAGAACTGATCAATCGGTTATTCTGACTGTTGCTGGTCACACAACAACTTGAGATGGTGGTGAACTCTAAAGTTTCCTTTTACATGGAGCCAATCTTTCGGCCAAGAGTAAGCTTTAGCAAAATTCCCCTACTCCTCTTGAGACAGGATTACAGTGTTGCCGGCTGAATGTTTTGAACTGTTCTTAAGAGGGATCACTGGACTCAAAATGTTAGCTCTCTACCTTCTCTCCACAGATGCTGCCAGACCTGTTGAGTTTCTCCAGGAATTTGTGTTGATGTTTCACAGCAGTATTGGGCAAGCTTAAAGTTGGTCTTCTACCGTCTAACATTTTCTTATGTTTGCATAGAAAGCAGAGATTTTGCACTGTAACAGCCACTCTTTAGAAATGCACATTCACAAATTTAAGATCAAACAAGCATGGTTGTACCTTCTGTTCTTGAAGAACATACCTCACCATCTCGTGCAATTCAACAAGAACAGACTTATTATTAATAGCAATTCTCTAAAACATGGACCAGATTATACTTGGTTAGGGGTAGGGATAGTTGTTAGTTTTGTTTTGGGTAGTGGTGAGTGGGTTAAGAAAAGAAAATCTACACTTAAAGCCCAATTGCAGGTAAGGGTACAACCTCATATCTCATTTTGCAATCACTTAGGTAATGCACCATTCCTCAACCAATTCAGCAGGCAGAAAATCATGTCTAATGTTGTCACCATTATTTGAACCATCTGGAACAAAGAACAAAACATTTACAGCACAGGAATAGGTCCTTCCGCCCTCCAAGCCTGTGCCGGTCCAAATCTACTGTCTAAACCTGCTGCCCAATTCCTAAGCATCTGTATCCCTCGGCTCCCCACCTACTCATGCATCTGTCCAGACGCATCTTAAATGAATCTACCTGCCTGCAACATGTTCCAGGTACCTACCACCTTCTGCGTAAAGTACCTGCTGTGTGTATCCCCCTTAACCTTTCCACCTCTCATCTTAAAAGCGTGACCTCTTGTTGTCGAATCCCTTACCCTGGGAAAAAAAGCTTATCTTTATCTACTCTGTCTATTCTTTTCATGATTTTGTAAACCTCAATCAGGTCCCCCCTCAATCTCCTTTTTTCTAATGAAAACAAACCTAACCTACTCAGCCTCTCTTCATAGCTAGCACCTTCCATACCAGGCAACCTCCTCGTAAACCTTCTCTGCACCCTCGTCAAAGCGTCCACATCCTTTTGGTAATGTGGCGACCAGAACTGTACACAGGATTCTAAATGCTTAATCAATGTTGTGTACAATTTTAACATGACCTGCCAGCTCTTATACTCAATACCCTGTCTGATGAAGGCAAGCATACTATATGTGTTTTCAATCATTCTATCCACCTGTGCAGCAACCTTCAGGGTACAATGGATCTAAACTCGCAGATCTCTCTGCTCAATTTTTCCCATGCTCTTCCGTTCACTGTATAATTTGCTCTTGAACTGGACTTGCCAAAATGCATCACCTCACATTTGCCTGGATCGAACTCCATCTGCCACTTCTCTGCCCAGTCCTCCAGTCTATCTATATTCTCCTGTATTTTTTGACAGTATCCTACATTTTCAGCTACTCCACCAACCTTCATGTCATCTGCAAACATGATATACCAACAATGCCCTTTTCCATTGATGTAAATTACAAACAACAGTGGCCCCAGCACGGACCCCTGTGGAACATGACTGGTCACTTTTCTCCATTTTGAGAAACTCCCTTCAACTACGACTTTGTCTCCTGTTGCTCAACCAGTTCTTTATCCACCTAGCTAGAACACCCTGCACACCATCTGACTTCACATTCTCTACTAGTTTACCATGTGGAACTTATCAAAAGCCTTAATAAGGTCCACGTATATGACATCTACAGCCCTTCCTTCATCTATCAACTTGGTCACTTCCTCAAAGTACTCTAAGTTGGTAAAGCATGATCTCCTCCCATACAAAACCATGTTGCCTATCACTGATAAGCCCATCCTTTTCTAAATATAAATAGATTTTATCCCTCAGAACCTTCTCCAGCAAGTTTCCCACCACTGACATCAGGCTCGTGGTCTGTAGTTACCCGGAATATCCCGGCTAGCCTTCTTGTCCAGGGGGACATGAGCAACCCTCCAGTCCTCCGGCACCTCACCTGTGTTTGAGGATGTACGAAGATATCTGTCAGGGCCCCAGGTATTTCCTCTTTTGCCTCCCTAACAACTGGGATAGATCCCATCCGGTCCTGGGGATTTGTCCACCTTAACCTCAATTTGTAACTTCAGATTCCTGAAGAAGGGCTTATGCCCGAAACGTCGATTCTCCTATTTCTTGGATGCTGCCTGACCTGCTGCACATTTCCAGCAACACATTTTCAGCTCTGATCTCCAGCATCTGCAGTCCTCACTTTCTCCACCTTAACCTCTAGCCTACCCAACACATCATCCCTACTTATATCAACGCAATCCAGACTAATCAAACTTCTATCTCTAATCTCAACATTCATCATGTCCTTCTGCTCAGTGAGCACTGATGCAAAGTAATCATTCAGAATCTCACCCATTCTCTCAGGTTCGACACACAGCCTTCCTTCATTATCCTTTAGTGGACCAATCCTTTCACTAGTTACCCGAAGTACATGGTACATTCATGACAAGCCAGGAAGCAGATTCATTCAAGATTCACCACATCATCACAGCATTCCTGGTAGCCTAGCCAAAGTTGGGAAATCAGAGGCGGGTACGATAGTGCAAAAATGAACTCTACACAAGTTCACCAAATTATTAGTCTTACGGAATGTTTCAACAGTACATTTAACTTTGTTGAGGAAGTAGTAAATAATATTGTAAATAGGATGATATACAAATTCTAGGTCTTAAACATATAGAACATTGAACAATACAGGCACAGAACAGGCCCTTCGGCCCGCAATGTTGCACCGACCTGTGAACTATTCTCAGCTCAGTCCCCCATCATCCACATGCTTATTTAAGGATTATTTAAATCTCCCTAACGTGGCTGAGGTGACTACATTAGCAGGCAGGGCATTCCACGCCCTTACCACTCTCGACGTAAAGACCCTGCCTCTGATGTCTGTCTTAAATCTATCAACCCTCAACCTGTAGTTATGCCCCCTCTTACAAGCTGATGTCATCTTAGGAAAAAGACTTCCACTGTCTACCCTATCTAATCCTCTGATCATCTTGTATGTCTCTATCAAATCCCCTCTGAGCCGCCTTCTTGCCAATGAGAACTGACCCAAGTCTCTCAGTCTTTCCTCATAAGATCTTCCCTCCAGACCAGGCAACATCCTGTTAAACCTCCTCTGCACCTTTTCCAATGCTTCCACATCCTTCCAGAAATATGGTGACCAGAACTGTACACAATATTCCAAGTGTGGTCACACTAGCATTTTGTATAGTTGCAGCATGATATTGCGGCTCCGGAACTCAATCTCTCTACGAGTGAAACCTAACACACCGTATGCCTTCTTAACAGCACTATCAACCTGGGTGGCAACTTTCAGGGATCCATGTACATGGACTCCAAGATCCCTCTACACATCCACACTACCAAGAATCTTTCCATTGACCCAGTACTCTACCTTCCTGTTATTCTTCCCAAAGTGCATCACCTCACATTTAGCAGCATTGAACTCCATTTGCCACCTCACAGCCCAATTCTGCAGTTTATCCAAGTCCCCCTGCAACCTGCAACATTCCTCCACACTGTCTACCACTCCACCGACTTTAGTGTCGTCTGCAAATTTACTAACCCATCCACCTATGCCTGCATCTAAGTCATTTGTAAAAATGATAAACAGCAGTGGTCCCAAAACAGATCCTTGTGACACACCACTAGTAACCGGACTCCAGGGTGAGTATCTTCTATCAACCACCATTCATTGCCTTCTTTCAGAAAGGCCAGTTTCGAATGCAAACTTGGAGAAAGTGAGGACTGCAGATGCTGGAGATCAGAGCTAAAAATGTGTTGCTGGAAAAGCGCAGCAAGTCAGGCAGCATTCAAGGAGCAGGAGAATCGACGTTTCGGGCATGAGCCCTTCTTCAGGAATGAGGAGTGTGCGCCAAGCAGGCTAAGATAAAAGGTAGGGAGGAGGGACTTGGGGGAGGAGCGTTGGAAATGCGATAGGTGGAAGGAGGTTAAGGTGAGGGTGATAGGCCAGAGTGGGGGTGGGCGCGGAGAGATCAGGAAGAAGATTGCAGGTTAGGAAGGTGGTGCTGAGTTCGAGGGTTGGGACTGAGACAAGGTGGGGGGAGGGGAAATGAGGAAACTGGAGAAATCTGAGTTCATTCCTTATGGTTGGAGGATTCCTAGACAGAAAATGAGGCGTTCTTCCTCCAGCTGTCGTATTGCTATGGTCTGGCGATGGAGGAGTACCTGCATGTCATTGGTGGAGTGGGAGGGGGAGTTGAAGTTTTGAGCCACGGAGTGGTTGGGTTGGTTGGTCTGGGTGTCCCAGAGGGGTTCTCTGAAACGTTCCGCAAGTAGGCAGCCTGTCTCCCCGATATAGAGGAGGCCACATCGGATGCAGTAAATGATGTGTGTGGAGGTGCAGGTGAATATGTGGCGGACATGGAAGGATTTTGACCCAGTGATAGTGGAGTAACAGCAATATATTTCCAAGTCAGAATGGTGAGTGGCTTGGAGAGGAACTTGCAGGTGATGGTATTCCCTGTTGCCCTTATCCTTCTGGATGGAAGTGATCATGGGTCAGTAAGGTACCCTCTAAGGACCTTTGCTGATTTTCTACAATGCATCTTGTAGATAGCAGCAGTAGTGTGCATTGAGTATGGACGGAGGGAGTGGATGTGATGCCAATCAAGAGGGCTGCTTTGTCCTGATGGTGGCAAACGTCTGGAGTTCTGTTGGAGCTCCACTCATCCAAGCAATGGGAAATATTCCATTTCACACCTGACTAGTGCCTTGTAGATAGTGGACAGGCTTTGAGGAGTCAGGGGAATTACTCACTGCAATATTCCTAGCCTCTCACCTGCTCTTGTAGCCACTGTGCTTATATAGTGAGTCCAGTTAAGTTTTTGACCAATGGTAACCCCATGATGTTGTTAATGGAGGAATCACTGATTGTGACACCATTTAATGTCAAGGGGTGGTGGTTAGATTGTCTCTTATTGGTGATGGTCATTACCTGACATCTGTGTGGCACAAATGTTACTTGCCACTTGTCAGCCCAAGCTTGAATACTGTCCAGATCTTGTTGTGTTTGGTCATGGACTGCTTCAGAATCTGAGAAGTCATGACTGGTGTTGAACATTATGCAGTCATCCGACATTATGATAACAGCGAAGGTCATTGATGAAGCAGCTGAAGGCGGTTGGGTCTTGGACACTACCCAGAGGAATTCCTGCAGAGATGTCCTGGGGCTGTGGTGACTGACCTCAACCATCTTTGTGCTCAGTATGACTCCAACCAGCAGAGTGTTTGTTCCACTGCTCATTGATTATAGTTTTGTCAGGGCTCCTTGATGCCATACTTAGTCAAGGGCTGTCAGCCTCCCCTCACCTCTGAAATTCAGCTCTTTTGTCCATGTGTAAACCAAGGCTGTAATGAGGCCAGGAGCTGTGTGGCCCTCGCTGAACCCAAACTGGGTGTCACTGAGCAGGTTATTGCTGAGCAAGTGCTGCTTGATAGCGTTGTCGATGACCCCTTCCATCTCTTTACTGATGAATAAGAGTAGAGTGATGGGTCTCAAATTGGCTGAGTTGGATTTGTCCTGCTCTTTATGTGCAGCATATACCTGGGCAATCTTCCAATTGTAAACCAAGTAGATGCCCGTGCTGCAACTATACAGGAATAGCTTGGCAGGGGAGCAGCAAGTTCTGCAGCACGGTCTTCAGTACGAATGAATAACAATGCTACAGAATGTTGTCAGGGCCAGTGGCCTTTGAAGTAGCCAGTGCTTCCAACTATTTCTTGATATCATGTGGAGTAAATCGAATTGGCTGAAGGCTGGTATCTGTGATGCTGGGGACCACTAAAAGGGGTTGAGATGGACCATCCACTCGGCACATCTGGTTGAAGATTGCTGCGAAAGTTTCAATCTTATCTTTTGCACTGATGTGCTGGGCTCTTCCATCACTGAGGATTTGTGGAGTCTCTTCCTCCAGTAAGTTGTTTAATTGTCCATATGACTTCTGATTCAAATGACGCCTGACATTACTGCTACCAATTAGCAGCCTGAAAGAAAAACACTTCTACAGGTGCTTTCTGCACAGAGTTGTTTCGTAGCTCCACCCAAAGCACCTCTACATTTTGATCTTCCAATCCAAGATCCTCTCACTATTCTATCCTTTTATTTAGTGCTACCATACCTCCTTTTCTTTTTTTACTTCTTCCGAAACAGTCAAAACCTCTGACCATCACATCACACCTTGATGACCCTGCAGCCATGATACCATAATCACAATTACTCTATACTTGTTCACTTCTTTTTGCATTATCAATCCTGTCTTGTGACAATTTGTGTTTGCATTTGGACAGTCTGCTTTTAATTCTATTATTTTTACAATCTCTAGTGTCGTTTGTTGGTGCATTCTTATATTTACATGGTCTGTCTTCTCCTGTCGCCCTGATCATTCCCTTAACAGTACCTTGCTCTCACCTTATCCTGCCTTTAATATCAGATTTTCCTTAACTTGTTGCCTCAACCCCACTATGTAGCTAGTAGCCTCTCTCTCTATGACCCCAGTTATACAACTCCCCAGAACACTAATCCCAACATTGTTCTAGTGTAGATTATCCCAGTGGCACTGCTGAGATTTTACCCAGTGTTGATGCCAGTGGTTGATTAATTGAAATAATTTGTTGTCTTTTAACATTGTACAATCTCCTATAATGTCACTGAGCAGAAAATAAAAGCCTTCCTTCTGCAATTTCAAAAACTGATTCAAAAGGTGAGAATTGAAATGCATTTTTGGAGAAAAGTGTAACTATTCTTGTGTTTCACTGGCACTGTGCCTGATCTGGCAAAGTACATGAAAGTGATGGATAACAAAGCAGTAAAGGCATCTTTCATCTTAAGAGGCATCACTCACGTGACGACTTTAAAATTCCACCTGCAATACCGGTTTCCTCAATAACTACATCAATTAACAGTCATGGGAAGGTACCCAATATCCTTAACTTATAAATTTGGTAGTGCAAATGTTGCCACATATAGTTGCCTTGCTTGTTTCAATTTCTTGACAGCCCATATCATTGCAACAAGTTACGAGATCTGATACTCTTCATTTCTTTGATACAAACCCACATCACGATGCTCCAAATACTGCTGCACTGGAACGTTAATATGCTATACTACTTTGCAAAATGAATTTTTATTTATAGAGTAGTTCTGGCCTCACCTTCGCTGAATGAGGTAGTCCTCAAGAATATCCAAACAGCGCACCATCTGGGAAAATATCAGCACCTTGTGGCCACCAGCCTTGAGTTTTGGCAGCAACTTGTCAATCAGCACTAGCTTGCCAGCAGCTTGGATCATAGCTTGAAGCTGAAAATCTGGTGTATCAGGATTGTGTGTCTCTTTAAACTCCTCCAATATCTTCTCTTCGGCACCTATGCATACCAAAAAATGAACAAAGAAGCCAGCTCAAAGTCTGAATCACACCAGGCTTATCATTTTTTTAAAATATCAAAAAACACACATAGGAGATAAAATACAATCGCACCTGCTGAGCTCTCTACTTTTTGTCATTTACATAAATGATTTGGATGTGAGCATAAGAGGTACAGTTAGTAAGTTTGCAGATGACACCAAAATTGGAGGTGTAGTGGACAGCAAAGAGGGTTGCCTCAGATTGCAACAGGATCTGGACCAGATGGGCCAATGGGCTGAGAAGTGGCAGATGGAGTTTAATTCAGAGAAATGCGAGGTGCTGCATTTTGGGAAAGGAAAGCAAATCTTAGCAGGACTTATACACTTAAAAGTAAGGTTCTAGGGAGTGTTACTGAACAAACAGAACTTGGAGTGCAGGTTCATAGCTCCTTGAAAGTGGAGTCGCAGGTAGATAGGATAGTGAAGGCGGCGTTTGGTATGCTTTCTTTTATTGAGTACTAGAGTTGGGAGATCATGTTGCGGCTGTACAGGACATTGGTTAGGCCACTGTTGGAATATTGCGTGCAATTCTGGTCTCCTTCCCATCAGAAAGATGTTGTGAAACTTGAAAGGGTTCAGAAAAGATTTACATGGATGCTGCCAGGATTGGAGGATTTGAGCTATAGGGAGAGGCTGAACAGGCTGGGGCTGTTTTCCCTGGAGCGTCAGAGGCTGAGGGGTGACCTTATAGAGGTTTACCAAATTATGAGGGGCATGGATAGGGTAAATAGGCAAAGTCTTTTCCCTGGGGTGGGGGAGTCCAGAACTAGAGGGCATAGGTTTAGGGTGAGAGGGGAAAGACATAAAAGAGACCTAAGGGGCAACTTTTTTACGCAGAGGGTGGTACGTGTATGGAATGAGCTGTCAGAGGAAGTGGTGGAGGCTGGTACAACTGCAACATTTAAGTGAGTGTTGGATGGGTATATGAATAGGAACTAGATTGGGTTGGGATATCTTGTCGGCATGGACATGTTGGACCGAAGGGTCTGCTTCTGTGCTGTACATCTTTATGACTCTATTCGCAGTGAGCAATGATAAGTTTCAAACTATTTCTAATATAAGAGGGGAAATAAAGTTCCAACTCATTTAAGAGCATGTCAGTTTCAAAGGTGAAGAACATTTGATGGATACAACTATTGTGTCAATTTACTGAGAAGAGATGATCAACCAACTCTATTATCCTAAATGTCCTAACATCCTTGTATAAAAACATTTATGAATCCATTTTAATATTTCTGTAACATTCAACCGAACAGATAAGGCTGAAAACAGGCATTTTATTAAAGTTATTCACAAGGATATCAATTCAAGGGCGCAGCCAACATTTACACTATGTGAGAGATTGCCAAATGTTTGGCATGGGGACCTAATACACAATGAGTGTGTAAGACTCTACCAATCAAGTCCCCTTGCCAACCAATCAACACCCTTCTCTCATGTGACATAAATACTGTCTCTGCCTTGAATTGATATTCTTGCAGTATATCCTGGTGATTGGAAAATGACAAACATTTGACAAAACGGGTTTTCTTTTCATTAGTACTCAAAGTTTTGCAAATCTAAGAACTGCAATCCGAAAAAAAACTACTGGCAAAACTCAGGTCTGGTCTGAAGAGGAGTCGCTGGACTCAAAATGGTAACTTTGCTTTCTCCTCATAGATGCTGCCAGACCTGTTGAGTCTTGCCAGCAATTTCTATTTCCATTTCAATCTTGTGTGTCTTCCTTACAGCTATTAAATGGAAGTTCAAATTTATTTTTACAGGTGTCAGTGCCTATGGAGATTGCAACACTCCGCTGATTTGAAAAAAACCAATAGAAATGAGATGCTGAAAAGACAACACCTATGGTTTCTGAAATTCATTTCAGTTATGGGCTGTCCCCATTATCTTACGAAGATCTACAAACAGTATTAACATGAAACATGATGTGATTAACCTGTAAAACAATCCCCCCGGAATTGGAAGATATACTTGCTTTGCTCCCATCAGGGAAGGGAGAAACCTCCTCTTTAAAAGACTTCTGATTGGATGCACTGTTGTATTTATGTTGTGGCATTGCAACAGAAATTCTAAGTTGAAAACCTTTCAACAAATATTCTTAAACAGCCTAAGCTACTTAGCTCGTCATCAAAACTGACCACTGAGATCATGTTTAGAATTTGTGGCATAAGTATCTTAATGGTTATGACATTTAACCAATCGCTGTGTTAGACCATTAAAGCTTTCCAAAAATAGTCAGTAAAAATAAACTGTGCTCACCATTAATTAGGTATGGATGATTACAGCACTTTCTCAGTTCCATCATAGTGTTCAGAAGATTGGGCACGTTGGTTTGACCAGCTCCCTTAGAGAGGAAGGTAAAGTTTCTCTCCAAGATAGCACGGTAATATTTCTTTTGAATGTTGGTGAGTTCTACTTCAATTATAGTTTCTTCTTTTGGAGCCAGATTTTTTTCTACATCTTCCTTCAAGCGTCTCAACATCATTGGTTTCAGAATAGCCTGAAGTTTTTGCACCTGTAATAGTTATTCAACTCTGAGTGCACAGAATACTACACAACAGCCTCTGAAATAAATACTTTGGATGGAATCAAAAGGTTGTAACTTGAGTTCAATGCCACAATTTAAAAAGCAACTTCAGGGAGTTTGAAGGGGCCATATGGGCTAAGATTAGATTGCAAACTTCAATTTACTCATTTACTGTGTACATATTACATGAATTGCTAATTGCTCAGGACATTTCTAGAATATGCTATCAATACAGTGCAGTATGCATCAATACATAATTGGTAGAGGTGAACAATTTTTTTTGCTGTTATTTATAAATATCACGTGCAATACATTTCCCTCATTTAACATTACTATGTAATTAAAATGCAAATCATTTTTAAACATCAGAGTAAAGACTGTTTTCACAAAGGATGAATGATTAGATGTTTATTAGTTGCCCCATTTTATTCCCAGAAAATTAATTGCTGCCCTTTGAAATACAGTACATCTTAATCATCTACCTGTTCCTCAGTTTTCAGATCACCAAATTCTTGCAAAAAGTTGATCTCTGAGGGGAATCGAGAGGGTTCCAAGAAATTTAACAAACTGAAAAGCTCTTCTACAGTATTCTGTAATGGTGTTCCAGTCAGCAGTACCTTATGTTCCTACAGTAACAAAAAAAAATCACTTGATCTCAAAGACTTCTAGATTTGCAAAACATGAAGATGTTGTGAAATGGCAAATCTCAAACTGCTAAATGTGTGTGAATTTAAACCATGTGGTGAGAGACGTTGCGCATCTGTCAGAGATTATCCAAGTCACTTCTAGCAGATTCTAATAGCATTCACCAACATTTCATTCAATGTTTATCATTCAGAAAATACACTTACCAGATCCATTAGCTTTAGTCCTTCTAAAAGTTTGCAGTTTCGGTTCTTCAGTCTATGGGCTTCATCAATTATCACACAACGCCATGCAATATTGCGTAATTCTGGGCAATCAGTTAAAATCATTTCAAATGTAGTGATGATGGCATGGAACTTGTATGCTCCCTGAATGATCTGACCCTTTGAATAGGACAAGTTAGATCAAGTTTAATTTATACTTTCAAACTGAAAACACAAACTCCTGCTTCAGTATATTTACAGAATCAAGGTTATTAAGTTGTTACATTTTAAGCAAGTGGATTCCCTTTCAAGCCATCACTGAATTATAATGGACTTCCTTATAAACTAAAATTTCTCATATCTCAAAATACTTCACAAACAGCAAACTACTGCAATGAATTGTCCATAACTGACAGAAAGCTAGCATAGACAAAGGAAGGAGAATATTGACCTTCATTTCAAAGAGAATGAAGTTTAAAAGTTAGGGAGGTTCTGCTCAAAACATACTTGGTACTAGTCAGACCACAGCTGAATACTGTGAACTGAAATAATTTTAAGTATCTTATCTGAGAAAAGACATGCTGGCATTGTAGGCAGTCCAGACAAAGTTCACAAGGCTGATACTAAGTATGGAGAGACTATCTTATGTTTAGATGTTGAGTTGCTTGTGCCTATACTCATTGGAATTGAGAAGAATGAAGGGCAATCTTGTCAAAGATTCTGAGGAGACTTGACAGGGTTGATGCGGAGAGGTTGGTTCCCCTCAGAACATGCAAGACCTAATCTCAGATTAAGGGGTTGCACATTTAAGACACAGATGAGGAGTGACTTTTTCTATCAGAAAAGTGAATCTGTGGAATTTTTTACTACAGAGGGCTATTGAAGCTGGGTTGTTAAATATATTCAAACTTGAGATAGATTTTTTAATCAGTAAAGAAATCCAGGTTTATAGGGAAAAGGCAGGAAAGAGAAGGTCAGTGACCAATGAAGTTGACCTCGATAGGCTGAATAGCCTACTCCTGCTCCTACATCTGATGGCATTCAAGAGCAGCGACGATTAAAAAGTGCAACTACCAATTGATAGCACAAATGCAAGGTGAAATAGTGGATGCCACCTCAGAACAATTTAGTATTTGAAATATTTTCTCTCAATATGTACATAAAAATATTAAAAACCTTACATTTGCATCCACTTCCTCTCCATTTTTGCCATTATAAATTTCTATGTCCAGCATCATCACTGATAGAAGAGTATGCATGTGATCAGCTTACACAGGCAGCTTCCACCATCAATCTGAACATAGGAAATTATAATGGAATGTAAAAACAAACATAGAATATAGGAATTCAAAACAGGGATTCGAATGCACCTGCACACCGTTCTCTAACTACTTCTTGGAACCCCACTTGACCTTCGACTATTTGTATTCATTCCCCATATGCAATCTGAGGAACCTGATCAGTCATTCATTAAAAACCTTACATCGAAGTAAATTCCCTGTCAAAATTCCCACTCTAAATTCCTACATCAATACAGAAATCCATGGAATTAAAGGACTGGATACGAAGCTAAGAGACTGAAAGCAAAGAGAAACAGTGAACATTTTCTTCCCCAAGCATGAGGCAAGTGGCTCTCCCAAGGGTCAGTATGAGAACAGCTGTTCTTCTTGCCATAGAGCATAATTTAAAGCTTGCAGATCATACCAAATTTGGAGATGCAGTAAACCAAATCAGGACAACAAAACACTTCAGAAGGACAGACTTTGTGAAATGAATCTGATGCAGAAAGATCTTAAATGTTTCATTTTGGCAAGAGGAATGAGGACGTGCATATTGAACAAATTGTTAAGTTATAGAGGGAGTTCAAAAACAGAGGTATGGGGAGGGCATCTTTGAAGGTAGCTGGAGAAGTTGACAATATCACTTAAAAATTGTTTTGGGATCCTTTATTGAAAATATCCAAAGCCAAGTACAAAAGCAAGGAAGTTGCACTAAATCCTTACATTGGTTGGGCTTCGTTGGAATGCTGTGGTCAATTGTGCCCTGACAATTCAGGAAGGATGCCAAGGTTTTGGAGAGATAATATACTAGCATGGTGCGATAGGTTCAGAATGTCAGCTATATGAAGAGGCTGGAGAAGCTGGAACACTCATTTTAGTAGGAAGTAGAGTTTGCACATTCTCCCTGTGTCTGCGTGGGTTTCCTCCCACAATCCAAAGATGTGCTAGTCAGGTGAATTGGCCATGCTAAATTGCCCATAGTGTCAGGTACATTAGTCAGAGAGAAATGGGTCTGGATGGGTTACTCTTTAGAGGGTTGGTGTGGACTCATGGAGCCAAAGGGCCTGTTTCCACACTGTAGGGAATCTAATCCAGAGGAAACATTTCACACAGATGCTCAAAAACATGAGTGAGTCACGTACCATACATTTCCCAAGTACCTTCTTGGCTGGAAAACACACTGGGATATCCTGAGATCCTAGAGACATAGAAGGTAGGCTGAGGGGTAGGCCAGTCAGCCCTTCAAGCATGCGTCACCACGCAATATGATCATAGCAGATCATCCAACCCAGTCCTCTGTTCCCAATTTCTCACCATACCCTTTGATCTCTTTAGCCCTAAGTAGTATATACAACTCCTTCTTGAAAACAGTCAATGTTTTGGACTCAACCACTTTCTGTGGCAGAGAATTCCACAGGCTCACCAAACTGAAGAAACTTCTCATTTCAGTCTGAAATGGCCTATCTTATTATCCTTAAGATTGCAACCCCTGGTTCTGCAATCTCAGTCACAAGGAAGATTCTCCCGAGGTTCACCCTGTCTGGTCCTGTTTGAATTTTATGGGTTTCTATGAGACCCGATCCTGCCCTCGCCCTTATTTTCTAAACTCCAGTGAATATAGTTCTAACCAATCCTGTTTCTTTGTGATGCAGAACAACCAAGAAAAATGAATTAATATATAAAATCCTAAATGGCACGAGGTAAATACAAACATTTTTTTTAAAGAGTAAATTAGGAGATATTGTGAGACCTTTCTGTCTCACAGAGTGTGGACAGAGGCAAAAAGAGCAGTGATCTAGAATGCACTAGGTGTTGGAAACAGATTCAATAGTAATTCTCAAAACATTCTCTAACCTGGCAAAGATGCAATGCAGGACAATAAACAGAAACAGCAGGCTATAGGCACATGCCATGGAGTAAACTGAAGTGGCTGAAGACTGGCATTGTGATGCTAACAGCCTTTGGAAGAGGCCAAGGTGAATCATCCAGTCAAAACAGCATGGGGGTCACATAATTGTTAAAATGCAGAGGGAGGCTGTTTGTACAACTCAACACTATTCTCTGCCTTTTCCCCATAACCTTGAGTATTGTTCCTATTGACGTAATCAGTTAATGCAGTCTTGAATGTCTCGGCTGAACATGCCCCTCACCAACTTCCTGACAGTGCATTCCAAAGCCTACTTATTCATGGTGCCCAAATGGTTTTTCCTCACAGTGCATTTGCTACTTTTACAAATTACCTTCCATCTATACAGCCTTGTTTTGGGTGAAGATGACCACAAAACATTCAGCCTTGCATTTCACACTGAAGTGCTGAGCTTCCTCATCATTGAGGACTGGAATATTTGTGGAATCTCCTCCTACTGCAAATTATTTAATTGCTCACCATATTCACAAGGCGATGCTCCAAGACTGCAAAGCTTAGATCTGATCCATTGGTTATTGGATCACTTAGCTGCTTGACATGCACATAGGCTGCTGTGATACTTTTCTCAAGTAGAAAGCTCATTTTTAGTACAGCTGATGCTGCTTCTAGCATGGCTTCATTGAACTTAGTTTGATGTTGCTGGTAGAGGAAAGGGTGGGGGTGAATGCTGAAGACTTGCAGGGAACCTTTTTTTTGACTGTATGCCAGTGTCGTCACCTCTGGGGATCTGTCCTGGCGATGGACCATGGCATACTCGGGGAGGGCAGACTCAGCTGTAGCCAGGGACATCACCTCTAAGGTATGATTCCATGAATGGAGAAAGTGAGGAATATCAGAGTTGAGTGTGTGGTGCTGCAAAAGGATTCCTGATCAAGGGCTTTTGTCTGAAACATCTATTCTCCTGCTCCTTGGATGTTGCATGACTGCTCTGCTTTTCTAGCACCACACTCTCGACCATGAATATTTCAACAGAAGTCTATTGCTTCCAAATGTTAGGAAGGGCCTCTGCAGGGACATGGGGGTGGAGTTGTTGTTACAGTTTCTGGTGCTGAGGTCAATGTCAAGAGGTCAATCTAGTTTCATTTGTTTTAGATTTAGTAGTGATGTTGTACAACCCTAACCTAACTACATGGCCATGCTAGGCCGTTTCAAAATCACACTGCCGTCTTTCTGGAGAGACATGTCAGCAAAGCTAAACTAGGTGCGTCTTTGTGATGAGAACTTATTTCAGCAGAAACAAATTACAGACACCTACTTACTAACATTAAAACTAATTTAATGAGGAATTAAGTTATGCTTTTTTCAAATTTAACAGCATATGTATTCTGTTTAAAATGATATAGCAGAGATTTTAATGTAGTCATCTGGATCTCTTAACCAGATAAACATTCTCAAAGTTAGATTGGTGAATGAAAACAGGCAAGTACTTCTGAACCAATGGCAGTGCTGAGAAGCAGCCAGGAGGGCAACCATTAGTTCAGACTGCTCAATACAAACAAGCAAGAAAGTTAGAGAATTTTCAGTCTGAAAAATAGATGAATTACACCAAATTTTCTTAAATTCGGAGAGACTAAGGAAGGAGAAAGAGTCAATCAGATTATAACTTCAATTAAAATACATGTCCAGCAAAGTGAAATCTAACTTGAAACTATTAAAAGGACAATTCAAGAAGCATGTGATGGAACTAGTGACTAATACAGCAGGTCAGTAAACCCCCAAAACAAACTATTTTAACAGTCATTAGATGCTGGTGGAAGGAGCATTAAAAAAAGCTTAAGAAAATTGCAAGTGTCCAAGGAATAATGTTGCAAATACATGAAATGATCTCCGAAATGTGCACATCTCATTAAGATCACAAAAAAGTTTTATGCTTGTAATTGTGTTAGCAACATGCATATTTTTAACGACCAGTGTCAACTAGCCTGTGCATACTAAAAGGGATAAAACAACTAAAATAAATATACAAACAATAACAGTTGGTTAACTAGAAATTAGGGCTAATAAATTCAAGTAAAATTAATCTGTAAAAAGAAATAATACACTTTGTAAATACTTGATACTTAAAACTTTTTATCTGAAACATCTTTTTGTCTGGGAAAACTGGTTTGTAACAATTCACTTCCAGCATTCCTATGTTTACTTCAAATTGAAACACAGATTTTTAAAAGTTATTTGTCATCCTTACCTCAGCATCCCTGAAGTACATCTCATATGCCTGAATCATTTGGCGGCTAGCCTGGCTGCCATGGTACACGGTCACATTCATTGCTGTCCAAGTGTGGAACTCCCTTTCCCAATTAGTGATTGTGGAAAGAGGTGCAATTATCAGGAAGGGGCCATGAATTCCCTTCAAGAACATTTCATAAAGAAATGTAATAGATTGAATAGTCTTTCCTAACCCCATTTCGTCGGCCAATATACAGTTTTGGCTGAAAAAAAAGGACAATAAATGAACAATGTACTTCCCCCAGTATAATAGCTTTTATTACATATTTCTATACAGTAGCAGTCTTCGCTATCCCATGACAACAGACATTTCACAAACGAATAACAGTACAGAAAAAAGGTAATCTCAGCAATACACAATACAAAGAAACCAAACAGAACACCATCAACCTGTAATTATTTAGCATTTTCATCGTAACAAAATTGTAATTTCTCAGAAAAATGTCTCAGTGTACATAGGAGCATGACAAAAAATAAAGCGCAAAGATGCAGGAAGGTAATTCCAGAGATCGGGACACACCTGAACGGCCATCAACTGTGAAGCAATTAAAAACAGGGATACACAACAGGCTAGAATTACAGAAGCACAGATATCTCAGAGCATTGTGGGGCTGGAGCAAAGCCAGAGATAGGGAGATATGAGACCATGAGATTTGAACACAATGATGAGAATTTTAAGACATGGTTTGACTGGAAGTCAATGTAGACCAACAAGCACAGAAGCAACAGTGAAAAAGGATGAGCTGCAAGACAAAAGCAACAGAGTTTTACATAAATTCAAGTTTACAAAGAAGAGAATGGGGTAGATTAGCCAGGCGTCTGTTGGAATGATAAAACATTTGAGGTAACAAAGGCATAAATGAAGATTTCAGCAGAGATGAAGTCTGGTAATGATTAAGAAATAAAAATAGACAATCTGAATAATGGCCTGAATAAGAGGTTGGAAGTTCATCTAGTAAATAAATCTTACAAAAGATCACAAAAAGACTGGCTTAATCTCAAGACCATGATCAGGGAGAAGCTGGAGTCAGTAGCGAGCAGACAGACCTTGAAGAGGAGACTAACAGCAATGGCTTCAGTCTTCCCAAAATCCTGTTGGAGGAAGTCTGTTTATTCACTTCTAGTTGTCAGTAAATTATCAGACTGCTTAGCTAACTATAGGTGAGTGCAAGGATGTGGTGGTGAGATAGAAAGCATTGCACATATAAGATCGAACAGTGTGCCTCTGGATGATGTTGCAGAGAATCAGCATCCAGGTGACACTTCAGCTTGGTGGGAGGATAGGGCCTTGGGGACAGCAGAGATGACAGTCCAGGAACAGGAAGAGAAGTAATTGCAAGTGATTTTCTTGCTACGATTAAATAGTTAAATATCCTTCAGAGGATGCCTAACTGTACAATGTTGAGCGTGAAAGCCTGATCTACAATCTGTGGTACAAAGACAAAGCAGCGGTAGAATCAACATTTACAGACTAAGCATTATAAAGTTCTATGCCTTCCCTTTTTCCATCATATGGCTAAACTTATACAATCTCCATTACTTCAAGGTATTTGAGGATCTATTTTTAACCATTGCTTTATTATTTGAATTCTTAAAAAAGAACAAAGCTGAGAACTGTTCAAGATTAACATTTGTAGGACCTTCAAAATTTTCTCCATGCTAAATCCTTTGGGTCACATCATGTCCTCCAAAAATAAAAGCAATTAGTAAAGAATTTTAATTATTTGGTTTTTTTTGGTGATTAAACTATTTCCCTTTTCCTGTCCACATCCTGGGCAAATCTCTCATATCACTGCAATCAAGATGAAAGTGGTAAAATAATATCCATCTGCACTGCACAAATACCATTACAGCAGCCACATTTATTTTTACATTCCAGACTACGTTACTTCACACACAACCTCAAAAATCATTGTCAATCTTATGTGCCCTGCTCCTTTAAAATCTTTTCAGAACTTAGATTCATAGAGATGTACAGCATGTAAACAGACCCTTCAGTCCAACTTGTCCATGCAGACCAGATATCCCAACCCAATCTAGTCCCACCTGCCAGCACCCGGCCCATATCCCTCCAAACCCTTCCTATTCATATACCCATCTAGATGCCTTTTAAACGTTACAATTGTACTAGCCTCCAGCACTTTATTTATTCACTAGTTTCAAATACCACCTCCCTTGGTTGGGGTTAATTTTTGTGCTACTGTGTCGATTTGCTAAACTCCTATCCCTCATTGCTTTAAAATATAGAACATAGGAAAAAGTACAGAACAGAACAGGCCCTTCAGCCCACGATGTTGTGCCAAGGATTATTCCTAATCTAAAATAAAATAACCGAATCTACATGCCCCTCAATTCACTGCTGTCTATGTGCATGTTCAGCAGTCGCTTAAATGTCCCTCATAACTCTGCTTCCATCACCATCGGTGGCAACACATTCCACGTATTCATAACTCTTCACATTAAGAACCTCACTCTGACATATCCTCTATACCTTCCTCCTAATATCTTAAAACTATGACCCCTCGCGCCAGTCAATCCTGCCCTGGGGAAAGGTCTCTGGCTACTGACTCTATCCATGCCTCTCATTACCTTGTACACCTCGATCAGGTCACTTCCCTTCCTCCTTCTCTCCAGAGAGAAAAGTCCAAGCTTAGTTGACCTCTCTTTATAAGGCAAGCCCTCCAGTCCAGGCAGCATCCTTGTAAACCTTCTTTGTACCCTCTCCAAAGCCTCTGCAACTTTCCTATAGTAGGGCGACCAGAACTGGACACAATATTCAAAGTGTGGTCTCACCAGGGACTTGTAGAGCTGCAGCAAAACCTTGTGGCTCTTAAACTCGATCCCGCGTTAATGAAAGCCAAAACACCATATGCTTTCTTAACAACCCTGTGCACTTGGGTGGCAACTTTGAGGGATCTATGCACTTGATCACCAAGATCCCTCTGTTCCTCCACACTGCGAAGAATCCTGTCTTTAATCCTATATTTAGTATTCAAGTTCAACCTTCCAAAATGCATCACTTCGCATTTACCCAGGATGAACACCATTTGCCATTTCTCAGCCCAGCTCTGCATCCTGTCTATGTCACGCTGCAGCCTGCAATAATCCTCGATACTATCAATGGCACCTCCAACCTTTGTATCATTGGCAAATTTACTAACCCAGCCCACAGCCTCCTCATCCAAGTCATTCATAAAAACTACAAAGAGCAGAGGCCCAAGAACAGAGCCCTGTGGGACAACACTCACCAATGCCGCCAGGCAGAATACTTTCCATCCACAACCACACTCTCCCTCTGTCAGCCAACCAATTCTGAACCCAGACAGCCATATCTCCCTGTACCTCTTGACTTCATGAATGTGCATACCAGGGAAATTTGCTGAAGTTCATATATACAACATCCACTGCTTGACTTTTGTCGACCTCTATCATCACCACCTCAAAGAACTTAATACGATTTGCGAGGCATGACCTGCCCCTCACAAAGCCATGCTGACTGCCTTTAATCACACTATGCTTTTCCAAACAGTCATAAATCCTATCCCTTAGAATACTTTTCAAAACCTCATTGACTACAGACGTAAGACTGACTGGTCTGTAGTTGCCAGGGATTTTCTCTATTATCCTTCTTGAAAAGAGGAACAGCATTCGCCTCCCTCCAATCCTCTGGTACGACTCCCGTGGAGAGTGAGAAAGCAAAGACCTTCGCCAGAGGCTTAGCAACCTCCTTTCTCACTTCCTGGAGCAGCCTAGGATAAATCTGGTCTGGCCCTGGGGATTTATCAATCTTAATGTTTGCCAAAATTAGCTTTGGCACATCAACTCATCAATCTTGATCAGTTCAGGCCCATTTCCCAGCTCAAAGTTCTCATTCACAACAAGATTCCTCTCCTTCGTGAAAATCGAAGCAAAAATCTCATTTAGGGCTTCCCCTATCTGCTCAGAATCCATGCACAAGTTCCCTCCACTATCCCTGATCGGCTCTACCTTCTCCCTGATCATTCTCTTATTCCTCACGTATGAGTAAAATGCCTTTGGGCTCTACCTAATCCTTTCCGCCAAGCCTCTTTCATGCCCCCTCCTGACTCTCCTCAGTCCATTTCTAACTCCTTTCTAGCAAGCCTGTAATCTTCTAAAGCTGTGCTAGATCCTTGCTTCCTCCACCTTACGTTAGCTGCCTTCTTCCTTTTGACGAGAAGCTCCTCTGTTCTCATCATTCAAGGCTCCTTACCCTTACCCCTTCTTACCTGTCTCAGAGGAACAAATTTATGCATCACTCGCAACAACTGCTCCTTAAACAGTCTCCGCATGTCTGTTGTGCCATGTCTTTGGAACAAATCGCTCCCAATCTGTACTTCCCAACTCCTGTCTGATAGCATCATGATTTCCTTTTCTCCAATTAAACATCTTCCCTTGGTAACTGCTCCTTTCCCTCTCCATGGCTATGGTAAATGTGAGGCAGTTGTGGTCACTGTCACCAAAGTATCTCCTGCCATGAGATGACATCAGTCCTGGCTCATTGCCGAGCACGGAATCCAAAATGGCCTCTCCGCTCATCGGTCTGTCTACGTACTGAATAAGGAAACTGTCCTGAACACACCTGACAAAAACAGTTCCATGGGAGAAAGTAAGGACTGCAGATGCTAGAGTACCAGAGTTGAAAAATGTGGTGCTGGAAAAACACAGCAGGCTAGGCAGCATCCGAGGAGCAGGAGAATCGACGTTTCGGTCATAAGCCCTTCAGGAAAAACGGCTCCATCCAAACCATCTGCACTGAGGTGGTTCCAGTCAATATTGGGAAAGTTGAAGTCACCCATAACAACAACCCTGTTACACCTCCATTCTTATAAATCTTCCAGTCTATGAGCTCTTCAATCTCTCTACTGCAGTGCTGCTCCCTTGCTGTTTCTAACTTCCACCCATACTGACTCAGCAACCTTTGTTTCCGTAGCTGTGATGCACTCTCTGATTAGCAATGCTACACCCCCTCCTCTTTTCCCACCCTCCCTGTTCTTTTTAAATGTTCTTAACCCTGGAACATCTATCAACTATTCCTGTGCCTGTGAAACCCACGTCTCCATTATCACCACAACATCGTAGCCCCAAGTACTGATCCATGCTCTAAGTTCATCACTCTTATTTTGGACACTCCTTGCATTAAAGCAGACACACTTTAACCAATCCCTTTTGTTTCATCATGAGAAACCTTTCCGATAGATTCACTACATCCTGTCACTGCTCTATCAACAACTACACCCCTCTTAGATGTGTAGCTCTGGTTCCCATCCCCTTGCCAAACTAGTTTAACCCCTCCCCAACCACACAAACAAATCTCCCAGCTCGGACATTTGCCCCTCTCCAGTTCAGGTGCAAAATCTTTAGTTCAAAATCTGGAACTAACATTTGCTAGTCAACTTTAAGCTCCTGCATTTTATCTAAAATCTAGATTGCGAAAATAGTATTTCATGGAATGTTAAAACTGCTATTGCACAAGGAGCTGGATCAAGCATACCAAACATAAAATGTTACCAGCATAAAAATGATTTTACACATCGCAGAACAACATCTTTATCTTCATTATTTAAATCTAAATAGCAACAGCAACAACCCACCTGTTGTACCAATTAAAGAGTAGCCAATTTACACCCTCCAGTTGATATTCCCTGAGTTGGTTGCCATTTTTATAGTCCCTCGAATGCTCCAATTTCGTCCAGAATTCTGGGAGTGGTCGCTCCTTTCAAGTACAAGAGAAAACGCACAGTGAGAAGAATATTTATCAATATGATAAGGCTTTTCGGGTCCAACAAGATTTTTGTTTTGACATTTAGTATGATCTGTATTCATCTCCTCACAATATTCCTCCACACATTCTCTAAAATTGCATTTGATTATATCTTGAACCCATTTACACTGTCTACTTTAGTGCGCTTCCCTAACAATGCATTCTGTAACCATATTATGCTTTGGGTGAAATATATTTGGTCAAATTCCTTTGCTTGCTTACATTATAACATTTGACTTTCATTACCTGAACTCATGACAGGCGATTAATTTGTCTAAATATAAAATTTCTTCACTCAGAGGCTCATGAACCTCTGTAATTCCCTGCCATAGAAGGCTGAGGAGCCAAAGTCACTGAATTTGTTTTAAGAATGATGTAAACTGATTTCGTGAAGCCAGAGGTGTCAATGAGTAAGGGGAAAGTGTGGGAATATTGAGATGGAGAATCAGCCATGGTCATGTTGAATGACAGACTGAGTTAGATGGGTAAAATGGCCTACTTCTATTTTCTTGATTTGGAGGTGCCGGTGTTGGAATGGGGTGTACAAAGTTACAAATCACACAACAGATTATAGTCCAACAGGTTTAATTGGAAGCACGAGTTTCGGAGCGCTGCTCCTTCATCAGGTGGTTGTGAAGTATAAGATCGTAAGACTCAGAATTTATAGCAACAGTTTACAGATGCAACTGAAATTATATGTTGAAAAAGATCTGGGTTGTTTGTTAAGCCTCTCATCATTTAGAATGACCATGTTGGTTTCAGTTCTTTCATATGCAAAGCCCAGAACTTCTTTTTGAAGTTACATTCCCAGATGAACTTTCAAAATAGGTGCCACGTCAGCCCATATAATGCATTGAAGGTGTGAGGTGCCCTGTGTGAGGCTGTCTGTGCCCCAATGATCAGGTTGGTTCTATTTCTAAAAAATGGATTTACAGAACCTTACATGGATCAATGTAGTTTTTGAGCAAAGTAAAATGTAATTCTGCAGGTAAAAATTCACCTCACAGACATGTCTGTGTGCACGTGCATAGTGCAGTAAGGTCATTACTGTAGTGTGACATGAACCCAGGGTCCCAGTTGAGGCCATTCCCATGGGTACCGAACTTGGCTATCAGCCTCTGTTCGGTCACTTTGTGTTGTTGCCTGTCCTGAAGTCCGCCTTGTACTTGCAGAATTAAATGTTACTTTGCTCAAAAACTGCATGAATCCATGCAACATTCTATAAATCTAATTTTTTTTAAGGAATAGAATCAGCCTGAACATTGGGGCACAGACAGTCTCAGATAGGGTACCTCACACCTTCAATGCATTAACAACAAGTGCCACGTAAGCCAGATGAAGTTCATTTGAGAATGTAACTTTAAAAAAGTTCTGGGATACACACATATGAAAGAACTGAAACAAACATGGTCATTCGAAAAGATGAGAGACGTAACAAACAATCCAGGCCTTTTTCAATATATAACTTCAGTTACATCACACTATAAACTTTTGCAATAAATTCTGTGTCTTATACTCCACAATCACTGATAAAAGAGCAGCACTCTGAAAGCTGGTGCTTCCAAATAAATCTGTTGGGCTATAACCTGGTGTTGTGTGATTTTTTAAAAACTTTCTATTTTCTAAGTTTCTATTATCCCTACATCATTCTGAAAATTTCAATTACGTAACTTCAAAGAATTCAATTTCACAGAGAAATTACATATATTCTTGAGTATTTTCTCATAGTTTAGACTTCAGATACGCTAATCATTTTCCTCCACACAGTTTGAACAAGAATATCATAACATCAGCAAACTCATACAGGAAAAATTCTTTCAATATATTCATTCATGGGATGTGGGCATTGTTGCCAATCCCCAATTGCCACATTGCTGTGGGTTAAGTCAAAAGCATGCAGAACAGGTAAGAATGGCAGTTTCCTTTCCTGAAGGACATCAGTGAATCAGAATTCCTGAGAACTGGCAATGGATATCATTAAACTCTTAATTTCAGATTTTCATTGATTTCAACTTTACCCACTACCATGGTGTATTTCGAACCCAGGTTCCTGGAGCATTACCTGGATTTCTGGATTAATAATTGAGCAATAATATTAGGCCAAACCTTCCCCTTAAATATTCCATCAATCCATGTTGGTTGTTATATTTTTGATAGTCTTAAAGGAAGCCATGCATTACATTTTTTTAAAAACTCTATTCGTTCTTCTAGTGATAATTTACTTTACACTTCCTTGCTTTGATTTGTCAATATGCAGAAACAATCTTTCATCCTTTCCAGGGAAAAAAAAATCAGATCTGTATGAAATAATCTAAATGAGGCTTAACTAATGCTTTGTACATTGTCAACATCACTATTTTAAACTCATTTTCCCCAGAATAACTTGATCCTTTCCACTTCCTTTTTAAAAATGAACTGCACTTCCTTGTTTTTCAACTTAAAATCTCACTGCTGGTTTCACTTTTTCATTACTCTTTTCTCTATATATAATATATTGAAAACTGTCTTTTTTCGATTATTTGAATTGATTAGAGTTATTATTGTCACAGGTGCCAGGATACAATGAAAACTACTGTTTTGTGTGCTAACCAAACAAATCATACCTTAGATTAGCACATTGAACTGAATGGAGAATTGTGTTACAGCTAGAGAAGGTGCAGAGAGACTCTAACATGAGAAGTCTGTTCAGAAGTCTGATAACAGCAAAGACTCTGCCCTCTTCTAACAAGAAATAAAAATGTCTTCTCAGACCAAGTGATCCCTTTTTAGAGGTACATTGCATGGGAACATTCTAGGTAGTGCTCAAAACAAAGGAAATCTTTAATTAATAGTTGGATGTCTTCAAAATGCCTCTGCATATATTCTACTGCTCAATTTGAAACAGCACTAGGGCCTCTGTTGCTATTGACTAAAATGTATAAAAAGCTCTAACTTCTGACTGTCAGAACTTTGAGAATAGTACACATTCTTCTAAAAGAGGTAATGTGTGTGTGAATTTCAGACTGAACCTGCATGATTTGTCCTGTCACTGTGTTGTTCTGAATAATATTATGATCCTATGCCGCTCATGAATGATATGGAGGTGCTGGTGTTGGGCTGGGGTGGACAGAGTCAGAAGTCACATGACACCAGGTTATAGACCAGCAGGTTCATTTAAAATCACAAGCTTTTGGAGCACAGCCCCTTCATCAGGTAAAGTTACTTCATCTGGTGAAAGGGCAGCACTATGAAAGCTTGCTATTTCAAATAAACCTGTTGGCCTATATCCTGGTGTCATGTGACTTCTGACTCTAGTGTGATGCATATAGTTAAAGAGTACAAATAGGATTGTGATGATAGCAGTTGGACGAGATGGGAGCAGTCTGAAATGGAACAAATGTTTGGATGTAGTAGCTCAAAATGTCTTCTCAAGACAGAAAGGCAATTAAGATATGCGAACTGTAGGGGACGTGGCTCTCAGCTGGACTGCAGTATTATGCCTTGTAGCCTATATCATTTCATCATGCTTATTTTCATAACACCAGCCATTCCTTGAGATCCTGTTCTCTCAGGCTTGTTTGGATGCTGGTTATGTGGAGCAGGTGACTTGTTACTGGTGGTTAATTACAATGGAAAACCTTGCCAGCCAAATTTATACACTTGTATGACAACAGATAATCCCTCATAAAAGGGGGAATATCTTAAATTAGAGATTTGACTCCAAATGGAAAAAAACAAACCCAGTTTGGATTCCACAAATTTCTTATGTGTTCTCTTTTTCCGAGCATATCATATGCATTAACTAGGACTAGCCTCTTATCTGTTACTTAAACAAATAGATTCTAAGTTACATATTAAATTTGTGGATATCCACTCAAAAAAAAATCAATTAGAGGAGACAACCACAATCTGCCTTTTATAAATCCATACAAACTGTCCATACTCAACACAATCTTAATCACAATAAACTCGAGACTGACTTGCATAATATTTCTTAATTAGTTCCTTTGTTTTAAGGAAAAAGCACACTAAGTCCAATTCTGGTTTCCAATGATTTTTAACTAGCTCTATCACTTCCCTAACCACCAATAGGGGCTTATGGATTTTTTTCTTTTAACCTTTTGAATACTTGCCTCAAGTAATCTTTCTTCCATATTCATTGACTGACTCTACAATCCAATTTCCATGTTAAAGCTGCTGCAAAATATTTCAGCATTTCTATTTTTCTTAAATATAGAATGGTCACCTTTGGTGCTAAAAACTGTTTGACTAACCTTACCCACAACTTATAAAAGGCACCATTTTGACAGTCAGCTTTCTTTCAGATTCTACAGGTTTTCAATTTTTAAAAAAAAAACTTTGTGAAGCTCAAGTAAAGAATTCAAACTTACCGTATACTCTGTTCTTGGTTTCATAGACTGCAGTTGGTGAAATTCCTCTATCTTAACTTGGTCTGTATCTGATTTCAGTTCCCAAGTGCTTTCTTCATATGGAAGAGAACACCATTTCACCAAATAATGGGTTATTGGCTATTTTGAAAACCAACAAAATTCATTTGGGATTACTAATTTGCATATGTATTTTATGCCAATACAGTAGCATCTTGACATACGAACGACCCCGTTCACGAACAAATCGGTTTATGAACAGGATTGTATGTAAAATTTTGCTTCAACGTAAGTACGAAATTCAAGGTACGAACGCAAAAGCTCTCGGGCCCCGCATGATCTCACTCAGTTTGTCTTTGCCGCGTGTGCTGTGAACAGCTGTCCAAGCATTCTTACGCTATCCAAACAATGGGGAAAATTGATTCTGTTCGCGAACCGGGTTCCGGAATGGATTAAGTTTGTAAGTCGAGGCGTTACTGTATTGAGAATCCTATGCACAAAAGCAAAACTTTGTTTTTTTTAAAACAGGACAGTAAGATACATTAACCATACTGATTTGATAAGAAGTTATAAATTTCAAACAAACTGTAAAAATAAGACCTAACAATACATTTTGTTTTTGAAAACAAGCATTTTAAGATTTTTACTGTCAACCAGTAGGAGCTCATAATGTAAAAGGTATCACATGAGCATAGAGAACAATCCTCTGCCTCCGCCATATCTGTTATTCCCAATTCCTGCACCGTATCTGTTCCCACGATGACCAATTCCACTACAGAAAATCCCCGATGGCCTCCTTCCTTAAAGATCGCAATTTCCCCTCC
The DNA here is from genome assembly GCF_020745735.1 of Hemiscyllium ocellatum. Taxonomy (NCBI): domain Eukaryota; kingdom Metazoa; phylum Chordata; class Chondrichthyes; order Orectolobiformes; family Hemiscylliidae; genus Hemiscyllium; species Hemiscyllium ocellatum. The sequence goes on along the minus strand of NC_083404.1, from coordinate 2,755,200 downwards.
CATGTGGTCGATGATGTCCTCCAGCACATCTCCACTTCACTCACCTCCACCCTTGAACCCCAACCCTTCCAATGCAACAAGGACAGAACTCCTCTGGTCCTCACCTTCCATCCCACCAATCTCCATATGCATCTCATCATCCTCTACCACCTGCAAACAGACCCCATCCACCAGAGATATATTTCCCTCTCCACCTCTATCAGCCTTCCAGAGAGACCATACCTTGTCACATCAATCCCACTAGGCCACACCCCACTCCCAGCACTTTCCCTGCCACTGCAGAAGTGCAAAACCTACACCCACATCTGTCCCCTCAACTCTGTCCAAGGTCCCAAAAGGACCCTTTCACATTCAACAGAAATTTACCTGTACCTCCAGAAAGGTCATGTGTTGCACCCGACATGGTCTCCTTTTCATCGGGGAGACAGGACACCAACTTGTGGATTGTTTCAGAGAACATCTCTGACACCTGCACCAACTTCCCCTCCCACCCCACCAAGGACATGCAGGTCCTGGGCCTCCTCCATCACCAAACCCTAACCACCTGACCCCTGCAGGTAGAACATCTCAGCTTCCGCCTTGGGATCCTGAAACCAAAGGGAATTAATGTGGATTTCACCAGTTTCTTCATTTCCCCTCCCTCCACCTTATCCCAGTCCCAAGCCTCCAACTTGCACCGCCCTCTTGACTTGTCCATTGTCTTTCCCATTTATCCACTCCACCCTCCTCTCTGGCCTATCACCTTCTCCCCCTCCATATACCTATCGCATTCTTAGCTACCTCCCTCCAGTCCCACCCCTCACCCTTTTATCTTTCAGCCCCATGATCCACAAGCCTCATTCCTGAAGAGTTTTTGCCCGAAACATCGATTCTCCTGCTCCTCAGATGCTGTCTGACCTGCTGTGCTTTTCCAGCGCCACACACTCGAGCATAGACAGCAGGCAGAAAACAGACAGCATTCAAAAACTCACCCTCCTCTGATTGGTAGGATGTGACAACAGGGTTCTTGCTGGTGTCTATACTGGGCACTCAACTGTTCATAATTTATATCTATGACTTAGGTAAGAGAAGTAAAGGCATGTGAGAACTAAATCTGCAGATAACATAAAAGTATAGATATGTTAAGCGACTGGGCAAAGATCTGGCAGATGAGTCTAATGTAGTAAAGTTGGCTGAAGAACATCCTTTTAAAATAGAGTATTTTTAAATGGAAAACAGCTGCAAGATGCCAAGTTGCAGAGGAATCTAGGCATTACATCATGAGTCACAAAAATTGGTATGCAGGGGCAGCAAGCAATTATTTAGAGGGTTGTGCTTTTGTTAGTTGACATTTTAGAGGGTTGAACAACTTTGGAACATTCTGCTGCAGAAGGTGGAGGAGACCAGGTCTTTTGTTTTGAAACAGAGGTGGACAGGTTCTTGTTAGACAAGAGAATCAAAAGTTACAGAGGGTTGATAGGAATCTTTAAGATTAATGACAATCTTATAGAATGGCAGAGCAGGCTAGAAGGGCTGAATGACTCATCTCTGCTCCTAATGTATATGCTCGTACATATGTAACTAAACTCTTCAACATGACAAGTTTGATATTAAAAATCTGAAGTGATAAATAAGCATTTCATGGGAAAGAGCTGGTGAAATCCATTTTGATTGAATAAATTAAAGTTCAGCCTGTATTTCTTGCCTGGTGATTAACACCAACCAGCCAATCAAAATGAACTTAATCAATAACACAATTACAGAAATGTCCAAATTATTGAACAGGGAAGTTTGTACTTTAGCCCTGACACAATGAGATTTTTAGTTGAGTTGGGAAAATATTTTAAAGTGTGCAAGCAATGACAACAGAAGGCACCTGCACACTTTATTCATCAAGTAAGGGAAACCAGGCAGCACTTGCTCAAAGTTAATTTTATTTTCTTCATGTACAAGCCTTCAAATTCAATGTAATTAAGTTCTAAAACAGATAGCCATAACCTCGACAGAGGAAATTCAACTTTTTTTCAAGTATTATAGTTCAAAAATGTGAACAGCTTAAAATAAATACACCTGAAATGATCAGACTAATCTAAGCTGAAAAACAAAGTGGACCACAGTGGAGAAACATAGTTCTTTGAAGGTAGGGCTGCAGGTAGAAAGGCTAAGATAAAGGGAAATTGGGTTTGAACAGTTCCATGCCAAAGGGATAAGGCTGCATTTTCACAAGATGTTAGTCAACTACATGTGGATTAATACATGCACTACTGGATGTCTCTTTATAGGAAAGATACTAATATTAAAACAAAAGCACAAATAAAAAGTGTGTGTTGATGGAGAAAAGAATGAAACATCTAAAATTTTCACTGAAGAATTAAAACGTAAAAATAAGCTTGGCAGAGGACCATGGGACTACTCTCTTATTGAAGAGACAATTGATAGTAGCTTAACCGGAGGGTCACAACCCCTCAGGTGAACCAATGTAGGTAAAAACAATGACTGCAGATGCTGGAAAACCAGATTCTGGATTAGTGGTGCTGGAAAAGCACAGCAGTTCAGGCAGCATCCAAAGAGCAGTAAAATCGACGTTTTGGGCAAAAGCCCTTCATCAGGAATAGCAGGTATTCCTGATGAAGGGCTTTTGCCCGAAACGTCGATTTTACTGCTCTTCGGATGCTGCCTGAGCTGCTGTGCTTTTCCAGCACCACTAATCCAGAAAGTGAACCAATGTGCTTGGTGTGTCACTCTGCATTGCAAATTAGCTGTCCAGCCAAATGAGCAAAACGCTAACCATTTTGTGGGGTCCAACACTGGGAAATTGTTCCACAGAATTAGGAAATAAAGAAGGGGTGTAGATTACTGGATTGGCACTAGGGAAACAGAACGGAAGTTGTAAGAATTTCTTTCCTAACACAAGTTATTAGAAGATGGAACACTTTTTTTGCCACAGTAGCTATTAAGGTCGAATTAGATCAATTAAAATACAACTGGTATTTTTATGTATTTATACACAGGCTGTGGCAATTGCTGGCCAAGTTGGCATTTACTGTCCTTTTCTAACTGCTTTTGAGGTGGTGTTGAGGCACGTTCTTGAATGACTGCAGACCATGAGGTAGACTTTCGGTACTGTCAGGTAGGGAGTTCCAGGCTTTTGATTTAGTATTTAAAACAAACAAATATTAAAACTGGCAAAATACAAAGAAGGAAAATTGGAGAAGATAACCCCAATTTAATTGTTTTTTTTTGACAAAGTGCAAGGTGCACTTCAATGAAGATGAATAATGATATTTTTCTTCTTTCAGGAAGCCAGGACTACACTTGCTGGAGAAATCTTAGCATGATCTGTAGTTGGATACTCAGTCAAAATCAATTGCACTGATAATACCCATGCCTTTTTGGGTTTCAAAATATTGAAACAAGCCTTCCCTCACCCTTTTCTTCACACACCATTGCTTCGTCTTATCTCTTCTTAGGTTTTTAGTGGGTCTCACTGTTTGGGATAATGTAAACAAAAATTGAACTAATTGCTTTTTCTTTTGTTCCCCAACTCTAAAAACTCCCTACGTGTATCGTTTGTGGAGTTGGACACCAAAAGAAAAAGCAGTTAGTTCACAATCATTCATTCCAAAACCTTTGCTGTCATAATTTTATACTCCCTATTGTCAAGGCAGCTTTCAATCTAATGTTATCATCAACTTCTTTTTAAAACTGTCTGGACCCACTTTCAGGAGCTTACACTTTCAAAACTGTTTCGATATGACAGCTTAGTCATTTGCACACAAGAACTGAAGTAATGAATGAATGAGCAAACTCAGAGTTTCAAGATTGATTTCATAGTTCTGATATGAGTTTTTGTTTGAAGTGAGTTTCTCAGCAGAGGTTCCTTTTTCAGGTGTGGTGAAGAAACCACACTACAATGTAAACTTGACTTTATCATGTACATTATTCATCTTGGTTTTCAATCTTATTTAAATTTACTTCTGGTTTAATGTTTCTGTCAAGTTTTAGTTTCATGTCATCGCAAAGAAAACCCACCCCCCCAAACAGTTTCTTACATTGACTTTTTTTTTAAAAAACTGATTCTTATTCCTGTATTTATACCCAACATCTATTTTATAAACATAATATTTTGGAATTTGTTTTTCCCACAATTTTATAAACTATTCATCATGAAGACAACATTTTCCAGAGTATCTTGAGCACATTCTTATGTTGGTCAGAGATATCAAACACATGATAGCCAATCACAGATTAGCCTAATCATTATTTATTTTGGGATTTGCATGTGTACACTTTCAACCAAGCCCAGTGAACACTCAAAAGTAGTAATCCTGTCTAATCTTCTCTATTCCTTTTACCCAGGTAATACCATCTAAACTGAGAAGTGATAAAATCTGACCCCTTCTTATATAAAGCTAATGTTAACTGCCCAAAGAGGGTTGGTAAAAGCAAACATTAGTTCCCCAATTGCCAAACTGACACCTTTTTTGTTGTAGTATCTCACAATCCAATGCTCCTTTAATGTAACATTTAAAAGAACAACTTCCAAAAATTAAGTAATGCTTATTTTGAACACATCTCTTGGCATCCAACTTCCTTAATTTAAACACTGTAGTGCAGCATAATGATTTCAAAAGAGGTTTTCATTTGCACAACTTAAGAAGTAAACACAGACTAAGTTGATGACTGCCAACTAGTGTTGTTGAACAACACTTAAATCTGCCTTTCCAACCATCAGCAGAATCTGAAGTAAAGTGCAAGACTAATGTTGAAGAAGAAAGAACAAATATATAAATGCCAAAGTGTGTATTTATGTTGTGTTTTTAAATAGAATGGGAAGTATTTAAGAATTTTAAAAATGCTAGGTGGGAACTACATAATGAACAGAAAAAAAAATTTCAACAGTTGTAAAGTTTGGGGTGGTTGGCAGGATAAGCATTTTAAAAATAAATATGGCTCAATTACATTATTTAGAAATTTCAGTCAAATGCCATTGTAATTTAGTATATCTTTATTCATGCAGAATTTGGTTAGCTGCTCTTATTTGCCTGACTGAACTGGTCCTCACCATCAACAACTTCTCCATTCGATCCTCCCACTTCCTCCAAACCAAAGGGGTAGCCATGGGCACCCGGCATGGGATCCAGCTACACCTGCCTGTTTGTCGGATACATGGAATAGTCCATCTTCCGCAGTTACACCAGCACCACCCCCCACCTGTTCCTCTTCTACATTGATGACTGTATCGGCGCTGCTGGAGGCTGAACAGTTCATCAACTTTACCAACATCTTCCACCCTGACCTCAAATTCACCTGGACCATCTCAGAAATCTCTCTCCCCTTCTTGGGCCTCTCTATTACCATCTCTGGTGACCGACTAGCCAAGGACATCTACTACAAGCCCACCGATTCCCATAGCTACGGAGACCATACCTTCTCTCACCCTACCTCTTGTATAAATGCCATCTGTTACTCCCAAGTCCTCCGCCTCCATCACATTTGTTCCCAGGATTACCAATTCCACCTCAACATCCCAGATGGCCTCCTTCCATGATCACAACTTCCCTTCCCACTTGGTTGACAATGCCCTCCTCCACTTCCTGCACCACCGTCATTGAACCCCCAGTCCTCACACATCGCATCATCTCCGCCACCTCCAAACAGACTCCAATAAAGATATATTTCCCTCCCTACCCCTATCAGTGTTTTGGAGAGACCATTCCCTCAGTGACTCCCTTGTCAGGTCAATGCTCCCCCACCAGCCCACATTCTACTCTTGGCACCTTTCCCTGCCACCACAGGAATTACAAAGCCTGCGCCCATGCCACTCCCCTCACCTCCATCCAAGGCCCCAAGGGATCCTTCCACAGCCATCAGAAATTTACCTATACCTATACCAATGTCATTCACTGCAACCATTGCACTTGGTGTGGTCTTCTCTACATTGAGGAGATAGGACGCTTTCTTGCAGATCGTTTCAGAGAACATCTCTGGGACACCCGTACCCACCAACCCCACCGCCCTGTGGCTGAACACATCAACTCCCCCTACCACTCTATCAAGGACATACAGGTCCTGGGCTCCTCCACCACCAAACTGTTACCACCCGACGCCTCGAGGAGGAACACCTCATATTCCGCTTTGGGACCCTGCAGCCACACGGGATAAATGTGGATTTCAACAGCTTCTTCTTTCCCCCCCACACATTATCAGCAGCATCCTCCAGACCTGTCCATTACCACTCCCCCCTCCGCAACCCCCCACCCAAACACATCACCTTCTCCCTCACCTTCATCCACCTCTCCCTTTTTCAGCTACCTTCCCCCCTCCCATTTATCTCTCAGCTCTAGCCCACAACCTCATTCCCAACGAAGGGCTCTGACCCGAAACATCGATTTTCCTGCTCTTCGAATGCTACCTGTACTTTCCCAGCAACACACTCTTGGCCCTACTCTTATTTAATAAACTGTTTTACAAATTCACAGTCCAAATTTCAACAAAATCATTAAACTGCACACAGAAATCACTAAACTACTGATGGGCAACAAACTGTACATTGTAATACCTCATACAACGTCTTGAAGCAACTAATAAGCAGTTCACAAGGCATGTGTAAAACATCATTTCTTACCTCTCCACTATCTTTATCAGCGCTATGTGAAACATCAAGTATCCGATCTACTTCTACATAATCTGGATTAAAAGGCTCATCTTCAACCTGCAAAAAAAAGTCAAGAAACAGTTGACCTTGGTTTTCATTTAATACATATTAGTCTTCAACAGTTTGGCGAAGCTAAATGTGTTAATTAAGCAGCTACAAATGAGCAGGACTACTTCCCACGAGAAATTAAATTCCTCAGGCTTTATTAACTAGCCCATTAATTACTGTGCGATTGTCTACAAATACAGCATTTTACAAATATTCTATATGGTGACAAATCACATCAGACTTAGGAGGAACATTTGAGTAGTTATGTATTTAACTATTAAGCATCCCTTAAGGTGGCAAAGTTTACAGAAACTAGTACCACCACCGCAAATCTGAAAAACTGATGATTGACTATGTGATTACAACACAACTAAAGAGCAAATAGTTTAAACGTCACTGCACAGGAAGAATTTTCACATACAATGCCTTTCCGTTAAATTAGGTAGTGAAGCTCACAGAATTTACGTTCACAAGATAGTGGGTAGGAGAAAGATGATTGAAAAATGTAATCAATGAATGGCAGAGATGGTAACTATGCCAGGACTAACTAGAAACATGAAATATAACAGGTATTTCATGCGTAGGCTTTTTTAAAAGAGTACACCAACATTGCATCAGTGTTAGAAACAAAAAGTAATTTATAAATTCTGCAAACATGATACACTTGATTTATTGCACATCAGGTAAATAAAATCTTAAAATCTGATTTGTGTGAACTGATAACATGCGGTTTGATTAGTCGTGGGGACAAGTTCTAACTTGCCTCCCTTTCCCCTCAACATCATTGATTGTCAACTGAAATAACAGCTGTTAATGCAACATTGGCCCTTCTTTCAAGGTGGCTGGAACATAAGAACAGGGAAGTCTCATCGTAACTGTACAAGGTGCTGCTGAGACCATACCTGGAGTACTGGGAGTAGCTTTGGTCCCTTACTTAAGGGAAGATATTATTTCATTGGAGGCAGTTCAGAGAAGTTTCACTAAGATGTTCCTGTGAGGGAGAAGGAGTAGGGACCCCTGGATGCTAAGAGATCTTGAGGAATTGACCAGAAATTTAAAAAAAGGCATGGCTCAGGTACGAGGATGAAGGACATTCCTTGTGGTATATAGGAGCTACAGCATCTACTGAAGGAGGAAACCAAGTGGGCTGAATGAGGGCATTAGACTGCTTTGGCTGAGAAGATTAGGGTGAATACAAAGAAAATCTTCAAGTCCATTAACAGAAAAAGAATGAGAGCGAGAGAGCATAGGATCCCTCAAGGATCAAAGTGGATATGTATGTGTGGAACCATAGGAGTTGGGCAAGGTCCACAATGAATATTTCTCCTGCGTTTACCACAGGGAAAGACGAGATGACTTGGGAACTTGGGGAAGTTAGTGGTGATATCTTGGGGACAGTCCATATCACAGTAGAGGAGATGTAGGACGTATTAGAATGCACAAAGGTGGATAAATCTCCTGATCCTGACTAGATAGATCCAAGAACTCTGCAAGAGGCTGCAATATTTGTATCATCGCTAGCCACGGGCAAGGTCCTGGAAGACAGGAGGGTAGTCAATGTTGTGCCCTTCAAGAAGGGCTGTAAAAAAAAACCATGGGTACTACAGACCAGTAAACCTAACATCTGTGGTTGGTAAGTTACTTGAGAAGACTTAGTGGGATAAGATAATACATGCACTTGGAAAGACAGGGTTAAATTAGGAGTAGTCAGCATGGCTTTGTTCGTGGAAGGTCATGCCTCACAAATTTGTTAGAGTTCTTTGATGAAGTGACCAGGAAGGTTGACAGGGCGGCAGACATAGTCTATATGGATTTCAGTAAGGCCTTTGATAAGGTTCCACATAGTAAACTGTTCTAGAAGGTTAGATTACTATGGAATCCAGGGGGAGCTGGCAAATTGGACACAAAATTGGCTTGATAATAGGAAGCAGAGGGCAATAATAGAAGGATGCTTGTCGGGCGGGAGGCCTGTGACTGGTGGTGTGCCTCAGGGGTCAGTGCTGGGCCCACTGCTGTTTATTAGGAGAAAGTGAGGACTATAGATGCTGGAGGCATCAGAAAACGAAGAAGGGCTTATGCCAGAAACGTCGATTCTCCTGCTCCTCGGATGCTGCCTGGCCTGCTTTGTTTTTCCAGCACCACATTTTTCAACCACTGCTGTTTATTATCTAGATCAATGATTTGGATGAGAATGTACAAGGCATGATTGGTAAATTTGCTGATGACACTAAAATGGGTGGAATTGTGGATAGTGAGGAAGCTTATTAGAAATTGCAGCTGGACCTTGATCAGTTGGGGAGATGGGCCGAGAAATGGCAAATGGAGTTTAATATAGGTAAGTGTGAGGTCAAGTCAAGGTAGGAATTTCATGGTGAATGGTAGGGCCTTAAGGAATGTAGTGGAACAGAGGGACCTTGGAGTTCAGGTGCACAATTTTCTGAAACCGGATACCCAGGTAGACAGGGCAGTGAAGGAGGGTTTTGGCACACTGGCCTTCATCAGTCAGGGCACTGAGTATAGAAGTTGGGAAGTTATGTTGCAGTTATACAGGATGTTGGTGAGGCCACACTGGAGTACTGTGTTCAATTTTAGTTACCTTGCTATAGGAAGGATGTTATTAAACTGGAAAGAATGCAGAAGAAAATTACAAGGATGTTTCCTGGACTCAAGGGTCTTGAGTTATAGGGAGAGGTTGGACAAGCTAGGACCTTTTTCCTTTTGTGCATAGGAGACTGAGGGGTTGGGGGTGAGCTTATAGACATGTAGAAGATCATGAGGGGATAGGGTGAATGCATTCAGTCTTTTTCCCAGGGTTGGGGAATCGTGGACTAGATGGCATCAGTTTAAGGTTAGAGGGGAAAAATAAACGGGAACCTGAGGGGCAATCTTTTCTTTTATACAGAGGGTTGTATGCCTATGGAATGAGCTGCCAGCAGAAGTGGTTGAGGTGGGTACATTAACAACATTTAAAAGGATATGGGCCGAGTGCAGGAAAATGGGGTCAGTGTGGATGGACATTTTGGTCGCCACGGACCAGTTTGGGCCGAAGGGTCTGTCTCCATGCTGTAGGACTCTGACTCCATGAGAATGATCCCTGCGATGGAGGAATTGTCTTATGAGCAAAAGCTGAACAGGATGCGCCTCTGCTCACTAAAATTAAGAAGAATGGGAGGTGACCTTATTGAAACATATGGAATTAAGTAGCTTGCCATGGTAAATGCTGAGAGGATGTTTCCCCTCATGGGAGAGTCTAGGGCCAGAGGGCATCATCCCAGAATAAAAGGGTGATAATTTAAGATAGAGTTGAGGATGAATTTCCTCTCTGAGAGGGTTGGGAGTCTTTCAAACTCTTTGCCACAGAGAGTGATATTGTCAGGGTCTTTGTGTATAAGATCTATCTTAGAAAAGATAGATCTTGATCAGTCAGGGAATCAGGGCTATGGGGAAAAGTGGACATGAGGAATGTCAGATCAGCCAAGATCCTATCAAATGGCAGAGTAGGCTTAAGGGGCTGAATGGCTTGCTGCTGTTGCTATTTCTTATGGTCATATCGAGGAACAAGGGTCTTATGTATTTTTTTCAATTCCTCACATAATACTGTGGAGATTTATCGTTGCACCTAAATTGCTACCCTAGCTAAACTGAATTATCTAAGAATAGAGATTAAATTGGACCTTCATTATTACTAAAATTTTCCAGGAAATCTGTTTTGATTTTAATCGTAAAAGCCTTTTAATGGCTTTATTTACTATGGAAGTTGCTTCAGCATTTCATTTATTAAACTTAACCGTATAAAATGGACAGTGAAATGATAGCACAGTTGTCTTTATCCAGGATGATGCAACATAAATAAACCATGTAAAAGGTGGTACTCATTTTGCGTGAGAAACAAAAAATAAAAACATTGTGCCTTTTCAAAATACTAGCAACCAGGAGTATATTTAGAAACTTCCCAAGCGTCTGCTCAGACGGCAAATAAGTCACTCTTGACTAATTAAGCACAACGCTACAGCTTTTCATATTGTTTCTTCAAAAGAGTATTTGCTACAAGCCAAAGGAAGAAAGTGTATAATGAGGACTCAGTTAGAACCCAGACAAGCTCATTGTGATCTATTCATTCACAAAATAAAATGATTTGAGAATGTATAGGATCTTTATATCTAGACCTTATTTTTTGTTACAACTTTGTATAGGTTCTGGCCTTTAACAGAAGACTATGGCCAAGTAATTCTTACATGAGCAGAGTGTAACCATAACACAGGTATAACTACAAAATCCCTGTGATCAAAATGATCAAAAAATATTTAATATGTACAGCACCTGCAGACAACATGGATAAGCAACCATATTACTGCCACAACATTTAAAATGTGACTTTTATTTGTATTACGTCTTTAAAGTCGAAAAAAATTCCAAGATGCTTTTCTTATTTTACCTATTTTTCTAATCAATCTGTTCAGACATGTTATGCCACACCTCTGGAGCAGGTAAAACAACAAGAATAGGCCTGAAAAGTTCGAAGGGTGACTTTAATAAGATTAGATATGATTTGGCCAAAGTGCACAGAAGTAGAGGTACATCCAAGGACAGGGCCACCATGCTCCACTAAAGAAAATGATGGGGCCAACAAATTTAGTGAACACTGGATATTAAGGGATGTATAGCACTGGATTAAGAGAAAAAGGCAGATACCAAAGATTCAAAACAGTAGAAACCCTACAGGAGTATAAAATATGGACGAGGGAACTTCAAACACGAGATAAGGAGAGCAAAAAGGGGATTATTGAAAGGAAACTAGCAGGTAAAATAAAGGAACATCCTCAGCTGTTTTACACATAAAAAAGATAATGAAGAAAAGAGTGGGGCCCATGAAGGACCATAGTGGCAATTTATGCATGGATGTAGGTAGGATTCTACATGAATACTCCGGATTGGTGTCCACTAGTGAGGGAGAGGACTGTTATTATTAAGGAAAGCATATACAGAGGGGTCTGGCAGTCTTAAACATAGATCAATCTCAAGAGCTGGATAAAATGTATCCCAGATTGTTGAGTGAATCAAGGGAAGAAAGTGTTTTTGGGATCCTTAAGGGGGAGGGGGAGCAGCCCCAAGTCGTGGTCTACTTAGGCACCAATGACATAGATAGGAAGAGCGATGGGGATTTAAGGCAGAAATTCAGGAGCGAGGATGGAAGCTTAGAGCTAGGACGAACAGTGTTGTTGTGTCTGGTTTGTTGCCCGTGCCACGTACGTGATAGAGAGAGATAGAGAGAGATAGAGAGAGATAGAGAGAGATAGAGAGAGATAGAGAGAGATAGAGAGAGATAGAGAGAGATAGAGAGAGATAGAGAGAGATAGAGAGAGATAGAGAGAGATAGAGAGAGAGAGATAGAGAGAGAGAGATAGAGAGAGAGAGATAGAGATAGAGATAGAGATAGAGAGAGATAGAGAGATAGAGATAGAGAGATAGAGATAGAGAGATAGAGAGAGAGAGAGATAGAGAGAGAGAGAGATAGAGAGAGAGAGAGAGAGAGAGAGATAGAGAGATAGAGAGATAGAGAGATAGAGAGATAGCGAGATAGAGAGATAGAGAGATAGAGAGATAGAGAGATAGAGAGATAGAGAGATAGAGAGATAGAGAGATAGAGAGATAGAGATAGAGATAGAGATAGAGATAGAGAGATAGAGAGATGGAGAGATAGAGATAGAGAGATAGGAGTTGAACACATGCCTACAGGGATGGTGCAGAAGGGAGGGTTTTGGATTCTTGGATAATTGGGTCTCTTTTTGGGGTAGGTGGGACCTCTACAAGCAGGATGGTCTTCATCTGAACCAGAAGGGTATCAATATCCTGGGGAGGGGGGGGAATTCACTACGGCTATTGGGGTGGGTTTAAACTAATCCAGCTGGGGGGGGGGGGGGGGGGGGGGGGGGGGGGGGGGGGATGGGAACCAAAACTGTAGTTCGAGTATAGAAAAGGTTGAGAGTAGGGAGGGCCAACATTAAGTTGCAGGATGGCACCAGCAAGAAAGAACTTGGTTTGAAGTGTGTCTACTTCAATGCCAGGAGCATCCAGAATAAGGTAGGTGAACCTGCAGCATGGGTTGGCACCTGGAACTTCGATGTTGTGCCCAGTTCGGAGACATGGTTAGAGCTGGGATAGGAATGGTTGTTGCAGGTTCCAGGATTTAGATGTTTCAGTAAGAACAGAGAAGATGGTAAAAGAGGGGAAAGTGTGGCATTGTTGGTCAAGAACAGTGTTACAGTTGCAGAAAGGATGTTTGGGGACTCACTAACTGAGGTAGTATGGGCTGAGGTTAGAAACAGGAAAGGAGAGGTCACCCTGTTGGGAATTTTCGAAAGGCCTCCGAATAGTTCCAGAGATGTAGAGGAAAGGATAGCAAAGATGATTCTCAATAGGAGTGAGAGGGACTTCAACTTTCCAAATATTGACTGGGAACACTATAGTATGAGTACTATGGATGGGTCAGTTTTTGTCCAGTATGTGCAGGAGGGCTTCCTGTCACAGTATGTAGACAGGCCAACAAGGGGCAAAGCCACATTAGATTTGGTACTGGGTAACGTGCCTGGCCAGGAGTTAGACTTGGAAGTAGGTGAGCACTTTGATGATAGCGATCACAATTCTGTTATATTTACTTTAGTGATAGAAAGGGATGTGTATATACTACTGGGCAAGAGTTACAGCTGGGGGACATGCAATTATGATGCAATTAGGGAAGATTTAGGAAGCATAGGATGGAGAAGGAAACTGCAGGGGATAGGCACATTAGAAATTCAAGGAAAAGCTACTGTGTATCCTTGGTAAGTATGTACCTGTCAGGCAGGGAGGAAGCTGTAGCGGGGGGGAAAGCCATGGGTTACAAAGGAAGTGGAATCTCTTGTCAAGAGAAAGAAGGCGGCTTATGTTAGGATGAAATGGGAAGGCTCAATTAGGGTGCTTGAGGGTTACAAGGTAGCCAGGAAAGACCTAGAGAGAGAGCTCAGAAGAGCCAGGAGGAGACATGAGAAGTTGTTGGTGGATAGGATCAGGGTAAACCCTAAGGCATTTTATAGGTATTTAAAGAATAAAAGAATCATGAGTGTAAGATTAGGGCCAATGAAGGATAGTAGTAGGAAGTTGTGTGTGGAGTCAGAGGAGATAGGGGAAGCACTAAATGAATATTTTTTGACAGTATTCACTCTAGAAAACGACAATGTTGTCGAGGAGAATACTGAGATACAGGCTACTAGACTAGGTGGGATTGAGGTTCACAAGGAAGAGGTATTAGAAATCCTGCAGAGTGTGAAAATAGATAAGTCCCCTGGGCCGGATGGGATTTATCCTAGGATCCTCTGGGAAGCCAGGGAGGAGATTGCCGAGCCTTTGGCATTGATCTTTAAATCGTCATTGTCTACAGGAATAGTGCCAGAAGACTGGAGGATAGCAAATGTGGTTCCCCTGTTTAAGGGGAGTAGAGACAATCCTGGTAATTATAGACCAGTGAGCCTTACTTCAGTTGTTGGTAAAGTGTTGGAAAAGGTTATAAGAGATAGGATTTATAATCATCTAGAAAAGAATAATTTGATTAGGGATAGTCAGCACGGTTTTGTGAAGGGTAGGTCATGCCTCACAAACCTTATTGAGTTCTTTGAGAAGGTGACCAAACAGGTAGGTGAGAGTAAACCAGTTGATGTGGTGTATATGGATTTCAGCAAAGCATTCGATAAGGTTCCCCACAGTAGGCTATTGTACAAAATGGGGAGGAATGGGATTGTGGGAGACATAGCAGTTTGGATCAGTAATTGGCTTGCTGAAAGAAGACAGAGGGTGGTGGTTGATGGGAAATGTTCATCCAGGAGTCCAGTTACCAGTGGTGTACCGCAAGGGTCGGTGTTGGGTCCATTGCTGTTTATAAATGACCTGGATGAGGGCGTAGAAAGGTGGGTTAGTAAATTTGCAGACGACACTACGGTCAGTGGAGTTGTGGATAGTGACCAAGGATGTTGTAGGTTACAGAGAGACATAAATAAGCTGCAGAGCTGGGCTGAGAAGTGGCAAATGGAGTTTAATGCGGACAAGTGTGAGGTGCTTCACTTTGGTCGGAGTAACCGGAATGCAAAGTACTGGACTAATGGTAAGATTCTTGGTAGTGTAGATGAGCAGAGGGATCTCGGTGTCCGTGTACATAGATCCTTGAAAGTTGCCACCCAGATTGACAGAGTTGTTAAGAAGGCATACAGTGTTTCAGCTTTTATTAACAGAGGGATCGAGTTCCGGATCCATGAGGTTATGCTACAGCTGTACAAAACTCTGGTGCGGCCGCACTTAGTTCTGGTCACTGCATTATAAGGAGGATGGGGAAGCTTTGAAAAGGGTGCAGAGGAGATTTACTGGGATGTTGCCTGGTGTGGAGGGAAGGTCTTATGAGGAAAGGCTGAGGGACTTGAGGCTGTTTTCGTTAGACAGAAGGTTGAGAGGTGACTTAATAGAGACATATAAAAAAATCAGAGGGTTAGATAGGGTGGACAGGGAGAGCCTTTTTCCAAGTATGGGGATGGCGAGCACGAGGGGGCATAGCTTTCAATTGAGGGGTGATAGATTATAGGACAGATGTCAGAGGTAGTTTCTCTACTCAGAGAGTAGTAAGGGTAAGGAATGCTTTGCCTGCAACGGGAGTAGATTCGCCAACTTTAAGTGCATTTAAGTCGTCATTGGACAAGCATATGGACGTACATGGAATAGTGTAGGTTAGATGGGCTTCAGATGGGTATGACAGGTCAGCGCAATATCGAGGGCCGAAAGGTGTGACTGCGCTGTAATGTTTTATGTTCTATGAGTACATGCAAACATTTTCAATTCCAGTCTGGCTGCAGAAGAGGTGCCAAAGGACTGCTGAACAGTGAAAGTGGTAGCACTATTCAAGAATTGAACAAGGGATAAACCAGGAAACTACAGGCCAGTCTAACCTTGATGGTGGGGAAACTATTGGAAGCAATTCCGAGGGCCAGAATTCACCTGCATTTGGAGGCAGGGGTTACTCAAAATAGCATGAATTTGTTATCTGGAGGTCTAATCTGACTGAATTAATCAAATTTTTCGAAGTAGTAACCAGGTGCAGATAATGGCAATGCTTTTGATGTATTTTAATAGGATTTCAGTCAAGTTTTATATAGGATTCTGATAAGATAGGTAAGAGCCCACAGCATCCAAAAATCTTAACTAACTGGATCCATAATTGGCTGAGCAATTGTATAGTAGAGGGTGATATTTCAGGAGTACTTATCTGACTTTAAGTCCAAGCGCAAGGGAATAGGTGATGAACAGTAGGATCAGAAAGATCTATGGGATACTTATCTTTATTAGCTGAGGCATAGAGTTTAAGAGCTGGAGGTGATGCTGATATACAATACATTGATCTGGCCACAGCTAGAATATGGTGTGCAGTTCTGGAATCCATATTTTGGAGGGATGTGATTGTACTGGAAAGGGTGAAAAGAAGATTTACCAGAATGTTGTCTGGGCTGAAGTGTTATGAAATTATAAAGAGTTTGGACAGACTGGAGTTATTTTCCACATAGCAGAGGAGATTGACGTGGGACACAATTGGGATGTATAAAATTAGAGGGGCATAGAGAGGGTACATTGAAATAAACTTCCCCCTTGATGGAGGGTTTTATGATCAGATTTAAGGTACAAAACAGAACAGAAAGTTTAGAGGAGATATGAGGAAATATTTTGCCCCAGATGCTGCTGGGAATCTGGAACATTCTGTCTGTAAGAGTGGTAGAAGTAGAAACCCTCATCACATTTAAGTAGCATTTAAAATGTGCAGTTATGATGCCAAGACAGACTAAGCTCTGGGTCAAATGCAGGAAAATGGCATTAGAATTGTTAGGTAGTTGTTTATAGCCATTGCAGGGCAATGGCCTGATGGGCCAAATGGCTTTCTCGTGCTTTAGATCTCTACAACTCAAGACAAAATTCAAAACGGAGTGTTGAAGCCGACATAAAAAGTTTAAATAACGGTTTGATTTTTAAGTAGGATTGTGAAGGAAGAGGCTAAGCTGTCCAGAAATGTTAGGAGGTAATTTTGACTCAAAGAACCAAGAAGTTGAAAGGGCTAGAGAAGAACGAAAGCAGAGTTCTGGCAGTTTGGTCGGCAAAATGGTTGGAAGACAGAGCTGCTTACAGAGAAGAGGGAACTGAGAGCCGAGCAATAAACAGCAAACTGAATATTTTAAATTATACGGATTGGTAAATTTGGAGGAAAAGCAGCAGGAAGGGCAATTCTTACTAATGGGATTAGTTTCGGATGAGTAGAGTTTGATGCAAGATAGAACTAGGAAGGTGAATGAACAAAAGTGAAATTTACAGAAAGAGCCAGGAGAGATAAAAAGAAAATTAGGAATAAAAAAAAAAACTATCAGACAGCACCACCTCCATCAGCATGGACAACGTCCTCAAGCTAATAGACCTATGCCTTACTACCCAACTCACCTTCAATGACAAGACCTATGAATAAATCAACAGAACACCCATTGGATCACCAATATCAGGTTTCTTAGCAGAAGCTGTAATGCAGAGATTCAAACTAACAGCCCTCCCCTCAACGATTCAAACTTTGGGTCCATTACCTTCGTCATCACAAACAGAACAAATCAGAGGAAATCGACATCATCATCAATAATATCCTTCCTGGTATAAACTTCATAAAAGAAGAAGGGAACAACAGACCCCCATTCCTTGGTGTCACAGTGAAACAAAACAGTTAACGGACAACTGCAGACTAGTGTCTAAGGAAAGCAACTCACACAGACCAGATACTCAACCACAGGAGCAAACATCCCAACACCCACAAACAGAACTGCATCAGAATATTATTTAAATGGGCCGCAGCACACTGCAGCACCCAGAAACTATGAGCAGCAGAAAAAAAACACTTATACAGCATATTGAAGAATGGGTACCTGATAAACAGTCTACCAATTCTTAAATAACAAACCCAAATAAATAGACACAACATGTCCACAAACTCTAGCCACACTGCCATACATCAAAGACATCTCGGAGATGACTAAGAGGCTACTCTGATTCCTTGGCATCACGGTAGCCCACAAACCTACCAACACACTGAAACAGCTACTGATGAACCGAGAGGATCCTGAACCAACAACCTGCAAAACAAACATCATTTACAAAATACCCTGCAAGGACTATAACAAAATATCGGAGAGACAGGCAGGAAACTAGCAACCAGGATACACTAATACCAACTAGCCACCAAAAGACATGACCCACTATCATTTGTATCCTTACACATAGATGAAGGAGGACACCAGTTTGACTGGGACAACACATCCATCCTGGGATAGGCTAAACAAGAGGCATGCATAGGAATTCCTACAGGCCTGGCATTCAAACTGGAACTCCATCAATGAACACATCAATTTGGACCCAATTTACCAATCTCTGAGAAAAAGAACCAGAAATGATATCACCCACCTTAACAGAGCAAGAACAAACAAAAAGTGGAACAGAACACCAGTGCTTCACCAGAGGCTCACGGATGGTTACCTAGCATGGTGCAAAACATGCCTGAAAATAAACTTTTCAGATTAATGAGCAAACTTACAACCAGAACTTTATAAGAATGCACAGAAAATGAAGAATGCGAGAATAGAAAACAAAGTAATATTTTGAGTTATATCCAATGTTTCATATGTGCAATGGCATGATGTATCAAATAGTCCTCTTAAAAACTGAATAAATGCTGACCTCAGTAAGAAATTTATTCATTTGTGCCTGCTTTGCTTTAAAACGCTTAATCTTCTGGTGAATTCTCTTGTCCTTTGCCAGCTGCTCCACTGTGGTCCACTGACAATGAAGGTAAGAACTAAACAGAGGGAGAAACAAAATTAGTATTAAGTGTATCAGTTTCACCAAGAAAAGCCATGAAATGCTCCAGTGCTACACACTGGGCATATACAGGGTTTGAAAAAAGTGGCAGAGTTATTGGACCATTATTCCACAATAATATTCCAAAATTCCCTGTATGTGGGAACAGTTCCAGTGGATTGGAAATGGCTAATATTTATTCAGAAAGGGAGGGAAGCAGAAAGAAGGAAACTAGTCAGCTTAGCGTGTATCATTTGGAAAGTGTTAGAATCCATTATTAACAAAGTAATAATGGTACATTTGGAAAGTCAAAACACAGTGCATCAGAGCCAGCATGGTTTTATGAAGGGTTAATCATGATGGCACAGGATTCAGGAAAAGGGACTGTGAAGAACATGGGGAGGTATTGAAGGTTTGTTAGGCTCAAAAATGGGCAAATTCCCTGGCTTAGATGAACCACATCCCAGTTAACTGCAGGAGGTAAGGCGGGAAATTGCAGGGGCTCTGACACAAATTTTTAATTTCTTTCCAGCCACTGGGTAAGCGCCAGAAGACTGGAGGACGGCTAATGTAGTTCCACTTTTTTAAGGAGGGTGGTAAAGATGAACCAGGAAATTACAAAACGGTGAGTCTCAGGTCAGTGGTAGGAAAACTTCTGGAGACAATTCTGAAGGAGTGAATTAATAGCCACTTAGAAAAGCATGGATTAATTAGGCATAGTTTGCATGGCTTTGTCAGAGGGAAGTCATTCCTAACAAATCTGTTAAAATATTTTGAAAACGTGACCACGTGTGGATGAGGGACGTTCAGCTGAAGTAGTTTGTATGGACTTTAGCAAAGCTTTTGACAAGGTCCCACATGGGAGACTGATTGAGAAAGTTAAAGCACATGGAGTTGAGGGAAACTTGTTGAGATGGATCAGAAACTGGTTTAGTAACAGGACAAAGGGTAATGGTAGATTGCTGTTGGAGAGATTGGAGACTGGTGTCCAGTGATGTACCATAAGGATTAGTAATGGGCACCTTATTGCGAGTTACATACAGAAATGATATAGATGAAAACGAGATGGGTATGTTAAGCAGGTTTGCAGACACCACCAAGATTGGTTGAGTGATGAATAGTGAAGAAGATGGTTGTAGGCTTCAGGAAGCTATAGATGAGCTGGTCAGATGGGCAGACCATGGCAGATGGTATTTAACCCCCTGATAAGTGTGAGATGAAGTGCTTTGGAAGAAGCAGCAAGATGAGTGTGTATTTAATGAATGACAGGACACTGGGGAGCTTCAAGGAACAGAGGGAGCTTGGGTAAATATTGAAAGATCCCTGAAGTTGACAGAACATGTGAGGAGGTTAATTTAGGTGGGATTTAGCTGTATGGCAGGTAATTCAGAGGAGGTTCATCAGACTAATTCCGGAGATAAGGGGTTGTTCTTGTAAAGTGAGATCGAGCAGTTTAGGCCTTTAATCTCTGGAGTTAAGAAGAATGAGAGGGGATCTAATTGATGTATATAAGATATGAAAGGGAATTGACAAATTAGACAGAGAAAGGGTGTTGTATCATGTCAGGCAACCTAGAACAAGAGTTCATAGTTTTAGAATGAAGGGTAGCAGATTTCAAGCAGGAATGAGGAAGAATTACTTCTCCCAAAATGTGAATCTGTGGCACTCACTCCTCCAGAATGTGGTGGATGCTAAGACATTGAGTAAATGTGAGAAGACAGACAGACTTTTAATTAGTGATGGGTTGATGGGTCGTGGAGAGTTGGCAGGAAGTCAATTTGATGCTGAGATAGAACAGCTGCGATTGTGTTAAATGGTGGAGTAGGCTTGAGGGACTGGAAGATCTACTCCTACTTCTGATGTTATATTCCTCTGAATTGATGGTGGAAGCAATAACATATTACCTGCACTTTTTTTGCAGAGGATAGGCCAGTGGGTTTGCAAGGGAATATTTCAGTTTCTCAACTATTTTCCCAAAAATAAACATTTCAAGAAATATAAGTTCATATGAATTATATTAATACAACCGCTCAAATTCTCCAAACACACATTATTTACTAAGAAAATAAACTGTAATATTCAGGGATTTTCAAAGGAGCAAGATAAATCAACATATCATAACAACCATTTGCTCAACCTTTTCTTGAAGTGCTAGCAGAATTCAGAGGAAAGGTAAAACTTTAAAAATTTGTTGCATTATTGATACATAACTTCTGACAGTATGAAAAAACCACCAACAATTGGTCCCCATGCCAAAAATAAGCCTCCGGAAAAAATGCATCAAAAAAATCTGATTTAGATAGCCAGGTAATTCAGAAGATGGGGAGATTCTTTAGATGATACTTCTCAAAGGCAATTATGACTGGGGAGCAAATGCTGACCATGTCTGCGACACTCTCCCATGAAAGGATAAAACAATCCAAATCAGAGGAATTCTCTTCAAGTTCAAGTCAGTCTACATATTTTGTTCTTGGTAAAATTTGGATCATTATGTTGCAATTTATTTAAAAGAGAAGTACTTGAAAGCTTAGCAACTTCCATTATTTTCACATTGCATTTTAATAGCCTTAAATGAAAATGACACCATACAAATATACATTACATATACTAAGACAGAGACCAATGAAGTCCTAAGTGCAACATTAGGCAGAACTCTCCCTCAATGTTTTTTCGATAAGAAATTCTGCAGGAGAAGGAAGAAGCAGAGAAAGATGGCTGGTTGGCAGCACTGATACCTAAGTAAGAACCAATTAATCACGATGAACTAGCGTGAACAGAATCTAATAAGGGTTTTGTATCACAGCCATGCCTTAAACAGGCAAAACAGTTCTAAATGCAGTATCACTGCAAATCTCTGACTGATTTCCTAACCTCAATTTAGCACAGTCTCATGAAATGTTTCCGTGATAGCACTGAATTTAGAAGATTTTGAAGTATATAATAGGAGACCATTACTAAACATAATGAAATGTCATGCAAAGCAAAAACTAGCACTTACGATCTGTTTTTAAAGTCACCCAAAGATTTTTATTTACAATCTTTGCACTTTCAAGTATTTCAAGCAATATAAACACATTTTATACAGATACAAATAGTTTCGATATTTTGTTCAGAAAAACAAGAGAAAAAACATTAGCTATTCAATATAAGGTGGCCGGGTGCTGTAGGTGGGACTAAATTTGATTGGGACATCTGGTCAGCATGGACGGGTTGGACCGAAGGGTCTGTATCCATGCTGCACATCTCTGTGACTCTATTACACCCAATTTTCTGACATACCTTCTTTATAAAGAAAGGAGTCAAAAAAGATGCAGATGGGCTGGGCAACATATGGAACACGAGCACTTGGACCTGTGCTGGGTTCCTTCAGGTTTGTCAGCCGCATCTACCAACCCCTTAAAGTGACAAAATAGAATCAGCTTAACTCTACGTTTTGGGTGAGAGCGCGAGAGAGAGCGCGAGCAAGCGAGCGCGACGGAGACAGCGTGTGCGAGGGAGACAGAGCATGCACGCGCGAGTGCGAGCACGCACATGATTGCGAGAGAGAGAGAGCACGCGCATGATTGCGAGAGAGCACGCGCGAGGGCAAGAGAGAGCGGTACGAGGGCGAGAGAGAAAGCGCGCGAGGAAGAGAGCGCGGCGCTAGGGCGAGAAAGAGTGCGCACGCGAGTGCGAGAGAGAGAGCGCGAGAGTGCGAGAGAGAGAGCGCGAGAGAGAAAGCGCGCGAGAAAGAAAGCGCGGCGCCAGGGCGAGAAAGAGCGCTTGACAGAGAGCGCGCCCGAGTGCGAGAGAGAGAGAGCGCACAAGAGAGAGCGCGCCCGAGTGCGAGAGAGAGAGAGAGAGAGAGAGAGAGAGCGCGCCCGAGTGCGAGAGAGAGAGAGAGAGAGCGCGACAGCGAGAGCACGCGCGCCCGAGAGCGAGAGAGAGAGCGCGCGCGTGCGAGAGAGAGAGAGAGCGAGAGCACGTGAGAGAGAGCGCGCGCCCGAGTGCGAGAGAGAGAGAGAGAGCGAGTGCGAGAGCGCGCGCGCGAGAGCAGGAGAGAGCGCGCGCGCGAGAGCAGGAGAGAGCGCGCGCGCGAGAGCAGGAGAGAGCGCGCGCGCGAGAGCAGGAGAGAGCGCGCGCGCGAGAGCAGGAGAGAGCGCGCGCGCGAGAGCAGGAGAGAGCGCGCGCGCGAGAGCAGGAGAGAGCGCGCGCGCGAGAGCAGGAGAGAGCGCGCGCGCGAGAGCAGGAGAGAGCGCGCGCGCGAGAGCAGGAGAGCGCGCGCGCGAGAGCAGGAGAGAGCGCGCGCGCGAGAGCAGGAGAGAGCGCGCGCGCGAGAGCAGGAGAGAGCGCGCGCGCGAGAGCAGGAGAGAGCGCGCGCGCGAGAGCAGGAGAGAGCGCGCGCGCGAGAGCAGGAGAGAGCGCGCGCGAGTGCGAGAGCTGGAGAGAGGGCGCGCAAGCAGGAGAAAGCACGCGCGCGCGCGAGCACGAGAGCAGGAGAGCGCGCGCGTGAGAGCAAGAGATAGCGCGAGAGCAAGAGAGAGCGCGCGCGCGAGCTCCAGAGAGAGAGCAAGTGCGAAAGAGCGAGCGCAAGAGACAGCGCGCGCGCGCGCGGCGCCAGGGCGAGAAAGAGCACGCCCGAGTGCGAGAGAGAGAGAGAGCGCGCGCCCGAGTGCGAGAGAGAGAGAGGGCGCGCGCCCGAGTGCGAGAGAGAGAGAGGGCGCGCGCCCGAGTGCGAGAGAGAGAGAGGGCGCGCGCCCGAGTGCGAGAGAGAGAGAGAGCGCGCGCCCGAGTGCGAGAGAGAGAGAGATCGCGCGCCCGAGTGCGAGAGAGAGAGAGAGCGCGCGCCCGAGTGCGAGAGAGAGAGAGAGCGCGCACCCGAGTGCGAGAGAGAGAGAGAGCGCGCACGAGTGCGAGAAAGAGAGAGCGCGCGCCCGAGTGCGAGAGAGAGAGCGCGCACCCGAGTGCAAGAGAGAGAGAGAGAGCGCACGAGTGCGAGAGAGCGCGTGCGCTCGCGAGAGCAAGAGACGGCACGCGCGAGAGCAAGCGCAAGAGAGATCGCGCGCGAGAGCAAGAGCAAGAGAGAGCGCGCGCGAGAGCTCGAGAGCAAGAGCAAGAGAGAGCGCGCGCGAGAGCTCGAGAGCAAGAGCAAGAGACAGCGCGCGCGTGGCGCCAGGGCGAGAAAGAGCGCGCGCGCGGCGCCAGGGCGAGAAAGAGCGCGCCCGAGTGCGAGAGAGAGAGCGCGCAAGAGAGCGCGCGCCCGAGTGCGAGAGAGAGAGAGAGAGAGAGCGCGCGCCCGAGTGCGAGAGAGAGAGAGAGCACGCAAGAGAGAGAGCGCCCGAGTGCGAGAGAGAGCGCGCGCGCGCCCGAGTGCGAGAGAGAGAGAGAGAGAGAGCGCGCGCCCGAGTGCGAGAGAGAGAGAGAGCACGCAAGAGAGAGAGCGCCCGAGTGCGAGAGAGAGAGCGCGCGCGCCCGAGTGCGGGAGAGAGAGAGAGCGCGCGCCCCAGTGCGAGAGAGAGAGAGAGCGCGCGCCCGGAGTGCGAGAGAGCGAGGAGAGTGAGTGCGAGAGAGCGTGTGCGCTCGCGAGAGCAAGAGAGAGCGCGCGCGAGAGCAAGAGCAAGAGAGAGCGCGCGCGAGAGCAAGAGCAAGAGAGAGCGCGCGCGAGAGCAAGAGCAAGAGAGAGCGCGCGCGAGAGCAAGAGCAAGAGAGAGCGCGCGCGAGAGCAAGAGCAAGAGAGAGCGCGCGCGAGAGCAAGAGCAAGAGAGGGCGCGCGCGAGAGCAAGAGCAAGAGAGGGCGCGCGCGAGCGCAAGAGAGGGCGCGCGCGAGCGCAAGAGAGGGCGCGCGCGAGCGCAAGAGAGGGCGCGCGCGAGCGCAAGAGAGGGCGCGCGCGAGCGCAAGAGAGGGCGCGCGCGAGCGCAAGAGACGGCGCGCGAGCGCAAGAGACGGCGCGCGCGAGCGCAAGAGAGGGCGCGCGCGAGCGCAAGAGAGGGCGCGCGCGAGCGCAAGAGACGGCGCGCGCGAGCGCAAGAGAGGGCGCGCGCGAGCGCAAGAGACGGCGCGCGCGAGCGCAAGAGACGGCGCGCGCGCGGCGCCAGGGCGAGAAAGAGCGTGTGAGAGAGCGCGCGCCCGAGTGCGAGAGAGAGCGAGAGCGCGCAAGAGAACGCGCGCCCGAGTGCGAGAGAGAGAGAGAGCGCGCGCCCGAGTGCGAGAGAGAGAGAGAGCGCGCGCCCGAGTGCGAGAGAGCGAGGAGAGTGAGTGCGAGAGAGCGTGTGCGCTCGCGAGAGCAAGAGCAAGAGAGAGCGCGCGCGAGAGCAAGAGCGCAAGAGAGAGCGCGCGCGAGAGCAAGAGCGCAAGAGAGAGCGCGCGCGAGAGCTCGAGCGCAAGAGAGAGCGCGCGCGCGAGCTCGAGCGCAAGAGAGAGCGCGCGCGCGAGCGCAAGAGAGAGCCCGCGCGCGAGCGCAAGAGAGAGCGCGCGCGCGGCGCCAGGGCGAGAAAGAGCGTGCGAGAGAGAGCGCGCCCGAGTGCGAGAGAGAGAGTGCGCAAGAGAGAGAGCGCCCGAGTGCGAGAGAGAGAGCACGTGTGCCCGAGAGCGAGTAGAGTGAGTGCGAGAGAATGCGAGAGATAGCGCGCGCGAGAGCAGGAGAGAGCGCGCGCGAGCGCGAGAGCAGGAGCGAGCGCGCGCGAGCAGGAGAGAGCGCGCGCGAGCAGGAGAGAGCGCGCGCGAGCACGAGAGCAGGAGAGAGCGCGCGCGTGAGAGCAAGAGCAAGAGACAGCGCGCGCGAGAGCAAGTGCAAGAGAGCTCGCGCGCGAGCTCGAGAGAGAGAGCAAGTGCAAGAGAGAGCGCTCGCGCGAGGGCGAGAGAGCGCGCGCGCGAGGGCGAGAGAGCAAGTGCGAGAGAGAGCAAGTGCGAGAGAGCGCGAGAGAGAGCAAGTGCGAGAGAGCGCGCGCGCGAGAGCAGGAGAGAGCGAGGAGAGAGAGCGCGCGCGCGAGAGCAGGAGAGAGCGAGGAGAGAGAGCGCGCGCGCGAGAGCAGGAGAGAGCGAGGAGAGAGCGCGCGCGCGAGAGCAGGAGAGCGCGCGCGCGAGAGCAGGAGAGCGCGCGCGCGAGAGCAGGAGAGCGCGCGCGCGAGAGCAGGAGAGCGCGCGCGCGAGAGCAGGAGAGCGCGCGCGCGAGAGCAGGAGAGCGGCGCGAGAGAGCGAGAGAGCGCGCGAGAGAGAGCGAGGAGAGAGAGCGCGCGAGAGCAAGAGAGAGCGCGCGCGAGAGAGAGCAAGAGAGCGCGCGCGAGAGAGAGCAAGAGAGCGCGCGCGAGAGAGAGCAAGAGAGCGCGCGCGAGAGAGAGCAAGAGAGCGCGCGCGAGAGAGAGCAAGAGAGCGCGCGCGAGAGAGAGCAAGAGAGCGCGCGCGAGAGAGAGCAAGAGAGCGCGCGCGAGAGAGAGCAAGAGAGAGCGCGCGAGAGAGAGCAAGAGAGAGCGCGCGAGAGAGAGCAAGAGAGAGCGCGCGCGAGAGAGCAAGAGAGAGCGCGCGCGAGAGAGAGCAAGAGAGCGCGCGCGAGAGAGAGCAAGAGGGAGCGCGCGAGAGAGAGCAAGAGGGAGCGCGCGCGAGCACGAGACAGCGCGCGCGATCGCGAGAGCAAGAGAGCGCGCGCGAACCAGCGAGAGTGCGAGAGTGAGAGAGAGCGCACGCACAAGTGCGAGAGAGAGAGCGCGCACGAGTGAGAGAAAGCGCGCGCGAGTGAGAGAAAGTGCGCGCGAGTGAGAGAAAGTGCGCGCGAGTGAGAGAAAGTGCGCGCGAGTGAGAGAGAGAGAGAGCGCATGTGAGAGAGCGAGCGCAAGAGACGGCGCGCGCGCGGCGCCAGGGCGAGAAAGAGCGTGCGAGAGAGAGCGCGCCCGAGTGCGAGAGAGAGAGAGAGCGCGCGCCCGAGTGCGAGAGAGAGAGAGAGCGCGCAAGAGAGAGAGCACCCGAGTGCGAGAGAGAGAGAGCGCGCGCCCGAGTGCGAGAGAGAGAGCGCGCGCCCGAGTGCGAGAGAGAGAGCGCGCGCCCGAGTGCGAGAGAGAGAGCGCGCGCGCACCCGGAGTGCGAGAGAGAGAGCGCGCGCGCACCCGGAGTGCGAGAGAGAGAGAGAGAGAGCGCGCGCCCGGAGTGCGAGAGAGAGAGAGAGAGCGCGCCCGAGTGCGAGAGATAGAGTGCGCAAGAGAGAGAGCGCCCGAGTGCGAGAGAGAGAGCACGTGTGCCCGAGAGCGAGGAGAGTGAGTGCGAGAGAATGCGAGAGATAGCGCGCGCGAGAGCAGGAGAGAGCGCGCGCGAGCAGGAGAGAGCGCGCGCGAGCAGGAGAGAGCGCGCGCGAGCAGGAGAGAGCGCGCGCGAGCAGGAGAGAGCGCGCGCGAGCAGGAGAGAGCGCGCGCGAGCAGGAGAGAGCGCGCGCGCGAGCACGAGAGCAGGAGAGAGCGCGCGCGTGAGAGCAAGAGCAAGAGACAGCGCGCGCGAGAGCAAGTGCAAGAGAGAGCGCTCGCGCGAGGGCGAGAGAGCGCGCGCGCGAGGGCGAGAGAGCAAGTGCGAGAGAGAGCAAGTGCGAGTGAGCGCGAGAGAGAGCAAGTGCGAGAGAGAGCAAGTGCGAGTGAGCGCGAGAGAGAGCAAGTGCGAGAGAGCGCGCGCGAGAGCGCGAGAGAGAGCAAGTGCGAGAGAGCGCGCGCGAGAGCAGGAGAGAGCGAGGAGAGAGAGCGCGCGCGAGAGCAGGAGAGAGCGAGGAGAGAGCGCGCGCGCGAGAGCAGGAGAGCGCGCGCGCGAGAGCAGGAGAGCGCGCGCGCGAGAGCAGGAGAGCGCGCGCGCGAGAGCAGGAGAGCGCGCGCGCGAGAGCAGGAGAGCGCGCGCGCGAGAGCAGGAGAGCGGCGCGAGAGAGCGAGAGAGCGCGCGAGAGAGCGAGAGAGCGCGCGAGAGAGAGCGAGGAGAGAGAGCGCGTGCGCGCGCGAGAGCAAGAGAGAGCGCGCGCGAGAGAGAGCAAGAGAGCGCGCGCGAGAGAGAGCAAGAGAGCGCGCGCGAGAGAGAGCAAGAGAGAGCGCGCGCGAGAGAGAGCAAGAGAGCGCGCGCGAGAGAGAGCAAGAGAGCGCGCGCGAGAGAGAGCAAGAGGGAGCGCGCGCGAGCACGAGACAGCGCGCGCGATCGCGATAGCAAGAGAGCGCGCGCGAACCAGCGAGAGTGCGAGAGTGAGAGAGAGCGCACGCACAAGTGCGAGAGAGAGAGCGCGCACGAGTGAGAGAAAGCGCGCGCGAGTGAGAGAAAGTGCGCGCGAGTGAGAGAGAGAGAGAGAGAGCATGTGAGAGAGTGAGCGCAAGAGACGGCGCGCGCGCGAGCGCAAGTGACGGCGCGCGCGCGGCGCCAGGGCGAGAAAGAGCGTGCGAGAGAGAGCGCGCCCGAGTGCGAGAGAGAGAGACAGCGCGCGCGCCCGAGTTCGAGAGAGAGAGAGAGCGCGCAAGAGAGAGAGCGCCCGAGTGCGAGAGAGAGAGAGCGCGCACCCGAGTGCGAGAGAGAGAGCGCGCGCGCACCCGGAGTGCGAGAGAGAGAGAGAGAGAGAGAGAGCGCGCGCCCGGAGTGCGAGAGAGAGAGAGAGCGCGCGCCCGGAGTGCGAGAGAGCGAGGAGAGTGAGTGCAAGAGAGCGTGTGCGCTCGCGAGAGCAAGAGCAAGAGAGAGAGCGCGCGCGCGAGCGCAAGAGAGAGCGCGCGTGCGGCGCCAGGGCGAGAAAGAGCGTGCGAGAGAGAGCGCGCAAGAGAGAGAGCGCCCGAGTGCGAGAGAGAGAGCGCGCGCGCCCGAGAGCGAGGAGAGTGAGTGCGAGAGAATGCGAGAGAGAGAGCGCGCGCGAGAGCAGGAGCGAGCGCGCGTGAGCAGGAGCGAGCGCGCGTGAGCAGGAGAGAGCGCGCGCGAGCAGGAGAGAGCGCGCGCGAGCAGGAGAGAGCGCGCGCGAGCAGGAGAGAGCGCGCGCGAGCAGGAGAGAGCGCGCGCGAGCAGGAGAGAGCGCGCGCGAGCAGGAGAGAGCGCGCGCGAGCAGGAGAGAGCGCGCGCGAGCAGGAGAGCAGGAGAGAGCGCGCGCGTGAGAGCAAGAGCAAGAGACAGCGCGCGCGAGAGCAAGAGCAAGAGAGAGCGCGCGCGCGAGCTCGAGAGAGAGCAAGTGCAAGAGAGCGCGCGCGCGAGCTCGAGAGAGAGCAAGTGCAAGAGAGCGCGCGCGCGAGCTCGAGAGAGAGCAAGTGCAAGAGAGCGCGCGCGCGAGGGCGAGAGAGCGCACGCGCGAGGGCGAGAGAGCAAATGCGAGAGAGAACAAGTGCGAGTGAGCGCGAGAGAGAGCAAGTGCGAGTGAGCGCGAGAGAGAGCAAGTGCGAGTGAGCGCGAGAGAGAGCAAGTGCGAGTGAGAGCGAGGAGAGAGCGAGGAGAGAGCGCGCGCGCGAGAGCGAGGAGAGAGCGCGCGCGCGAGAGCAAGAGAGCGCGCGCGCGCGAGAGCAGGAGAGCGCGCGCGCGAGAGCAGGAGAGCGAGAGCGAGGAGAGAGAGCGCGAGCGCGCGAGAGAGAGCGAGAGCGAGGAGAGAGAGCGCGAGCGCGCGCGAGAGCAGGAGAGAGCGCGAGAGCAGGAGAGAGCGCGAGAGCAGGAGAGAGCGCGAGAGCAGGAGAGAGCGCGAGAGCAAGAGAGAGCGCGCGCGAGAGAGAGCAAGAGAGAGCGCGTGCGAGAGTGAGAGAGAGAGCGCGCGCGAGTGAGAGAGAGCGCGCGCGAGTGAGAGAGAGCGCGCGCTCGTGAGAGAGAGCGCGCGCTCGTGAGAGAGAGCGCGCGCTCGTGAGAGAGAGCGCGCGCTCGTGAGAGAGAGCGCGCGCTCGTGAGAGAGAGCGCGCGCTCGTGAGAGAGAGCGCGCGCTCGTGAGAGAGAGCGCGCGCTCGTGAGAGAGAGCGCGCGCTCGTGAGAGAGAGCGCGCGCGAGTGAGAGAAAGCGCGCGCGAGTGAGAGAAAGCGCGCGCGAGTGAGAGAAAGCGCGCGCGAGTGAGAGAAAGCGCGCGCGAGAGAGAGAAAGCGCGCGCGAGTGAGAGAAAGCGCGCGCGAGTGAGAGAAAGCGCGCGCGAGTGAGAGAAAGCGCGCGCGAGTGAGAGAAAGCGCGCGCGAGAGAGAGAAAGCGCGCGCGAGAGAGAGAAAGCGCGCGCGAGAGAGAGAAAGCGCGCGCGAGAGAGAGAAAGCGCGCGCGAGAGAGAAAGCGCGCGCGAGAGAGAGAGAGAGCATGTGAGAGAGCGAGTGAGAGAGAGCGAGTGCGAGAGAGAGCGCGTGCGAGTGCGAGAGAGAGCGCGTGCGAGTGCGAGAGAGAGCGCGTGCGAGTGCGAGAGAGAGCGCGTGCGAGTGCGAGAGAGAGCGCGTGCGAGTGCGAGAGAGAGCGCGTGCGAGTGCGAGAGAGAGCGCGTGCGAGTGCGAGAGAGAGCGCGTGCGAGTGCGAGAGAGAGCGCGTGCGAGTGCGAGAGAGAGCGCGTGCGAGTGCGAGAGAGAGCGCGTGCGAGTGCGAGAGAGAGCGAGTGCGAAAGAGAGCAAGTGCGAGAGCGTGAGCGCGAGTAAAAATGAATGAGATCGCACATGCAAGACAGAGTATGAGGCACAAGAGGGAATGAGATGGTGTACATGGAGGTGAGTGTCTTACGTCTTTGAGGGACAAGCACATCTGCCCTTAGCACACAGGTGGTGTGTACTGAGTGAGATTGTGCATTTGAGAGCTGTTCATTAATTAGGCCTTTTTAAAGAGTGAAGAAACTCAGCTTATGTAACCACCATAACTCAAAGTGTGAGAAGGCTCTGCACTCATATGCAAGTTTAAAATGACATAATTCATATCATTGATTTGCATAGTGCAGTCTCTAAAATTTGCCTTCCCTTCCCCTCAACCACAGTGGAGACACTTTTCAGCAATCCAGAAGCAACATCAAGTGCAGCAATTATACATTCAAACCATGGCTTGCATTATTTTGAATATTACTGATCCTGGTCATTAAATACTTCAGGAAAAAGTGAGGCCTGATGAAGAGCTTATGTTCCTCAGATGCTGCCTGACCAGCTATGCTTTTCCTGCACTACACCTTTAGAATTAAATTGCTTCAACCTTCCACCCTATCAAACAATTTCCCATTCTGATCTTTCTCCTCCTCCTGTGTACTTACATTGGGAACATTTATCAGTGGCTGAGGTTTACCCTCCCCTCATCCTGAAATATTGAAAATGAATCATGATTGGTAACTTTCAGGCTGGTTAAAAAGCTGTCTGGACAGTGGTGATGGTGGTAGGGTGGGAGAGTGGGCAGAACAGCCTGACAGACACAGAAGAAGCATGCAACCAAGGATGTGAAAGAAAGAGCAACATAGTGAGTGACAAAAAGTGAAAGCAAAAATGAGAGTTAGAGTGCGAGTAACATGAGTGAGGGACACAGACTAATTGAAAGTGAGAGATAGATAGAGCGAGGAAGGAGAGAAAGAAAGAGAATGAAAAGTAGAAAAACTTGGTGATAAAAAAAGTCTCAGATCTGAAAAGACAGTTTCTCTTTACAGAAGCTGAGTGGTGTGCTCAGTATTTCACGTTTTTTTTTCTATTTTGCATAAGATGTTATGTTACAAATCCATTTTAAAACCATGTAATAGCCTCCGGTTACTGAGAGTAAGCAGCAGTAGCCAGTGTTTGCTGGGTTTTTAAATTTCTCAAACTCTGGTACTTTTGTTGATGGACAGATATTGTGTTTCTGCTTGCTTATTTACAATTTTTAAAAAATGCGTAATGAATTATATTGGAGATGATTCAAAGAAATAGTAAAGTGCAAGCAACGTAGAATGTTTCTCAGTTAATACGAGGTAGCTATCGATGCTTTCAAAAGAACATTCAGCAGCATACAATCTGAGTCAGGGGATAATTAATTTTCGATTTAATAGCTTTCAAAATCATGCTCAGGGCTGGAACCCCTATGAAATTCCACAAGGACATAACTTTCATCAATCTACTTTATGGTACAATGTCATCCATTCAGGGAAAGAATGCCTAAGCACCATTTTGGATTAAATTTTATCCACAAACATACTTACTAGTTTTTGTATTTGACAAACAATTCTTCTACTTCCACCTCTTCTCCAGACTCAGTCTGAAATCACAAACACATTTTAGAATCTGATGTCAACACAACCATTTGTCACTGTCATTTAAATCTCCAGGCAATTCACTACAAAGTGGTTCGGGACACAGTTGTAACCTGCTTAAGTAGTATTAGAACGCAAAGAACACCGAAAGTTTCCTGTGGCAGGGATTACTTTATCCCCCTGCAATATCCTTATGAAAAGCTATCAATTCCAACTGCTCTGCTTACTGTGTCAACCAACTCATGAATCATTTTATCTCCTCCTTAACCACCAGCTACTTCATTCACAATAACCTGACCTCGAGCTGGCTTCCTGCCAAACCCACAGCGTTAAGCAGATGCCAAATGTACCATTTCCTGAGGCAGCAGCCAGTTTGCAGCTGCAGTACTGGAAGCCACATGTATTATTGTTGGCAATCATAAAAAATAATCTCAAAATGTGTTATAATTTAAAATATGGCCCCCTCTAACAAACTCAATTATGTTCTGATGCATGCAGAAGGCTACATTTACACTGATGCATTTTCAGTATCATTCACAAATCACAATACAAAATTATGGCGAATTCATATAATCAACAGCTGCTATAAGACCTAAATGCTCAAATTTTGACCTGCTACTGTTACATGGCTGCCAGCTGTTACTGGCAGATCAAATATCTTTACTTAAGGATTATGAAAAGACCAGCTAGTCAATTATTCCCTACATGCTATACTTTAAAACAAGAGAATGTTACTGCTTACAGTTTTCTTCACCACTCGCATGCTCAAGATCTTCTCAGTAACTGGACCAGCTGTAGAGTCCTGAAAGAATTATTCAATAATAAAAACAGTTGTGAATCTGAATTTATTACAGACATACATGAACAGATATGCTCCTTGCAAACAAAAAAAAACCTCAGATGTATTCGTAGCACCAGTTTATGGATTGGAGTAAATTGATCCCACAAACTCCTTTCAAGGAAATAATGCAGTGAGACTGTTAAAAGGGACATGATGGACAACTTTTACACAAGAGGGTGGTTTGTACGTGGAACGAACTGCCAAAGGAAGTGGTTGATGCAGGTACAGTTACACCATTTGACAGGTACATGAATAGGAAAGGTTTAGAGGGATATGAGCCAAACAGGACTAGGTTAGTTTGGGAAATTTGGTCAGCATGGACGAGTTGGATCAAAGGGTCTGTACCATGCTGTCTCTGACTCTATGAAAGGGCATTACTGATCAGGCAATTAAAATCAAATAGCAATCAAAATTTAAACTACTGCCCTGAAACCATTTATAAGTGATTTATCTACTTAAAATGTATATTTTTTTGAAATCACAATGCTCGCTTGCTCCACACTTCAGGTCTAACTTTTCAGACAGTTTCCTTGAATAATTTGCATGTTGCAGTTGTTCTTATGAAGGAAGTGGTTTGCATCAAAACACTCAGTATCTGGTAAACTTTTTTAATGCTGTACCAAACAATGTGCAACATCGATGGGATACATCTTAAACTGCCAAGGCAACTCACTATGGGTGCAAGTCCGACTATACTGTTTGAGATTTTCAAAGTTCTGCATATAAACAGTATTATGAATGCCAAATAAATCACAACAATATGCAAATTGCAGCAGTCCCTCAAAAGAAAACTAGCCCATTACAAAAGCAATTTTTGTAGGTGGTACACCCCTTACAAAAACATTCCAGTTCAAACCAAAATTCACAAGATGATGCAGAGAAGTCACACTTCAGGTCATTCCTTTGCTAAAGCAATGAATGTGGAATAAAGTGTGTTCAAACAGGTTGGAAATTCTGATTCAGGCCCCTGACACATCACAGCCAAACATTTACAGAAATTGTATTTACACTTCTCTTTTATATTTGTTTCTTTTGAGGGGTGGGAGCGAAACGAACATATAGGAAAAAATGAAGTTTCACTTTAAAATACATAGTTTCTTTTTAATGTGTCGACCTTGGAAGTATTCAGGACTTGAGGGGAAAGAAAATCACAATAGGTACATTGCACTCAATTCTGCTCCTGGCCTAAATATAACTGAGAATGACGTATTAGTGACGTCATTTGAGGCATTGTTAGCCAGGACAGCGGGTGAATGCCATTCTGCTTCCAAAACATTGGTGCTGTTTATTCATACTGGGAAGGAAAAATGGCATGCAGCCAGCATTTAATTCAAAGGGCTCTCTATATGGTTCCAGAAGACCAGCCTGATCTCTGCCTTCACTTCTGAAAGATACACTTCAATTTCCTGCCACTAGGCAACATGTAATGCAGCCCACTGGTGTCACATGATGGTACTGGGTCAGGAGAATTAGACTGATTCCTAATTCCGAGTATCAAGAAAATGACTCCGAATTTAACGGTGGGAAGGAGAAGACACCCTAATATGAAAACCTTACCCGCTGGAAATGGGATTGTCAATCAGCTTTATTATTCAGTCACTAAAAACCAATTATTCCTGGTGTCACCAAAACTATTGGTGCTTCAGGGTTTTAATGCAGTTAAATTTGCCTGCGGCCACCCTGGAGACAGTGCCCCTTATTGACAGGCACTTTTCAGCATCTGGGAGTTTTTATTCACAGGGGCATAAGCAGAAAGCCCCTGCTTTTGCAGCAGGCAGCTGTGCTGCCACCCACTCACTGGCAACCCCCAGTGATGCCCAACCTTCCATTTCCAGGAAACCTGCAATGACTCATGGGGAAGTCAGCAATCGAAAGATGCAAGTCTCTGACTGGCCAGCAGTTTTCAGAGGTAAAATCTCTATCCCACTGAGGCCTTGATCAGAAAGGAAGCCTAATCCTAGCCAATGAAGTCTTGGTATGCACTTAAAATATGTATGGCCTTCCATACTGAAGAGAGGTGATCCTTCTACCAGGTCCTTAACTGCAGGGACTCTGCCACTATAACCAACTTCTGCCAACTATCAGCATTGAACACCTCATTCATTACCTTGTGGTGAAATAATTCAACACAAAGGAGATCCATCTCATGGCGCATATTAGAAATTTTGGAAACTGTTTGCTGAAAGTGCATTCAGCCTTCTTCCACTTCATTTAGAAAACCCTTCGAGTGCAATGATCCATCAGAAACGTTAAGGACAGTAGCTTCACTGAATCATTATCAACTGTGAATTTTATGCTTTCTCCCCATTTGTTTGGGCATTACATCTGTGCAAATAACAGCGACTGGCAACAAACGCTGGACCAACCAACAGCATCCATGTCCCACAAGTGAATAAAGAAATAATTCAATCCCCTCCTGAACATCCCCAGGCAAAGCACCCTAATGACTTGTTGAATGGCGAAAAATGGTTTTCCCACATGACATTTACTCTTTTTACTAATCACTAAATCCTTGCCCTCTGGTTCTTGATCGTTTATGAACGGGAACAGTTTCTCCCTAGCCTACTCATGACTTTGAAAACCTCTAACAGATCTCTTCTCAGCCATCTTCTCTTCAAAAAGACCAGTCCCAACTTCTTCAATTTATCCTAATCACTGAAATTTCTCATCCCTGGAACCATTCTTGTATATCACTTGTTCACAACTTTCTGATAATTTTGTGTCCTGAACCATATACAAGATTCCAGCTGAGGCCCAACAAGAGTCTTATACAAGTCCAACAAACTCTTGACATGGCTAATGAAGGGCTTATGTGCGAATCATCAACTCTACTGCTCCTCGGATGCTGCCTGACCTGCTGTGCATTTTCCAGCGCCACACTTTTCAACTCTGACTCTCCAGCATCTTCAGTCCTCAGTTTCTCCTTGTAATTGATGCCCCTATTGATAAAGCTGAAGAGAGTGCAGGTTTTATTAACTATTCTCTCTACTCAGTCAGAGTAAGAGATATGTATAGCATGGAAACAGACTCTGCAGTCCAACTCATCCATGTTGACCAGATATCCTAATCTAATCTAATCCCATTTGCCAGCTCTTGGCCTATATCCCTCTAAACACTTCCTATTCATATACCTATCCAGATGCCTTTTTAATGCTGAAATCGTACATTCCACCTTTTTCTCTGGCAGCTCATTCCATACATGCACCGCGCTCTGCATCAAAAAGTCCTTTTATATTTATCCTCTCTCACTCTAAACCAATGCCCTCTAGTTCTGGACTCCCCCACCCTAGGGAAAAAAAAACTTTTTATTACCCTACCCATGCTCCTCATGATTTTATAAACCTCTATAAAGGTCACCCCTCAACCTCTGACATTCCTGGTAAAACAGCCCCAGCCTATCCTTGTAGCTCAAATCCTCCAAATGTGGTACTCCACTGGTCACAGGCCTCCAGTGTGAAAAGCAATCCTCCACCACCACCATGTCTTCTACCTTTGAGTCAGTTCTGTATCCAAATGGCTAGTTCTCCCTGTATTCTAACCTTGCTAACCAGTCTCCCATGGGGATCCTTGTTGAATGTTTTACTGTAGTCCATATAGATCAGTCTTCTTTGTTACTTCTTCAAAAAACTCAATCAATTTTGTGAGACATGATTTCCCACGCAGAAAAATATGTTGACTAATACTGCTCCTCGGATGCTGCCTGAACTGCTGTGCTCTTCTAGCACCATTAATTTAGTATCCCTAATCCCTTGCCTTTCCAAATACATGTACATCCTGTCCCTCAGGATTCCCTCCAACAACCTGTCCATCACCAATGTCAGACTCACTGGTCTATAGTTCCCTGGCTTGTCCTTACCATCTTTCTCAAATATTGGTACCATGTTAGCCAACCTCCAGTCTTCTGGCACCTCACCTGTTACTATCGTTGATACAAATATCTCAGCAAGTGGGCCCAGCAATCACTTCCCTACCTTGCACAGAGTTCTAGGGTACACCTGTTCAGGTCCTGGAGAGTTATCTACTTTTATGCGTATGAAGACATCCAGCACCACCTCCTCTGTAATATGGACATTTTTCAAGATGCAACTATCTATTTCCCCACATTTTATATCTTTCATGTCCTTCTTCACTAAACAATGTTACAAAATACTTGTTTAGTATCACCTCCACCTCATATCGCTCCACACATAGGCTGCCTTGCTGATCTTTCAGAAGAAACCCCACTCTCTCTCTCGAGTTACCCTTTTGTCCTTAATGTATTTATAAAAACCCTTTGGATTATCCTTAACCCTATCCGCCAAAGCTATCTCATGTCCCATTTTTGCCCGCCTGATTTCCCTCATTAGAGAGTAGAGTACCATAGCTTTTGTCATTTCTACCATATACAACAGATACAGTTAAAAGGAGACAGCGTCCTTCCAGGACTGAGGGTGCTACGAGAAAGCACAAACCACACGCTCGTACACAGCATAAAGTGCATGAGAAGTTATAGTGTAATAGAAGAATGATAAATAATTAGATATTTTTATAGCTGCAATTCAAAGTCATGCAAAGAATTCCAGATGGGAAAGAGTCCGATCATACAGAGTTAAGGAGTCTGATGGCTTGGGGGGAGAAATTATCACACAGTCTGGCCGTGAGAGACTGAATGCTCTGGTATCTTCTGCCAGATGGCAGGAGGGAGCAGGAGTTTGGGTGAGAGGTGTGTGGGGTCTTACACAGTGCTCTTAGCTTTTTGGATGCAGCGTGTGGTGTAAGTGTCAGTAATGGAGGGGAGAGAGATCCCGATGATCCTCTCAGCTTGCTCATTATCCATTATAGGGTCTTATAATCGGATACAGTGCAATTCCCGAACCAGGCAGTGATGCAGCAGCTCAGGGTACTCTCAAATGAACCCTGTGTAGAATGTGGTGAGGATGGGGGATGGGGATGGCCTGCGCAAAAAAGTTGAGATGCTACTGGGCTTTATAGTCCTACTGCCTTTATTCTCTAACAATTCACTCAATCTCTGATGTCTATACCTGACATATGCTTCCTTCTTTCCCTTAACCAAAACCTCAATTTCTCTAGTCATCCAGCATTCCCTACACACCAGCCTTCCCTTTCACCCTGACAGGAATATACTTTCTCTGGATTCTTGTTATCTCATTTCTGAAGGCTTCCCATTTTCCAGCTGTCCCTTTACCTGCGAATATCTGTCCCCAGTCAGCTTTTGAAAGTTCTTGCCCAATACCATCAAAATTAGCCTTCTTCCAAATTAGAACTTCATCTGTTAGATCTGGTCTCTGCTGTTCCATCACTATTTTAAAACTAATAGAATTATGGTCACTGGCCCCAAAGTGCTCCCCTACTGACACCTCAGTCAACCACCCTGCCTTATTTCTCCAAGAGTAGGTCAAGTTTTACATCTTCTCTAGTAGGTACATCCACATATGGAATCAGAAAATTTTCTTGTACACACACAAATTCCTCTCCATCTAAACCCTTAACACTACGGCAGTCTCAGTCAATGTTTGGAAAGTTAAAACCTCCTACCATAATCACCTTATTATTCTTACAGATAGCTGCAATCTCTTTACAAATTTGTTTCTCAATTTCCCTCTGACTATTAGGGGATCTATAATACAATCCCAATAAGGTGATCATCCCTTTCTTATTTCTCAGTTCCACCCAAATAACTTCCCTGGATGTATTTCCGGGAATATCCTCCCTCAGCACAGCTGTAATGCTATCCCTTATCAAAAATGCCACTCCCCCTCCTCTCTTGCCTCCCTTTCTATCCTTCCTGTAACATTTGTATCCTGGAACATTAAGCTGCCAGTCCTGCCCATCCCTGAGCCATGTTTCTGTAATTGCTATGATATCCCAGTCCCATGTTCCTAACCATGCCCTGAATTCATCTGCCTTATCTGTTAGGCCTCTTGCATTGAAATAAATGTAGTTTAATTTATCAGTCCTACCTTGGTCTCTGCTTTGTCCCTGCCTGCCCTGACTGTTTGACTCGCTTCTTTTCCCAACTGTACCAGTCTCAGATTGATCTTTCTTCATTATCTCCCTGGGTCCCACCGTCCCCTGTTCCAATGTGTACAATGACCTCCTGCTGTACCTCTCCCCTTTGAGAACATTCTGCACCCTCTCACAGATATCCTTGATCCTCGCACTGGGGAGGCAACACACATTCTGATTTTTCACTGCTGACCACAGAAAAATCTGTCTGTGCCTCTGACTTGAGTGTCCCCTATCACAATAAATCACTTGGACCTGACATACCCTCATTACATTAGAGTCTGTCTTGATACCAGAAACGTGATACCTGAAATATGGTCCATTCCCCTGAGAGTCCATCACCCCCTACATTTCCCAAAACAGCATACTTGTTTTAAATGGGAATAGCCACAGAAGACTCCTGCACTACCTGTCTATCTCTCCTACCGTAGCTGGAGTTAACCCAACTATTTGACTATATAGCTGAAAATGTGTCGCTGGTTAAAGCACAGCTGGTTAGGCAGCATCCAAGGAACAGGAAATTCGACGTTTTGGGCCAGAGCCCTTCATCATCCTATTTGACTATATAGGAAGGGAGAAAAGCCACAGGTAACTACTATCCATCACATCCCCTAGCTCTTGTAAATTCCTCATTGCCTCTGTCACTCTAACTGATCCATTCGATCTGACAGGATTTGCAACCAAAGACACTTCCTACAGACATAATCCTCAGTAACATGGAAACTCTCCCTAAATTCCCACATCCGACAGGGAGAGCACACACTCTACTCAAGGCCACCTTCACTCCTTCAAAATCTACACCCCCAGAAAATAGCACCATCTCATTGCTCTAAAAAAATGTTCCAAACTAACTTAGTACTTATGGTTCAGATTTTTAAAATTTAATCAAGAGACATATTTCAATAAAACATAATCCAGAAAGAACCTGGTCTACTAACAACTGTTGACTGATAGCAAGATTACATATTAAAAGCTATGCACTTATCTGTTGCTGTGCTGTGAGCTCTCCCAC
The DNA here is from genome assembly GCF_020745735.1 of Hemiscyllium ocellatum. Classification (NCBI taxonomy): domain Eukaryota; kingdom Metazoa; phylum Chordata; class Chondrichthyes; order Orectolobiformes; family Hemiscylliidae; genus Hemiscyllium; species Hemiscyllium ocellatum. The sequence goes on along the minus strand of NC_083404.1, from coordinate 2,715,658 downwards.
ACAAGTTCCTCCAAGATCTGTTGTGAAGTTTGCTGTTTGGTACATTTTCCTAGATGCATCAGATGTCCAGCTATACTTGTGTACATATACACCTAGATTCCTCTGTTCCTACACCTTTTAGAATTGTATACCTTATTTTGGTTTTCAATGCTCTTCCGACCAAAGTGAATCACCTCACTTCTCAGTTTTCTGTTGGAGTTGTCTGAAATGGTGGAGAATGATGATTTGAAAAGTGAGGATGAGGGGCACCTGATCATGATTAGATTCCCTACAGTGTGGAAACAGGCCCTTCAGGAATCTAATCTAATCTAACCATCATCAGGTTCCCCTCATCCTCACTTTTCATCCCACCAGCCTCTGCATTCAAATCATCATTCGCCAGCAGAATGCCATCACCAAACACATCTTCCCCTCATGATCCTTGTCTGCATTTCACAGAGATCGTTCCCTCCGGGACACATAGTCCAAACAACACCCTCCCTTCCCACGGCACATTCCCCGGTAACAGCAGAAGATGCAACACCTGCCCCACTGGGTGACCGCTTTGTGGAACCCCTCCGGCCTGTGGGCAAGTAGGAGCCTGACCTTCCCGTGGCCAATCATTTTAACCCAGCGTCCTGCTCACATGCCCCATGGGCCTGTCCCTCGGCATGCTGCAATATTCCAGTGAATCACTGCGCCAACTGGAGGAACAACATCTCTTCAGACTAGGCACTTCGCAGCTTTCTGGGATTAATACAGAGTTCAACACCTTCACATTGTGAAGCACTTCTTCCCTTTCTTTTAGCTGATCTTGTCCTTTCCCTCCCTCATCCTACTTCCTATCCTTTCAAGTCTGGCAGGAGATACACCATTGTTCCGCTATTCTCACATTCCAATCACTTCATGTAAACTATCATCATCTTCACCAGCACCCTACACCCACTACCAAAACCCTCCTGAACTGTAGCATAAATGCTGTCCTGCCATACTTCACGTCATTGTTGTGGTTCTGTTCGCCGAGCTGGGAGTTTTTGTTGCAAATGTTTCGTCCCCTTTCTAGGTGACATCTTCAGTGCTTGGGAGCCTCCTGTGAAGCGCTTCTGTGCTGATTCCTCCGGCATTTATACTGGTTTGAATCTGCCGCTTCCGGTTGTCAGTTGCTGTCCGCTGCAGTGGCCGGTATATAGGGTCTAGGTCGATGTGTCTGTTGATAGAATCCACTCATCCACAAATTCTATCAACTACTATACCATGCAAGGACTGCACAAAACACTATTTAGGACAAACAGGAAGACAGCTAACAATCCGCATCCATGAACATCAGCTAGTCACAAAACGACACGACCAGCTATCTCTAGTAGCCATATACTCAGACAACCAGCAACATGAATTTGACTGGGAAAACACCACTATCATAGGACAAGCCAGACAGAGAACAGCCAGAGAATTCCTAGAAGCATGGCATTCATCCCCAAACTCCATCAACAGACACATGGACCTGGACACCATATACAAACCACTACAGCTGAAACTGACACCCGGAAGCGGCAAGAACATCCATCAACAGACACATCGACCTGGACCCCACATACAAACTACTACAGCTGAAACTGACACCCAGAAGCGGCAAGAACAAACCAATATAAATACCGGAAGAAACATCAAAGCAGCGCTTCACACGAGGCTCCAACAGCACTGATGATGTTCCCTAGCCAGGGAACGAAACGTTTGCAGCAAAAACTTCCAGCTCGGCGAGCAGAACCACAACTCTCATCATTCTATATACTTCTATCAAGTCCCTTCTCATCTTTCTCTTCTCCAATGAGAAAAGCCCTAGCTCCTCAACCTTTCTTCATAATTCATTTCCTCCAGTCCAGACAGCATCCTGGTAAATCTCCTCTGCATCCTCTCTAAAGCTTCCACAGCTTTCCTTTAATGAGGTGACCAGAACTGAGCACAGTATTTAAAGTGTGGTCTAATCAGGGCTTTACAGAGCTGCAGCATAACCTCACAACTCAAACTCAAATCATCCTGCTAATGAAAGCCAACACACCATATATCTTCCTAACCCTATCAACCTGAGTAGCAACGTTGAGGGATCTATGGATATGGATCCACAGAAGTGACCACAAGATCCATGTGACCTCCAAGATCCCAGTGTTCCTCCACACTGCCAAGAATCCTGCCTTTAACCCTGTAATCTGCAAATGCAATCTTCCAATATTAGTCACTTTACACTTTTCCAGGTTGAACTCCATCTGCCACTTCTCAGCCTAGCTCTGCATCCTGCCCATGTCCTGTTGCAACCTACATCAGCCCTCCACACAATCTACAACTCCTCCAACTTTTATATCATCAGTAAACTTATGAACTGACCCTTTCAGTCATTTATAAAAATTACAAACAACAGAGGTCCCAGAACAGATCCCTGTGGAACACCACTGGTCACCGAGCTCCAGGTGAATATTTTCCATCTGCCACCACCCTGTCTCTTCAATGGGCTGGCCAATGATGTATCCAGACAGCCAAATCTCTGTATTCCATGCCTCCTTACTTTCTGAATGAACGCACCATGTGAAACTTTATCAAAAGCCTTGCTAAAATTCATATACACCACATCCACTGCCCTATCTTCATCAATGTGTTTTGTCACATGCTCAAAGAATTCAATAAGGTTTGTGAGGTATGACCTGCCCCTTGGTGGAGAAAGTGAGGACTGCTCTTTGGATGCTGCCTGACCTGCTGTGCTTTTCCAGCAACACATTTTTCAGCTCATGACCTGCCCCTTACAAAGCCATGCTGACTATCTCTAATCAAATTATGCTTTTCTAAATAATCATAAATCCTGTCTCTCAGAATCCTCTCCAACAATTTGCCCACCACTGATGTAAGCCTGACTGGTCTGTAATTCCCAGGGTTAGACCTATTCCCTTTCTTGAACAAGGAAATAACATTTTCCACTCTCCAATCATCGGGTACTACTCCAGTGGATAGTGAGGATGCAAAGATCATTGCCAAAGGCACAGCAATCTCTTCCCTCATTTCCTGTAGTAATATAGTGTATGCCTATCTGTCCTCATGTTGTACAAAATTTCCAGCACATCCTCCTTCTTAACATCAGCCTGTTCCACGTTGTTTTCACAAACATGAAGGACCCTCTCATAGGGAACATTGAAGCAAAGCATTCATTAAGGATCTCCCCTGCCTTCTCTGACTCCAGGCACAGGTTCCCTCCACTATCCCTGATCGGCCATACCCTCACTCTGGCCATCCTCTTTACCCTCACAGAAGTGTAGATCACCGTAAGGTTTTCCTTAATCCTACGCACCAAGGCACTCCTAAGTCCATTCTTCAGTTCCTTCCTGGCTACCATGTAACCCTCTAGAGTCCTGTCGGATTCTTGTCTCCTCGACCATAAGTACACTTCCTTCTTCTTCTTGACAATATTCCATATCTCGTCATCCAATGTTCCTTCACCCTACCATCCCTTCCTTGCCTCACAAGTGTTCCCTAAACAACCCCCACATTTCTGTCATGCATTTGCCTTGAGAATAACTGTTCCCAATTTATGCTCCACAGCTGCATAATAGCTTTGTAAGCACACCCACTTCCTCAAATAAATACTTGGCCATACCATCTGCTCTTATCCCTTTCCATGACTATAGTAAAGGTAAGGGAGTTGTGATCACTATCACCAAAATGTTCTCCCACCAAGACACACCTGACAAAAATCAGTTCCATCCAGACTGTTCCTTTCCAGTTTCTGACTTCCACCCATACTGACTCAGTTGAGAAACCCTCCTCGATGACCTCCCTTTCTGCAGCTGTGATACTATCCCTGATTAGGAATGTCACTCCCCTACCTCTTTTACCTCCCTCCCTATTCCTTTTGAAACATCAAAGCCCTGGAACATCCAACAACATTTCTGCCCATGTGATATCCAAGTCTCTGTAATGGCCACAACCTTGTTGCTCCAAGTACTGACCCAGGCTCGAATTTCATCACTCCTATTCCTGACACCTGTTGCATAAAATAGACATACTTCAACCCATATCACGCACTGCAAATTTGCCCTATTAACTGCCTATCCTTTCTTTCAGACTCTCCACACACTCTATCTGCCTGTTCACCAGCTACTCCATCCTCCGATCTGTAACTCTGGTTGCCATCTCCTGCCAAACTAGTTTAAACCCCCCCCAAGAGCTCTAGCAAACCTCCTGCCCAGGATATTAGTGCCCCTCCAGTTAGGGTGCAACCCGTCCTCCTTTTACAGGTCCCATCTTCCCTAGAAGGTATCCCAATGGAGAAAGTGAGGACTGCAGTTGCTGGAGATCAGAGCTTAAAAATGTTTTGCTGGAAAAGCGCAGCAGGTCAGGCATCAAAGGAACAGGAGATGCCTGACCTGCTGTGGTATCCCAATGGCCCACATACCTGAAGCTCTTCCCTGTACTCGAGCTCTGGAGCCAAGTGCTCATCTGCACTTGCTCCCTGGCCTGTGGCACACGTAGCTGTCTTGAGATTATTACTCTGCTTGGCCTGCCTTTTAGTTTCCAACCAAACTCCCTATATTTACTTTTTAGGTGCTCTTCTCTTTTCTGAGCTATGTCATTGGTACTGATGTGTACCACAACTTCTGGCTGCTCACCATCCCTGTTGCATGGAACTCTGAAGCAAACACTATTTGGAATCCCATGCACACAATGGGATTGGCATTTAAAGCTTGAAGTTTGTCATACATGTACAGCATGGATAAAGCACCTTCGGTCCAACTCATCCGCGCTGACCACATATCCCAACCTAATCTAGCCCCATTTGCCAACACTTGACCCATATCTCTCTAAACCCTTCCTATTCATGTATCCATCCAGATGCCTTTTAAATGCAGTAATTGTACCAGCCTCCACCACTTCCTCTGGCAGCTCATTCCATACACATACCACCCTGTATGAAAAAGCTGTCCCTTAGGTCTCTTTTACATCTTTCCCCTCTTACCCTAAACTGATGCCCTCTGGCTCTGGACTCCCCCACCCCAGGGAAAAAACTATTTACCATATTCATGCCCCTCATGATTTTATGAACCTCTATAAGGTCACCCCTCAGCCTCCCGACGCTCCAAGGAAAAAAGCCCCAGCCTATTTAGCCATTCCCTATAGTTCAAATTCTACAATCCAGGCAACATCCTTGTATGTCTTTTCTGAACCCTTTCACGTTTCACAACATCCTTCCGATAGGAAAGAGATCAGAATTGCACGCAATATTCCAAAATTTGCCAAACCAACAGCCTGTACGGCCACAACTTGACCTCTCAACTCCTATTTTCAATGCTCTGACCAATAAAGGAAAGTATACCAAATGCCGCCTTCACTATCCTATCTACTTGTGACTCTACTTTCAAGGAACTACGAACCTGCACTCCAAGATCTCTGTTCAGCAACACTGCCTATGACCTTACCATCAAGTGTATAAGTCCTGCCCTGATTTGCTTTTCCCATTGGCCCATCTGATCAAGATCCCGTTGTAATCGGAGGTAACCTTCTTCGCTGTCAGCTACACATCCAGTTTTGGTTACATCTGCAAGCTTACTAATTATACCTCCTATGTTCACATCCAAATCATTTATTTAAATGACAAAAAGCAGTGGACCCAGCATCGATCCTTGTGGCACACCACTGCCCATCAGCCTCCAGTCTGAAAAGCAATCCTTCACAGCCACCCTGTCTTCTACCTTCAAGCCAGTTCTATATCCAAATGGCTATGTCTCCCTGTGTTCCAAGAGATATAACCTTGCTAACCAGTCTCTCATGAGGAACCCTGTCGAACGCCTTACTGAAGTCCGCACAGATTATGTGCAGCAGGTCAGGCAGCATCCAAGGAACAGGAGATTCGATGTTTCGGGCATAAGCCCTTCTTCATGATTCCTGAAGAAGGGCTTATGTCTGAAATGTCGAATCTCCTGTTCCTTGGATGCTGCCTGACCTGCTGCGCTTTTCCAGCAACACATTTTCAGCTCTGATCTCCAGTATCTGCAGTCCTCATTTTCTTCTCTGTACAAATTGGTTTCCGCAACTACACTGGCACCACCCCCCACCTTTTCCTCCACTACATCGATGACTGTATCGGCGCTGCCTCGTGCTCCCACGAGGAGGTTGAACAGTTCATCAACTTTACCAACACCTTCCATCCCGACCTCAAATTCACCTGGACTGTCTCAGACTCCTCCCTCCCCTTCCTAGACTTTTCCATTTCTATCTCGGACGACCGACTCAACACAGACATCTACTATAAACCGACCAACTCCCACAGCTACCTGGACTACACCTCCTCCCACCCTGCCCCCTGTAAAAACTCCATCCCATATTCCCAATTCCTTCATCTCTGCCGCATCTGCTCCCAGGAGGACCAGTTCCAATACCGCACAGCCCAGATGGCCTCCTTCTTCAAGGACCGCAGATTCCCCCCAGACATGATCGACGATGCCCTCCACCGCATCTCCTCCACTTCCCGCTCCTCCGCCCTTGAGCCCCGCCCCTCCAACCGCCACCAAGACAGAACCCCACTGGTTCTCACCTACCACCCCACCAACCTCCGTATACAGCGTATCATCCGCCGTCATTTCCGCCAACTCCAAACGGACCCCACCACCAGGGATATATTTCCCTCCCCTCCCCTATCAGCGTTCCGCAAAGACCACTCCCTTCGTGACTCCCTCGTCAGGTCCACACCCCCCACCAACCCAACCTCCACTCCCGGCACCTTCCCCTGCAACCTCAGGAAATGCAAAACTTGCGCCCACACCTCCTCCCTCACTTCCCTCCAAGGCCCCAAGGGATCCTTCCATATCCGCCACAAATTCACCTGCACCTCCATACACATTATCTATTGCATCCGCTGCACCCGATGTGGCCTCCTCTATATTGGGGAGACAGACCGCCTGCTTGCAGAACGCTTCAGGGAACACCTCTGGGACGCCCGGACCAACCAACCCAACCACCCCGTGGCTCAACACTTTAACTCTCCCTTCCACTCCACCGAAGACATGCAGGTCCTTGGACTCCTCCATCGCCAGAACATAACACGACGGTTGGAGGAAGAGCGCCTCATCTTCCGCCTGGGAACCCTCCAACCACAAGGGATGAACTCCGATTTCTCCAGTTTCCTCATTTCTCCTCCCCCCACCTTGTCTCAGTCGATTCCCTTGAACTCAGCACCGCCCTCCTAACCTGCAATCCTCTTCCTGACCTCTCCGCCCCCACCCCACTCCGGCCTATCACCCTCACCTTGACCTCCTTCCACCTATCACATCTCCATCGCCCCTCCCCCAAGTCCCTCCTCCCTACCTTTTATCTTAGCCTGCCTGGCACCCTCTCCTCATTCCTGATGAAGGGCTCTGGCCCGAAGCGTCGAATTTCCTGTTCCTTGGATGCTGCCTAACCTGCTGTGCTTTAACCAGCAACACATTTTCAGCTCCGTACAGATTATGCCTACCTCTCTGCCCTCATCAATCTTCTTTGTTACTTCTTCAAAAAACTCAATCAAGTTTGTGAGACATCATTTCCCACACACAAAGCCATGCTGACTATCCCTAATCAGTCCTTTCCCTTCCAAATACATGTACATCCTGTCCGTCAGGATTCCTGCCAACAATTTGCCCACCACCAATGTCAGGCTCACTGGGCTATAGTTCCCTGGCTTTTCCATACCGCCTTTCCAATGATTTTGTCCACAAACTCTGCTGCCCAGGTCAAACTATTAAGACACTTATCTTTTCAACAGCTTGAAAAAAGAAAAACCCAATTTAAAAGGCTTGTAAAGAGTAGCCAGCAACAATGTAGTCAGGCTCTCACCTTGATGGCTCTCTAGTGAGTCTCAAATCTGTTCCAGCTCTGCTAGCCATGTTATTTTAATTTGTTGGAAAGTTAACTTGAAGAAAACATATCCTATTATTTAGATTAAATCTATAACACCCCATTTTGGTTCTAGTCTCCAAGTGCCCACACCTAGAGGCCTCTAATCACCAGCACCTACTGTGCAGACCCAAAATCAGCACACATGTCAGATTGGAGTTGAAATATTAACTCTGCTGCTCTCTCCATAGATGCTGCCACACCATTGAGTTGCTCTAATCATTTGGATGACTTTGTTTTACATCAGTCCATTACTTTTTTTTTTGAAATGTATCTCCCGCTAACCTCTCAGCCCAACTCAATATTCTCAACCTTATGGCCCCTCCATCGGAGGGGCAGGAAACCAGGAGCTGTCAGGAAAGTGGAGTTAAGGCCACACTCACATCAACCACGAACTTATTTAATGGCATGCTGGACCAGGGGCTGAATGGATTTCTCTTGCTCCTAATTTGCATTTGTGGGATGTGAAAAACTAACTTATAAACAACCTCACTACTCAATGGACCCTTACTGCTCCTGCAATCCTTCACTTTTGTCTTTGTAGACTTCATACAACTGTTGTCTAGATGCATTTGAAATGTTGGTTAGCCTGAGCAGGTGTGACCACCTTAATGGAATTCTCATGATACTGCCAATGCTATTGACTTTTCACTTTCCCTCCGACACAACGGCATTTTCCTTGCCTTTGGCTAAAACATAGTTCAACCAAAAGGCTCCATTTACCATCAGTAAATGCAAAACATGGCTTACATTCCTCCTCTCACCCAGAAATGACAACCTTGAAAATATTCACAACTAGCTGGTCTGCAGCACTGCATGGATCTCATCCTCATTTTCTTGCTTTCTATCAGCTTTCACGCTAATATCCAATACTTCACATCAGCATTGCCTTGCCAGCCATAAGCTGGATGGCTCCTCCACAAACCTAAAAGTAACCTAAACTATTCTTTCCAACTTAGTTTTCATTCTAATCCCCAACTTTGCCAGTAGCGATCCAATCATTGACACCAGCTGGGTTCCCCATTAGGAATGGGGAGGGGCAAAAAGGCTGAGACAGAAGGAAATAATCAAGGAACAAAGAGAAATAACTAGAATTACAGCAGTTATGATGAGGTAATGAGAAGTTGCAATCTGGACACCATACATGCTCTGACTTATCACCATCATTGCCATAGAACATCCACTTACTATACACATTACCATCAACTCCTATATCAACTTTTGATAAAGACTTTTGGCACTTCAAAATGCATGAATATTGTAAGCTCAATGTGCAAATATGCATTCAAATTATCAGCCTGTAATAATATGTATGACAGAAGTACATGGCGAGCTGGTGAGGATTCCCATGTTACTAAACATCTGATACAACTAAAATAACATCCATATAGAATATGGAAACTCAATAACAAAAAGAGTTTATCTGAGCAGTTTCAGGTGCCGGCCAGTATGAAGGATCTGAATTAACCAATAGCTATATTACAAGTGAACATATTAATCAGGTATTTATAGTTTTTGATACTGAAAAGGATTGAAAAGTGATAAAATCAGGGACAATAATGGATTAAATGCAGCAATCTAATTAGAATATTTCATACTTGCTTGTCTAATATAGGAACAGGACCAGGCCATTCAGCTGTCACAAAAACCGAAGCTGCTGGAAAAGCTCAGCAGGTCTGGCAGCATCTGTGAAGAGAAATCAAGGTTAACGTTTTGGATCCAGTGATTGGAAATTACTAAACTGGCGTAAAGGACCCGAAACATTAACTTTGATTTCTCTTCACAGATGCTGCCAGACTTGGAGGTTTTTGAACAACTTTGATATTTGTTTCTGATTTAGCATCCGCAGTTCATTCAAGCTTTCATTCAGCTGTTGCGATTGATCAAAGATCAGGTCAATTGTTATACAACACGATGGTTGTGTTCTCGTACAACCCTGTGTTACAGAAAAATTGCGCCTTAGAAACAGTGCTTAGTGTGTTGCTAACATATTCTTCATGTTACAGCCAACACACATTTTAAAAGATTGCACTTTAGAAACAGCATTTCCAATTCACAAGTTGCAATAGTGATTCACATTGATGAAACGTGCGTATTAGCAGAACAACCTGTACATCAATACCAATTATTCTCACTATTGCCTTAACCCTTCATGCTGTTAATAACCAAAAATTTATCAACCTCTACCTCAAATGCACTCAAAGACTGAACTGCCACAGACTTCTGGCAGATAGAATTCCAAAGACTCCAAAGTTGGCTCTTATTTCAAATGGGTTGAAGCATAAGAGCAGGCAAGCTACACTGCACCTGTACAAGGAGACTACATCTGAAGGACTAGAGCAGTTTTGGCCCCTTATAAAATGCAACAAATTTTGTGTTTTAAAAAAGCTTGATAACTATGATTAAAACTATTCACGTATAATTTCACACAAGATAAGGGAAAATATTGAAATGTCTTATATTTATATCACACTTTACGAAAACGCTGAAAATTGTCCAACTCATTGAAACAATCTAGATTGTTAGCAGTTATTGACTTGTGACCAATACCTGTTCAGATTGTGAAGTGCTTAATGGTGAATCTTTTCCTGCATCATCGTCATCAGATATTTTAAATTCTAGATCCTCTGTGTATCTCTTTCTTTTCACTTGTCGGCTAGAGCGGCGTTTCTGAAAATTAGAATGGAATTGGTTAACTAAAACCCAGCTTATAATATATTCTAGGACATTAGCAACAGTTAGCTGTCAACATCTAGTTTACATTGATTGCAATGTGGCAGTCCAAGTTACTAACATTAAAATAGATATAAACAAAATTGGTGCATGTAAAGTTGTGCTTAAGATACTAATGATGGATGAGACTTTAAACTATTTTTTGTATCAGGTAGTTTGAACACTGATTACAGTCAAGGTAAAAGCAGCTTAGAATCAACTCTATAATCTCTCTAACTGGCCTAATCCAACAGCAAAATTTATCAGATTGCTGGAAATCTGAAGAACAAACAGCAAATGCTGGAAATATTCACCAGGTTGGAGAGAGAAGCATAATTAACATTTCCAGTTGCCAGTAAAAGGTTATCAACTTGCAACATTTACTCTGCTTCTCTCTTCACATGGTGTTTGGCATTGTTTACTGGATTACATTTGAAAAAAATGCTTGCCAGTTAATGTGAGTAAAGTTTGAATGGCTAGTAACAAAAATAGGAGGGAGTGAGAAATAACTTGTTTACTCAAACTGGTTTGAATTGACTATAACAAGACGCAAGAATCACAGCATAATACATTTAGTGGAAAATTAAGGGAAACATGAGCTGGAAAGGAATAGATGGTTCTGTTGATAGGATAAGGCAAAGGGAGGGAGGAAAAACACCACTGAGTTTTGTAATGCAAATTTAACAAACAGCCTTTTAAGGTCAAGGCCATCTGTTTATTTGGAAATAAACCACCATAAGTTATATTCAAGCTTGATACAAGAGCAAAGTGATCAATGTTGCAAACTTACCTGGACACAAGGAAAAAAAGAATTGCAGTCATGACATGTAAAGCTTTCATAAGGTTGTGATGGTTTGGGACTGTATCTTTAAAAATTTAGAGCAAATGGAGGAATAGGAGCCATATAATTGATTCTGCTATCTGCTGACATAAATGGTTCAGGTGTTAAAGATTAGGAAGGTCTTCCATTGTTTTACTAGGTAAAATATTTTTCAGGTGAGGTAGACAGATTTTGGACAAGGAAATCAAAAGGTCACTGGGGATTGATGGAAATCTTGAAGTTGAAACACAAATAGATCACCCATGACCTTATTGAATGGTGGGGGACAAACTTGAAGAGCTGAATGGCTTACTTCTGTTTCTAATTCAATACTTTCTGTCACAGATGGTTCAGTGTGAGAATTTGAGAGAGAAACAGCAAGGGCTGGCAGATCGATGTTGCAAAATGACCATAGAGATTTGCTGCTCTGGACAGAAGCTAGTGTACAGAGTGAAGATCAGGATTGCAAGCAGGGATCAAAACATTATTTATTTTCGAGGACTGCTTTACAGAAAAATAAAAATGCCTAGCTTAATCTTAATTGAGCACCGCTTGATTTTTGGTAGCTTTCACTTGGTTTTCAGAGACCTCACACCCTCAGCTACCCAATCATCGGCAGTGGTGCTCTGATGCTTCATTCTCATTGGAGGATGCAAGGAAGAACATGGCAGATCCATTCTTTGCTGTCTTAGTTGTAACCTATCTTCTTTTTCTCGAGTTTCCAATGGTGATGCTGAGCAACCATAGACATTAAACACTCAATTTTCCCTTCAGAGTTAATAGAAATTCAGAGCAGTATGAACGGAGACTGATGTTTTCTGCCTCTCCCTAGGTGAGGGATACAATACAGTCAGTCATGCAGCACAGAAAGAGACCCTTTGGTCCAATTTGTCTGTGCTGACCTGACAGTCGGACCGGACTTAGTCCGTTTGACGGAATTTGGCCAATATCCCTCAGCCATTCCTGTTCATATACCCATCCTTTACTTTTTAAATATTGTATTTGTACCAGCCTCCATCCACTACTTCCTCTGGTACCTCATTCCATACATCTAACATCCTCTGAGAGAGGTTCCTTTTAAATCTTTCCCTGCTCACTTTAAACCTATGCCCTCTCGTCTTGGACTCCCAACCACAGGGAAAAGACCTTGGCTATTCACCCTATCCATGCCCCTCATTACTTTATATACATCTATAACGCCACCCCACAGCCTCTGATGTTCCGGGGAGAGAAACAAAACCTGTCTACTCAGCCTCTTCCGATAACTCAAATCCTCCAGCCCTGACAACATCCGTGTAAATCCTTTTCTGCACCCTCTCAAGTTTAATGACATCCTTCTTATCGAAGGGCAACCAGAATTATATAGTGTTCTAAAAGAGGCCTCATGAACATCCTGCACAGCTGCAACATGTCATTCCAACTTCTGCTCTTAACATTGAGACCAATGAAGGCAAGCAAATGTCTTCTTCACCAGTGTCTACTTGCAACTCCACTTTCAAGATTGGAGTGCACCGGATTCTCAAGGTTATTTTGTTGGGCAAAACTTCCCAAGGGCCTTCTGTTAATAAGTCAGTCCTGCCCTGATTTTCCTTACCAAAATCCAATAACTCTCACTTATCAAAATTAAACTCCATCTGCCACTCCTCATTCCATGAGCCCATCTAATCATTATCCCATTGCACTGAGGCAACCTTCTTCGCTGTCCACTGCACCACCTATTTTGATGTCATCTGCAAACTTTTTAAATATGTCTCCTGTATGCATTTCCAAATTATTATATAAATAGCAAAAAGCAGTGAACACAGAACCGATTCTGGCAGCACAGCGGTGGTCACAGGTCCATTGTCCGAGAAACAACTCTCTTACCACCACCTCGATTCCTACCTTTTAAGGCAACTTTGTATCCAATTGTGATCGAACCTTAATAACCCGTCTACCATGTCGAACCTTGTTGAATGCCTTACTCAAATCGACACAGACATTGATTCCTCTGCCTACATCAATCACCTTCGTTACTTCTTCAAACATAACTCAATCGAGTTAATGAGACATGATTTCCCACACACCCAAAGCCATTGAAATGTGGAGCTTATTCAAGGAACAGCTACTGTGTGTCCATGATAAGTATGTACTTGCCAGGCAGAGGAAGTGGTCGAACAAGGGAGCCATGGTTTACTAAAGATATTGAATCTGTTGTCATGATGAAGGAGGCAGCTGATGTGAGGATGAAACTTGAAGGCTCAAAGCACTTCAGAGTTACAGGTTAGCCAGGAAAGACCCAAAGAGAGAGCTAAAAAGAGCCAGGAGAGGACATGAGAAGTCATTGGCAGATAGGATCAAGGGAAACCCTAAAACTTTCAATAGGTATATCAGGAATAAAACAATGACTACAGTAAGATTAGGGCTAAACAAGGATAGTAGTGGAATGTTGTGCATGGAGTCAGGAGATAGGGGAAGCGCTAAATGAATATTTTTCGTCAGTATTCACAATGGAAAAAGGATGCTGTCGAGGAGAATACAGAGATACAGGCTACTAGACTAGATGGGATTGAAGTTCACAAGGAGGTGGTGTTAGCAATTCTGCAAAGCATGAAAATAGATAAGTCAGCTGAGTTGGATGGGATTTATCCTCTGATTCTCCAGGAAGCTGGGGAGGAGATTGCTAAGCTTTTGGCTTTAATCATTATGTTGTCATTGTCTACAAGAACAGTGCCAGAAGACTGGAGGATAGTAAATGCCGTCTCCTTGTTTAAGAAGGTGAGTAGAGACAAGTCTGGTAATTATAGACCAGTGAGCCTTACTTCGGTTATTGGTAATGTGTTGGAAAGGGTTATAAGAGATAGGATTTATAATCATCTACAGGAGGTGAAAGTTGATTAGAGATAGTGTACACATTTTTGTGAAGGGTAAGTCATGCCTCACAAACCTTTGAGAAGGTACCAAACAGGTGGATGAGAGTAAAGCGGTGTATATGGATTTCAGTAAGGCACTTGATAAGGTTCCCCATGGTAGGCTACTGCACATAATATGGAGGAATGGGATTGAAGGTGATTCAGCAGTTTGGATCAGAAATTGGCTAGCTGAAAGAAGACAGAGGGTGGTGGCTGATGGGAAATATTCATCCTGGAGTTCAGTTACCAGTGGTGTACTGCAAGGATCTGCTTTGGAGCCACTGTTGGTTGTCATTTTTATAAATGACCTAGATAAAGGGTGTAGAAAGATGGTTTACAAAATTTGATGACACTAAGGTTGGTAAGTGTGTTAATAGTGCTAAAGGATGTTGCAGGTTACAGACAGACATAGCTAAGCTGCCGAGCTGGGCTAAGAGGTGGCAAATATGACTAACTTTGGAAGGGGCAACAAGCATAAAGAGTACTGGGCTAATGGTAAGATTCTTGGTAGTGTAGATGAGCAGAGAGATCTTGGTGTCCATTTGCATAGATCCCTGGAAATTGCCACCCAGGTTGATAGGGTTGTTAAGAAGGCATACAGTATGTTAGCTTTTATGGGTAGAGGGATTGGGTTTCAGAGATACGAGGTGATGCTGCAGCTGTACAAAACTCAGGTGCGGCTGCACTTGGCAAGTATTGTGTACAGTCTGGTCACCGCATTATAAGAAAGATTAGCTTAGATTAGATTACTTATGTGAAAGCTTTGGAAAGGGTTCATAGAAGATTTACTAGGATGCTGCATGGTATGGAGCGAAGGTCTTATGAGGAAAGGTCGAGCGACTTGAGATTGTTTTCATTAGAGAGAAGGTCGAGAGGTGATTTAATTGAGACATAAGATATCAGAGGGTTAGATAGGATGGACAGTGAGAGCCTTTTTACTCGAATGGTGATAGCTAGCATGAGGGGACATAGCTTTAAATTGAGGGGTGATAGATAAAGGACAGATATCAGAGGTAGCTTCTTTACTCAGAGTAGGAGGGGCATGGAATGCACTGCCTGCAACCGTAGTAGACTTGCCAACTTTAAGGGCATTGGATAAACATATGGATGAAAATGGAACAGTGTAGGATAGGGCTTCAGATTGGTGCCACAGGTCAGTGCAACATCGAGAGCCAAAGGGCCTAGATTGCACTGTAATGATCTATGCTCCATGTTGACTATCCCTAATCAGTCCTTGCCTTTCCAAATACATGAAAATCCTGTCCATCAGAATCCCCTCCAAAAACTTGCCCACTACTGATGCAAGTATCACTGGTCTACACTTCCTTGGTTTTTCCTTACAGCCTTTCTTAAACAATGGCACCACATTAGCCAACCTCTAGACTTCTGGCACCTTACCCACGGCTGTCGAAATATCTCAGCAATGGGCCCAACAATCTCTTTCTAAGCTTCCCACAAAAGTCTGGGAAACACCTGATCAGGGTCCAGGAATCTATCTTCATGCTTTTTAAGACCTCCAGCACCTCCTCTTCTGTAACAAGAACTTTTTTCAAACATGACTTTTTTTCCCCCAAGTTCCTTACCTTCCATGTCCTTCGCCACAGTAAATACTGATGTGAAATACACCTTCAGTATCTGACATATCTCCTGTGGCTCCATACAAAGACACCCTTACTTGTCTTTAAGGGGTCCTAGTCTCTCCCTAGTTACTTTTTTATCCTTAATATAGTTATAGGATCCTTCTGGATTCTCCTTAAATCAATTTGCCAGAACTACCTCATGTCCCCTTTTTGCCCTCCTAAATTTGCCTCTTAAGTGTACTTCTATTGCCCTGACACTCTGAGGATTCATTCGATCCCAGCTGTCTATACCTGGCACATGCTTTTTTTTCTGTCTAGAACTTCAATTTCTCTAGTCAGCCAGCATTCCCTACACCTACTAGGTTTGCCCTTCAGAACATAATGTCTCTGAACTCTTGTTATCTCATTTTTAAAGGTCTCTCACTTCCCAACTGTCCCTTCACCTGTGAGTAGCCTCTCCCAATCAACTTTTGAAAGTGCTTGTCTAATATTGTCAAAATTTGCCTTACTCCAATTTAGAACTCTAAACTTCTTGATGAATTATATTCTTTTCTACAGCTATTTTAAAACTAATATAATTATCATCACTTGCCTCAAAGTTCTCCACACTGACATCAGTCACTCATCCTGCCTTATTTCCCAATGGAAGATCAAAGATTGCTCCTTCTCTACTAGATACATCTGCATATTGAAGATAGTTTTCTTGTACCGTAGTCTGTTAAAATCCCTGACCATGAGACCCCTATTATTCTTACAGATATGAGGTCTCCTCATGTATTTGCTTTTCAATTTCCTGCTGACTATGTGTGGGGAGTGGGGAGTAGTGGTGGTGGTTGGGGGGGGGTGGGTGGAGGAGAGAAGGAGAGAGTGCTATAACACAACCCCAATAAGGTAATCATCCCTTTCATGTTACTCAGTTCCACCCACAAAGCTTCACTGGTGATCTCCCAAGAATATCTTCCAAGTACAGTCACAATGTTATCCCTAACCAAGCCTGCTACACCCCCCTTCCTCTCTTAGCCCCCTTTCTATCCTTCCAAAGCACCTAAAGCCCAGAACATGAAGCAGCCAGTCCAGTCCATCCCGAAGCCACATTTGTGATGGCCAGTCCCATGTTCTCAACCACACCTTCAGTTCATCTGCCTTACCTGTCAAGGAGAGTATCGTTGGACTGTTAATTCAAAGATCCAGTTACTGGTCTGGGGTCCCAGGTTTGAATCTTGCCAGATTGATGAAGTTTGAATTCAATAAAAAAAATTCTGGAATTAAGAGTCTGATGATGACCTTCAATCCATCATCAACTGTTGGAAAGGTCCATGTAGCTCACTGATGTCCTTTAGGGAAGGAAACTGCCATCTTTACCAGGTCACATGCAAGCCATACTTCAGACCCACAGCAATGTGGTTACTCTCAACTGCCCTGTGGGCAACTGAGGCTAGGCAATAAATGCTGTCTAGCAAGCCACACCCTCATCCCACGAGTGAATAAAGGGAAAAAGGCCTATTGCATTGAAGTAAATGCAATCTTACCTTGTTCTTGGTCAAGGTCTTGAATGGCTTGCTTCTCTACTGTACCAGCCTCAGCCTTCTCACTATTGCTTCGGTTTCCCCAACTCTACCAACCTGACTAGTTTAATGACTCCTGAGTAGCACTAGCAAATCTCCCGACAAGAATATTGGTCACCTTCCAATTCAGATGGAACCCATCCACAGGTCATTTCTACACCTGAAAAGGTCCCAATGATCCAAAAATGAAGCACTACCAACACTTCAACTGAAATGAGCACTACACAGGAGTCAGATTTCGGACTGTTATGACCTTTACAGCATAATGTTATTCCACAGTTACAGTTATCCACCAGGTCAGAAACAATCAGGTTAAGAAACATATCTAAAGCAGATCCATCAGAGGATCTAAAATGTCACTGATAAAGAACTCAAGTCAGTTCCATAAAAGGTCTACATTGTAGAAACAAAACAGTCAGCCATTAAATCAGCCTTGAGGATTGAAAAAAATCATTTCAAAATGGAGCCCAATCAATACATTCAACCTCTCAGGAATATCCCCAATGTCACAGGAAATGTAAAATAAGACAGGCGCTCTCTCCACGAGCTGCTGTCTTCCTTGGGGAGCAGGCCTGGTACAGCTATCTGCACAGGTATTGTTACAGGGTGTACTGGTCGATTCCTCCAATTTCTCTCTTTGGCTCTGCTTCTTCTCATAGATCTCCAGGAAGATGCATAAATTTAATGGTCAACAGAACCACCCCAATCAAACGTCCCTCTCTCTAGTCTTTCCTGTTCTCCCAATCACAGACTTTGCTTCTGAAGCAGCAAGAGAGAAAAACTTTGCCTGTTGGAGCCTAAGCAGCAAACATGGGAGAGACAGAATGTGAGATTGGAGGAAAAGTGCTTATACATGGTGACTTCTCCCAAGATTGCTAGTCCTCCAAACAAACTTTGCATCTTCTTTCTGCTCTCAATGATACACCTGCACTTGCTGTTTGCAATGAAGCAACTGTGATGCCAAGTTTCACATACAGGGCCAACTATATTTGCATTATTGCCTTTGATTTTTCGCATTGACTTTTGGAGACTTACAGGGCGACTTGCCCACCGATTTGGTTTATTTTGAATTCTATCCCTGAGGATTTAAACCAAGTCAGTGTATTAGTATAGCTTGGTTTCAGTCAGGGATCTTCACAACAACCCACATCCTGAAAGTCAGCTTGAGGAATAGATGTTACTTTGCTGAACTTTCTCCATCAACAGAATAAATAATAACAATGGAAGAGGATTTTTCAAACAAGCAAAAAATGGAGAAACGCAGCAAGTTTGGCACCACCTGTGGACAGTAAGGAATTAATATTGATTTTGATATGAACTGTAAGGATATCCTGACAAGATAACCTCACCCACTTTTCTCCACCAAAATCATTTCTGGAAAATTACACTTTTAACACTTCTCTTTATGCCTGACGTTTAGTTTAACAATTGCACGGGAAAAGTCAAACACTTAAGTAGGAAGGGCATAAGTAATAGATATCCTCAGAACAGAATGCTGTACAGGTGAAGTTCTGGAGGACTGGAGAGTTGCTAATGTCCACCTGCACAAAAAGGGTAGTAGGGATATTCTAACTACAGACCAGTGAGCCTGATGTTTGTGGTGGGAAAGTTGCTGGAGAAGGTACTGAGGAATGAGATCTATTTATATTTAGAAAAGAATAGGCTTATCAGTGATAGGCAATATGGTTTTGTGTGGGAGGAGATTGCGCCTTACCAACTTAATACAGTTCTTTGAGGAAGTGAGCAAGTTGATAGATGAAGGAAGGACTGTAGACGTCATAAACATGGACCTTAGTCAGGAGTTTGCTAAGGTTTCCCCATGGTTAAACTAATGGACAAAGTGAAGTCAGTGTGCAGGGTGTTCTAGCTAGGTGGACAAAGAACTGGTTGAGCAACAGGATACAGGGAGTAGTAATTGAAGGGAGTTTCTCGAAATGGAAAAAGGTGACCAGTGGTGTTCCACAGGGGTCAGTGCTGGGGCCACTGTTATGATATACATAAATGATCTGGAAGAGGGCATTGTTGGTATGATCAGCAGGTTTGCAGATGACACAAAGATTGGTAGAATAGCAGTAAGCATAGGGAACTGTCAAAGAATACAGGAGAATATTGATAGACTGGAGAATTAGGCAGAGAAGTAGTGGCAGATGGGAGTTCAGGCAAATGTGAGGTGATGCATTGGAAGGTCTAATTCTAGACCAAACTATACAGTAAGCGGAAGAGCCTTGGGAAAAGTTGATGAGCAGAGAGATCTGGGAGTGCAAGTCCATCATACCCTATTGAGTATAAGAGCTAGCAGGTCATGTTGAAATTTAACAAGACATTGGTTCGGCCACTTTCAGAATACTGTGTACAGTTCTGGTCGCCACATTACCAAAAGGATGTGGACGCTTTGGAGGGGGTGCAGAGAAGGTTTACGAGGATGTTGCCTGGTATGGAAGGTGTTCGCTATGAAGAGAGGTTGGAGGAGGTTAGGTTTGTTTTCATTAGAAAAAAAGGAGATTGAGGGGGGACCTGATTGATGTGTACAAAATCCTGAAGGGTAAAGACAAGATTGCCAGAGGTAGGCTTTTTCCCAGCATGAGGGATTCAATAATGAGAGGTCACGCTTTCAAGGTAAGAAGTGAAAAGTTTAAGGGGGGATACACGCGGCAAGTACTTTACACAGAGGGTGGTGGGTGTCGGGAACGCGTTGCCAGCAGGGGTAGTAGAGGCAGGCACGTAGATTCATTTCAGGTGCTTATGGACAGATGGACGAGTAGGTGGGGAACAGAGGGATACAGATCCTTAGGAATTGGACAATAGCTTCATGCAGTGGATTTGGAGCAGCTCAGGCTTGGAGGGCCGAAGGGCATGTTCCTGGGCTGTAAGTTTTCTTTGTTTCGAGTGTACATCAGTCCAACTCGTCCATGCCGACCAGATATCCCAACCCAATCGAGTCCCACCTGCCAGCACCTGGCCCATATTCCCCCAAACCCTTTCTATTCATAGATCTATCCTGATGCTTTTTAAATGCTGTAATTGTACTAGCCTCCACCACTTCCTCTGGTAGCTCATTCCATACACATACTACCCTCTGCGTGAAAAACTTGCCCCATAGGGTCTTTTTTATATCTTTGCCCCCTCACCCCAAACCAGGAAACTATGGATTATTTTGTCTCACATTTGTCATTGAGAAATTGCAAGAGAGGCAGTTTCAGGATATTTAGAAAATTATACCATCAGGCAGAATCAACACACTTGCAGCAAAAGGAAAATGACAACCGTATTTTTTTTTTAAGTATATCATCAGGATGGATGAATAAGTAATAGTAAATTTAGTTTTCCAAAAGCCATTCAACAGGATGCCACCTAAAAGGTTACTGGACAAGTGAAGAGTTTAGATGTGTGGGGTGATATATCAGCATGAATGGCAAACTTGTTGTCTAACAGGATGTAGAGATTCAGGATAACTGCCATTTTCAAAATGGCAACAGCTAATGGAGTGCCTCAGTTATCAAGCTGTAGCCTAAATTTTTTATGAACTACGTGAATGACAAATGAAATTGTGCATAAATTTGCTGATGATATAAGTAGAGATAGGAAAACAATTTATGAGGAGCGTACAAACAGTCTGCAAAAGAGATAGAGGTAGGTTAAATGGCTGGACAAAAAAAAACTGGCAAGTGAAATATCATGTGGGAAAATATGGACCTCTGGAAGGAAAATGGAAAAGCACATTGATCTTAAATGGAAGACGACAATCATGTGCTGCAGTACGGACTAATCTGGTGATTTTTGTATGTGAATTGCCAAAAGTCCAACATACAGATATAACAAATAATTAGGATGGGAAATGGACTGCTGGCCTTTGTTGCCAGGAGAATGGAATTTAAAAATATAGAGAACTCTACAAAGTGACATTGCATTGTATAGTTTTGGTCACATTCTGTGGGAGGGACATACCCTAGATGGAAATAGTTCAGAGAAGGGAAATGACACTGATGACAAAGATGAGGGCTCTCTCTTATTAGGAAAGGTGCAGTAGCTCAGGCCTATGATCTCTCCAGGTTAGAAGAATGAGAAGATTCAGAAGAAGGACCTTGGCAGGGCAGATGTTGAAAAGATATTTCCTCTCTTGGGGCCATCTAGAACAAAGGCACACCGTTTTAAAATTAGTCGTGTTTATATATAAGGGAGACAAAGGAGAAATTTATCTACAGGAGGCAATTAATTTTTAGAAGTCTCTTCTGCAAAGAGCAATGAATACATTGCATACATTAAAAGCCAAGTTAAACAGATTTTTGAAAGCTAATAGAGCAAAGCAGGAAAGTGGAGTCAAGGCCATAATCAAACCAGCTTTGTTATACAGCACAAGTATAAGGGGTTGAATAACCTTCTTTTGCTTTTATTTCTTACATTCTTAGGTACAAGTCAGGATTTTGATGGAATACTCTCTATTGACCTGGATAAATGCAACTCCAACACCAGTTGAAGCTAAAAGTTATTCAAGACAAGGAGTTCACATGGATAGCTCCCAACAGCTATTATAAATGTTCACACTCTCCATCACTGTCTCACCAGGTTTGCAGTGTGCACCATCCACAAGGTGTAGTGCAGAAACTCCTCTAGGTTTTCTCAAATGCACCTCTCAAACCCACAATCTTAAGGATTTAAGACAAATGCAGTAAATGCTTTGGGTCATCAGCTCCAAGGTCCCTTGGTTATCCACTTTGGTGGCAAGAACAGGAAGGCAGATTACTACCTAAATGGAATCAATTTAGGTAAAGGGGCAGTACAAAGAGATCTGGGTGTTCTTGTACAGCAGTCAATGAAGGCAAGCATGCAGGTACAGCAGGTAGTGAAGGCGGCAAACAGCATGCAGGCCTTCATAACAAGAGGGATTGAGTATGGAAGCAAAGTGGTTCTTCTGCAGCTGTATAGGGCCCTGGTGAGACCACAACTGGAGTATTGTGTGCAGTTCTAATCCCCAAATTTGAGGAAAGACATTCTGGCTATTGAGGGAGTGCAGCGTAGGTTCACACGGTCAATTTCTGGAATGGCGGGATTATCTCAAGTTGAAAGACTGGAGCGACTGGGCTTGTATACCCTTGAGTTTAGAAGACTGAGAGGGGATCTGTTTGAGACATATAAGATTATTAAAGGATTGGACA